>NC_058052.1:3127732-3439232 GCF_020085105.1 Siniperca chuatsi | reverse complement strand
ACAAACAAACTGACATGAAAAACCTGGGGCCAATTAATTCAGCATTGGGAATAAAGGCCAAACAGCCAATCCCCCCCAACAGATTTATCTGGCTACGGGACACACAAAACATTAACACAAAAACACTCATACCTTGGCGCCAGGGAGTCCAGGGGGCCCTGGAAGTCCAGGTAATCCAGGGGGGCCCTATGAGGAGAAGAGATCTCCTCATTTAATAGAATTTTAAAAAGTACTGTGGTGACACATGTCGTGATAAACCCTAGAAAGTACTTACCATCAGGGGTATGTTGCGAATATCCTGTGGAGGAATATTAAATGTTAACAATAGTTTTTCTACATCTAAGAAAAGTGTAACTAAATAAGAGTGACATACATTTTCATTGTTGTGGATTTCAGCCTTTCCCGGCTCCCCAGTTGGGCCTGGAGGACCCTATAAGGTGAAAAAGATCATTTTCATCATGAACATAATGATTATAAATTGGACATTTTATGTACTATATGTCAATATTTGCAGCATGCTGTTAAGTATGCCAGTTACAACTTACTCTTTGTCCAGCTGGGCCTTCAGGACCTGCTTCACCCTAGAGGTTAAATGGATGTATAACACTTACATTCCCCATAAACATTCTCAACTTGTGTTAGTATTTGGAAAGTCATTAAAATGTTCTTTTTAAGTTCTTTCACAATGCTGTTTTTTCTTACCTTATCTCCCTGGTCGCCTTTGTCACCCTGTAACAGAAACATCATACAAGATGTACATCATACATGACTTCCATGAGCATGATCGTTTGTTGAAGCTGTACATACTGAATACATAATGAAGTCTTAGCTGAACAGAGTACAACTTATTACTATTAACCAGACAAATAGGTTTTGACTAATAAATACAGAGTTTTGACGTCTAATGTAATATTGTTAATCATGTAGAGGATGCTGATGTTTTCAAAGTTGTCAGTGATACTTTTGTGTCTTTATTCTGTATTTTTAAATTTAAAATTTCTATGACAAAAACCCTCATGAAACACTAAAAATAGGATCCTTGATAAAACTCTGATGAATACACTACCTTTAAATCAGGTATTCACTGACAACTTATAATAATAATACAACCACTAGGAACCTCATATTTCTGCATAATAAAGTCAGTAACCCTCATAATAAAATCAATTCTAATACACATATTTTTAGGTGGTTCACACAATGAAATGATTCACGTGGAATGCACATTGTTGCTTAATTAGCAAGCATTAACAAGAAATCTACATCGGCAGACAGCATTTGAGAGCATAAAAGTTAATTTTGACCTTGGAAATAGCTGTTTAATTAAAGAAATCTTGCCTCAATGTCCACTTACTAGTTTTTTCTGGAGTTTTTCATCTGCATCTCATAATAATAATAATAATAATAATAATAATAATAATAATTATATTAACTTTATTTATATAGCACATTTAAAAAATAACATTAGAGTTTACAAAGAGTTTACAAAGTGCTTTGACAGACAAGGCAAAGGAGCCAAACAGAAATGCCAAACAAAGCAATAAAGAGACGAATAATAAGACAAGATCACATAAAAGCAAGTCTATAATGATAAGTTTTAAGAAGTGATTTAAAAGAAGTCACTTTTTCTGCAAGCCTTATCTAAGCAGGTCAAAGCTGAGGGGCCCTGATGGCAAAAGCGCATTCACCTTTAGATTTAAGCCTCGACTTTGGAACAGCCAGAAGGGCCACACCTGAAGATCTAAGGCTGCGAGCTGACTCATATGGTGTCAACATTTCCTTTATGTAGCTTGGGGCCAAACATGCTTTAAAAGTGATCAGTAAAATCTTAAAATCAATTCTAAAATGAACAGGGAGCCAATAGAGAGAAGCCAGGATTGGGGTGATGTGATGTCATCTGTTAAAACCAGTGAGAAGCCTAGATACTGACTTCTGAACTAGTTGGAGGCGAGAGAATGACTTTTGGTTTAAAGTTCTTATTTGAAGGAAGCAGGATTGGACAACTTTTTTGATTTGTGGTTTAAAACTTAGATCAGAACCCAAATTTCTGGCAGTGGGCTTCACATTTGCAGACAGGGGACCAAGGCCATTCTCAATGAGACTAATAAGGTGTGTGGAATTTAACAATATGATTTCTGATTTTGAGTTATTGAGTTGAAGAAAATGTTCTGCCATCCAACAGTTTACATCGCTGAGACAGTCTAAAACGGCAGCTAGGCCTTTTGGCACAGCAGGTCTCAGGGGAAGGTATATCTGTGTGTCATCTGCGTAGCAATGAAAAGAGACGTTGTGACGTTGAATGATTTACCCAAGTGGAAGCATGTAGAACATAAAAGTGGACCTAAAGTTGAACTTTGCAGTATGCTACAGGTAATGTGAGTTGTAGAGGATGCCCGAGTCTATTAACATAAATAAAATTCTGAGGTTAGAGTGTTTCGCTAAAATTAAATTAGAGAAGAAGGATGTTCTTGTTTCTTTAACTGCCATTTGATAGTTTTTCATTGCATCTTTCCAAAGTTCATAAATGGTCTTCATCAGCGAATTAAGTTTGCTCAGTTGACATGGAGATAGCTCAGTTGTCATCATGTAACCTATAGTTTGTATGGAATTTTGGTTAGGTGGTCATATATGATAATTATATGGGGGGAGATGGTAACTCCTCTATCTGTTCAAAGATGGTCTGACATCAGATGTGAATGTACTCCATGATCTTTCTCCAGCTGTCCACTGACTCCTGGTCGATGACCTCTGACAGTGGATGCTGTGAGTGGTTTTGGTCTGGTGACAGCTGATGTTGTCCGTTTCCATTGTTCATTCAGTCTTTTGTCATCAGGGTCCTTGCTGTTTCACTGCTGTAGTGTTACCCACAGCTGTCACATGTGATGTCTTCCTCTGGGGTCCTGTCTTTAGGGTATACTAGCAGAGATCTTAAGGTGTTGAATGGCTTGAGGTAAGTATGTACAGGTAAGACCCACTGGGATGCTTCCGGTGGTTCCTGTTGAGTTAGCAGTGTCTGTCCTGGTCTTAAGTCATGGTGGGATTCTCATCATCTACTCCTTGCACCGGTTAGCCTGGAGTACCTTGACCTGCTGTACCTCATATTCTCTATCCTCCTCCTCACTGATGAAGTTTTACTGTGTGTAGAAGGGACCTTACCATAGATAAGTGATGATATCAGAATTAGAATCTGAATCAGAATCAGCTTTATTGGCTAATTATGTGTACACATGCAATGAATTTGACTCCAGTTTTAAGTTGCTCTCAATGTAGTTACACACAGAACAATTTACAGGAAGATAGATATAGCATACAGCTAAAAAACAAGGACAACAAAGCTGAACAGATAGGTAAAAATAAACATAACTACTAACTACTACTACTACTATGTACATACAAGTAGGTGAAATAAAAATAGGTAATATAAATAATAATATTATATAAATACATATAAAAACCTACAATGACCAACAACATGCAATGTCTATATACAATACAAGCGTTCTGTAGATTATAACAAATACAAATAGTGCAAAGGAATAAATGTTGAGTGTATAAACAATCAGATTACTTTATATACCTTGGAGTGCACCTGGACGAGCCGGCTTTACTTCCTGCGGGGGCTCAGAGGCTTAAACATCTGCAACAAGATGCTAATACAGCTGTTCTACCAGTCTGTGGTGGCCAGGTAGGTAAGTGGATGTTTTAGTGTTACAGGGTTATTGACACTACTGATTTAACTGTTCATCAGAGTGATGGCCTGTGGAAAGAAACTGTTCTTGTGTCTTCTGTTTTAGTGTACAGTGCTCCGTAGTGCCTACCAGAGGGGAGAAGTTGGAACAGGTTATGTCCAGGGTGTGCTGGGTCTGCAGTGATGTTTCCTGCTCATTATTTTCCCTGCAGTCCTGACTGTCCATTGTAGTCTGTCCTATTTGGTTGCTGATCCAATCCAGACTGTGATGGATGTACAGAAAACAGACTGGATGGTTACAGTGTAAAACTGGATCAGCAGCTCCTGAAGCAGGTTGAACTTCATGAGCTGGTGCAGGAAGTACGTTCTGGTGGGCCTTTTTGATGATTGTATCAATGTTGGATGCCCACTTTAGGTCCTGGGAGATTGTGGATCCTAGAAACCTGAAGGCTTCTACAGCAGACATAGTGCTGTTTAGTATGGTCGGGGGCAGTGTTGTGGGGCTCCTCCTGAAGTCCACTGTCATCTCAACAGTTTTGAGCGTGTTAAGTTCCAGGTTGTTATGACAGCACCAGAGGGCCAGCTTTTCAACCTCCAATGACTTTCCTGTAGTAGGTGATGTCCTGCAGGACTATGCAGGCCTGTCATCTCCATGACAACTGAGCAAACGCTGATGGAGACTGTAAGATGTAGTTGAAAGCTCTAGAAAAAAGCAAGTTAGTAAGCTAGTAAGTGGACTTTACTTCAGATTATTTTTTCAATTAACATTAGCACATCTAATGGTTTCTGACAATCCATTCTTCTTTGATTAAGAATAAATCGAAGAATGCATGTATGAGTGTTGTTAGAAATAACTGCCAAATGGTATTACAAGGTTTGTACAGTACAACAATAAAGACTTAGCCAGCCCACTTCTAAAACAGTCATTGAAGGGACAATTCGGCACATTTTATGTGAATGTCTAATCAGTGTTGATGGTAAATGCAGTCGATTGAGGCAATAAATTCCTCAGTGTGTGCTATATTAAGCAAGAAAGCTGAGGTCTTCCTGCATCCAGTGCCGTCATTTGAGTTGACAGTGACGTAGTTGGAGGCAAGGAAGAACTACAGGCTACTTCAGCTTGGATTTCTAGCTTCTGCCTCTGGGTCGCAAGGGGGCCACTCAAAAACCAATCTTGCTTGTTCTCTTTGCTTGTATTGCAAACTAGCTATGAGTGCAGAGGATATTATGGACAAGGATACATTTTACAATATTTTGGCTGACTCGGATATTCAGCCATATTTATTCGAGCCAGAGTATACGGCCAAAGAAATGCAGCGGAGAGAGGCCAAGGCTGCCACTGCAGCTGCATCCATGCAAGAGGATATGGACGGCGGGGGACCCTCCAGAACCTGAGCTGCTGAGAGCAAACACCGACTGGTGGTGCCTTTGCTCAAACTGCCCTCCGATGTCAACAGAAACTGAATCATTCTGCTGAAATGAATTTCAGCATGGGCAGTTTTGTCACCGAGGCTAACCCAGAGAGAGCCAGAGTGTGCGTTACTATGCATGAAAGTTTTACTCCTCACCAGGACAGAGGTGTGCTGGAGACCTTCTACAAGATCCCGACGATAAACGGGAAAAAAACAACCAAGACCAGCAGGGCTGAGAGGGCAGATGACCATTGAGTAAGTATTTTTGTCACCTAACACTATGTTTTGGCCAACAAAGTAATAGCTAATGTTATACGCTAGAGTGGTACTCCCAAAGGCTTAGGTGATGTTGGACTAATGTTGTAATATTGAGGGAGAATCAGGAGAAACTGTGTGAAAGTTAAGCCTCATTTGAAGCCAACTAAAAAACGAGAGTAGTAGGTTCAATGCCGGTTTTTTCATGTTGCATTTTTCTGCAGTGCTAGCTGAAGTTTGCACGCAATGCACCCTGATACATGCAGGCACTGCCGGCATGGCTCCGCAATAATATAGCAAGGACTGAGGAATTTATTGCTTGAATTGACTACATTTAACCATCAACACTGACTGTACATCCAAATGGTGCTGAATTTTCCCTTTAAGACTGGCTAATTATACCAGCCATTATAAAAACACTTCAAAAAACACCATTTGAAGCACAGCTAACAGCACAGAAAGGTAAAACAAAACACACTCAGACTTAAGTGGAGTTTTGGCCAGTCACAAACAAAACACTGATGCAATGAATATCTGACTTTACAGATGTCCAGCTACTAGAGGAATAAGGTTGACAAGAAGCACAAGCAGACAGTTAGGATGCTTATTCCATTCCAGGCCTACCCTGTAGCCCCTCTTGCCAGGGATGCCAGGGGTACCAGGGACACCAGCCTGACCCTTTGCAGTGGATGAAAGACAAGTAATGACCCTCTGATCTGATTGGGTATGTAATAACTGCCACACACACTGCTCAGATATAGGGGTAAATGACCACAACAAGATTGAAAACAACTACAACGAGATGAAAAGTGACCACAAAGAGATGAAAAACAACTACGAAGAGACACAAAATGACTACAAATTACATCTTGGGAGTCGTTTTTCGTCTCTGAGAGTTTGAGCATACTGGTTCACCTCCAAAATATAATTGCAAACGTAAAATTGCAACAGACTACAAAACATGTCTCTTTCAGTCTGGGTGTCATTTTGAGTCTCTTTTAATCAGGCAGTGTTTTTTTCCTATGTAGGAGGGGGTGGGGTGGCAGGGGCCCAGTGTCTCATAATCTGTCCATGTAAAAGAATTCAGTGAAAATAAAACTGACTGATTAGATAAGATGATGTACAGTCGCAGCTGTGACCGCACAATCGCAGACATAGCTGGCTGGTAGAGGGAGTTCCTACAATCCTGTTTGTTCCAGTGGAATTGGCATGCTGTCAACTGTGTATCTGATAATGCTTTAATATAATTTCTCATAGTTGTAGACAGAGGGTAACAAGTTAAGTGCTATCACAGAGGGCTCTGAAATGCTCTGTATAGCAATATGTAAAAGAGAAAGAGATGATACAGGAATCATTTCAACAAGCTCCTTCAAACAAAAGATTAATATAACACAGACAAAATAGTGAATATTTTGCGTGCTTCAAATAAATTCTGTTGAATAACCTTCATCCTTGTCTCACTGGCATCCCTAGTTCCAGTGCCAGGAAATCTTTTGTTGACATAGTACTGTAATACCCCACATGTATCAAACGTTCAAGTTTTTTGGGTTGTGAGTGTTGTGTACCTTTTAGGCCACTACAGAGCAGGGCAACACTGTTCAAGGTTAATGCTTCCATTTCAATTTCTAGCACTTAGTTTGGTAATATATAGAAGCCAAGACGTCAGGAGAAGGTGAGAGCTTTTGTCTACATCTGACTGTGGTTATTTCCTGGGAGCAGAACACACCAGAAATCATTAATTACTATGGGTTATCCACATTATCATACAACTTTGACCTGCTTAACATATGATTACTTTGCAGAAAATGGCAGTTTCTATTGTCAGTGCATCCATGGATACAAATTCTTAATTACAGAATGCAAAGTAAACAAGCACATATCAACAATTACATTTCCCATTAATAAGAAATAACCCAATTATTAATAACCAACAACCTGTTAGTTGGTGTTACATTTTCCAGTGATAGTTGTATAATTTTTGAACAGCAGGCTATAGTCATCAAAGGACATATAAGCTTCAACAGCCTCTGACAGGTGCAGTGATCAGAAAGAGAGGCAGGGAAGGGTGGAGGTGCACCATCTCTCTTACACATCATCAGAGTATTGTAGCCTAATGATGTCATTAGGGCTGCACTTTTCACACTCATGGCGTCAGTTGGAAGGTGGAGATGGGAGGGACCACATCGGGACAGAGTGTCCACTAGCGTACGTGAGATTGTGGAGTTGTGATGGCTCAGAGGGGTTCATTAGAAACGCTCCCCAACAACCAACTGCCCCAAACAGGAAACAGCATCTCCCTTTGATCTATGACTGCTACAAATAACTTGTAGCATTCCTCTGGTCACCTCATAAGTTTGTCCTTTGCCTATTTTAACATCTCTCTCTTTCTGTGACATACAGTGGGTGTAGGTCCACATGAATCTGTCACACTGGCATGCCATATCATGATTTATCAATATGCTAATCTCTTTATTGAAGCCATGCAGCCACAGGCTTTCCACTTCAGAGGAAAAGTACAAGGAGGCATGAGTTTGAACCAATCAGTCACCCTCACAATGAAAGGAAGGACATGGAGACGCAGCTACTCACTGCCAGGGTTTCCGTAATGACTTACAAGTAAAAGTACACTTTCCATGTGTACACTAAACAGTGAAATAGTATGCTTGGTAACAGATGGACAGGATTAGGCTTAGACCAATATATCAGTGTGCTGATAAAAAGCACTTTTAAAATTAAGTTCACATAAAAGTTACATCAGTCAGCAAGTGTCACTGACAACAAATATTGTAGAAATTAGGTATTTCACAGAAAATATTGATTGTAAAATATATGAATACCAAATGACCTCTTGTTGACCTTTGCCTAACTGGTAAAGGTCAGTTAAAGATATTTTGATCAGATTTCTTACAAGCAAAAAAGAACATATGTTTTAATGAAAGGTTTTATTGTTTATCAATTGAGTACTGCTACTTACTACTCAGTACCAACAGTTTATAATTAATGATATAGTTATTTTAAGTGTCAGGCATAAGGATTCCTGTTCAACAAGCCACAATAGAAGGCAAAAAGGTGCAGCTGTGTGAGGAACAATATGTGGTCTATTTCAGTCAGAAAGCTACTAGACAAGACCTTAGATGTCACAGGGACAGCTGGTTCGAAACTTTTTTTTTGCACCTTCCCTGTCAGGCTGCCAGTCACCTATCTCCCCCTTGTTCTGGCAACCCATTCATGTCATGTCCAGTAGTTGTTCTCAGTGTGTTCCCACCATACTGCATTAGTTAATGTGCTCCCAATCCCCTCATCAGCTCCTCCTGCCATCGGTCTGTATAGAGGTATTGGGGGTAATTATTTAGCTAATTTTTGCATGAGTTACTATTAGTACTGTATTTTTCATTCTGAATTAGTAATTTTTACACTCACATCCAAAAGATTATGTTCTCTTGGGACCTAGAATTTGCAGAGTATTACATGGAATTAGATTGTGAGCTTTGTATAAAGTTGATATTTTCAGAAGACAGCTCATGGGGTGTCCCAAGGAGAAATCGAATCACCAAGGAATCATCCTCTGGGGACCATGAATATTTGGACAAAATATTGGTATTTGGTAACTTGCTCTGGACCGAAGTGTAAAATGGATAAATCTAACCCAACCTGATCGCTGATATGTTCTGAATAGTTCAGGAGATTCAGATTTTTCAAACAAGGCTATGATTTTCTAATTTCCTTACACAACAGTTAAAATGGACACAGATCCATTCAAGGATAGGAATCAGTTTTGTTAATTTTTTCATTTCAATTTGCCTATTTGCCAAAACAAGAAGTGCAGCATACAGATATATGGTCACTGTGAAGAATAATAGAATGAGGTGGGTGATTGGAGAACTTACAGTAATGGCTATGTTCCCCTCTGATCATAATATTTCCTCCAGCTGGGTAGGTCATTGCTTCTCATTTGCAGTGAAAGGAAAAAAGCCAAGATACTTTTTCATTCAGTCAAACAAGTGTGACTGTTGGCATGCACTCTCCTTTGTCATGAAATCCACTCTCTCTGTCGTTGTCTGTTGCTGGTCTCAGTTCCCACAGAGAAAGTAAAATTAAAGCTTCTTTCAAAGACAGAGCTTATTGGATCAGACTAAATCAAAGTAATATAGTATTTCACCACAGTGACAGATGGGACAATGTCCTGAGGTGGTAGTTGCCTCTGCTTCCTTCATGGCTAGACATGGGTCTGTTGCCTGCTGGGAGCTTTGGAATTGAAGAGGTTGAGTGTGGAGAAGTCATCATTTGTGGTCGGCGCCATACTGATATTAATGGTTATTGTGTATACCACAAAACCTCTGCCAGTCCCATTTTATTTCACTCTGGCACAAGGCACCAGCAGCCAGATCTCTGAGATTATATATAGAACAGATTTCCACTGGTTTGATGAAAGACTCGACCCCTTAGGCGACCATACCCTAACATTGAAGGATTAGCCTGCAAAATCACTTTCTCTTTATTATTAAACAGTAAGAGTTTTTCTAGATTGCTGTTTCCTGTGGATACCAACAAATATGTGGTTTCCTTGAAGTTTTCCCCGTTCAACTTTTTCTTCCTGTTTTCTGTCCATTTCTGAGGCTTAATGAAGAAAACACACACATACACATGGCTGCGACTGCTACTGCCATGTTGCCATGGCCAAAGGAGAGCTGTTGTAGGTGCAGGTCATCTGGGACTCCTGAGATGCTGGAGTCCATCAGAGAACACTGACCATTGCAGCCATTTACAGAAATAAGTTTACTAATTGATTCAGCGACAAGAACACTGTTGAGTTACTGTTACTGTGGAGACATGAGACCCCTGACAAATTAAGCCTGGTCCCAGACCTCTGAATCACTGCAAACATCTCAATATTGTTCAGCCAAATGTTCAGTTAAGTAGCTTTTATGTTCATCGATGGCCCTGGTTAACATGAATTTACTCCCACCATAATGCATAAGGGAAAGTTTGAAAGACTATTCAAGTTTTGTGTGAATAACCTACATAATTTTGAGAAATACACTTCCACTGTCTGCCTCACTGTCTTGTCTTATTATGTATAGGAAACAGCATACATCCTGTGACATAAGTGCTCATTGAATACATGCTTTTTGCATGAATGCTGGGTGTAATTACTCTAGCTGTTTAATGTGTCTTAGGTGCTTTTATTGGCTGGGTTTCACCATCAGCAGCTTTTTTATTAATATAATGTAACACCCAATGGTCATATATTCTCCTCTTCTCCCTTCAGATGCACTTTTGAAATATTTGAATCCCACCCCTGCAAATCCAGGGGCAGCTGCAGACACCTTCTCCACCCAGCACTTTCCAGCCATGCATCATCAAGTGCTCCTGTCTCTTCTACCTAAGACAAGCCAAGTGATGCAGCATCAAGTTCTCCTGTCCCCTCCCCCTCTGCACAGCCCACCGATGCAGCATCAAGTGCACCTGTCCCCTCCACCTCTGCACAGCCCAGTGATGTAGTATCAGACATTTACAAAAGGTCTGCACCAATAGATCCTGCTGACTGGCCATCTGTTTTAACTGATAAGGTAAGAACAAAGTTTGTTCTGAGAGGACCATACCAAATCAAAAACAGTTTCACGTTTCTGAAACAAAAACACGGGAGCATGACTATTTCACTAGTCAATGGAGAAAAAATCAAAAGAAGCTGACTATGGTACTAAAAAAAATATAGTTTACACTGCTTCTGCTTGCAAAATGTTTTCTCAAAGATTTCAGATTGAATAGAGAAGGACTAAGGGATTGGAAAAATGCAAGCCACCTGCTCAAGACCCATGAGGATTATCAGGAGCACAATACACACATGGCAACATGGAAGGGATTGGAGGTCTGTCTTGCAAAGGTACTAACAATAGATAAGCAAGAGATGGCACTCGCTGAGGCTGAGAGAAACAGGTGGCTCAAAGTTCTCACTAGATTGGTAGCAATAATTCAGTCCTTAGCTGAAAGAAACATGGCTTTAAGGGGATCTACAGACACATTAAACAAACCAGACAATGGCAATTTTCTCAGAGGTGGAGCTTATGGCCAAATTTAATCCAGTAATGAAGAGAGTGGAGTAGTGGAAGAGATCAAAACAACAAAACAAGTATTTCTCCATTATTTTAGATTGCACCCCTGATCTGAGTCATAAGGAACAGCTCTCTGTCATTGTCAGGATTGTGCCACTAGAAGACGTACCACAAATTAAAGAACATTTCATGGGCTTTCTTGTGGCAGAGGAGTCAATAGGGCAAAGTTTGTCATCTCTCATCCTCAAAACGCTGGAGGAGCTTAACATCCCCTTAGATGACTGCAGAGGACAGTCCTTTGATAACGGCACCAACATGAAGGGAAACAATAAAGGTGTTCAGGCTATAGCCTGCTTCAACAGAACCAAAGAGCCTATTTTGTCCCATGTGGTGCCCACACTTTAAATCTGGTGGTAGCTGATGCTGTGAAGAGCTCACCAGATGCCACTAGCTACTTTGGATATTTAATTAAATGATTCAAACTCTTCTAAGGCTCCCCCCATAGTTGGGATATCCTCTTGAAGCATGTTAAAACCACCCTGAAATCATGGTCACAAGGTGGGAAATCAACATAAAAAGCATTCAGGCAGTAAGGTATCAAGCTAGGCAAGTCAGAGAGGCTCTTCTGGAGGTGAGGGAAACTACTGCAGACCCTGTGGTTCAAGCTGAAGTCCAGTCTTTGGCTGAGTAGATTGGATCCTACTACTTTTCTATTTGCACAGTCATATGGTATGACATCCAAGACAAGACAACAAGATCCAGCATGTGTGTAAATTGATGCAGTCACCCTTCATGCAGCTAGATGTCACTGCCAACTTGCTGAAGAAAACCAGCGATTCCCTCACCTGCTACAGAAACACTGGATTTTCTGATACACAGACAACTGCAAGAGAAACGTGCGAGGAGATGAACGTGGAGGCTGTACTGAAACAAAAGCGATTAAGAACCACAAAAAGGCACTTTGGTTATGACGCTCCAGATGAGCCTATTGATGATGCCCTTCAAAAAATGGAAACCACATTTTTTAATGTGGTAGTGGATATAGCCCTCTCTTCACTTGATGAGAGATTTCAGAACCTTGGAGAGGTTCATGACAAATTTGGAGTGCTCCTCAACTTCCCCAACATTTCAAAAGAAAACAATGTCAAACCCTGAGCACTGCTCTAACCCATGATGGAGAGCCAGATGTTGATGGTGGGGAACTTGCTGTGGAAATGTTAAACTTCCCCCATTTACCATCAAAAAACACAACAAACATGGAACTCTTGGCATTCCTGCATGAGAAGAAGCCGACAGAAATTTACCCCAATATGTTGGTAGCTCTGAGAATCTCTGCCACTCTTCCTTTTACAGTGGCTGCTGCTGAAAGGAGCTTCTCTAAGCTCAAACTTATAAAAACCTACCTGAAATCTACTATGGTGCAAGAACGTCTCAGCACATCAGTATAAATCATGTCGTCTCCTAACAGCTGTCTTATGATAATGTCATAGATAACGTTGTTGCAAGAAAGGCAAAGTGAGTAAGGCTGTACAACAATGCTACATTGATGCGCTGACTGTTATATAGTTTTTTGTGCAATATTTATCATTTGTTTTATGTCACGTTCAATACTGTTTTTTATGATTATTTCATACAGTAGATGACTTTGCTGCAAGAAAGGCAAGACGAGTGGAAGTGCTACATTATGCATTTGCACTGAGGTTATGTAATCGTTTTTGTGCAATACTCTTATTTAGGTTATTTTTATGAATCTTTTTATGTCTGCACTGCTTTCTTTGATACCCTATTTTGTGCAATACCTTTTTATATTATATTTATAATTTGTTTTATGTCAATTGTTTCTTTGAAAATGTTGAGGTTTTAGTCCCCTAAAGTGCAGTTTACTTTCTATAAATAATAGTTACACACTTTGACTTTTTAAAGGCCCTCAAAGTTAGACAAAACTATTCCAATTGAAGGCCACTAACTAGCTTTTTCTGGAGCTTCAAACCATATCACACAGTCCTCAAATCAGAGTTCAGACTGCGTTATGGTCAAAAGGTCTGGAAACAGCTAGTAAGTCAACCTTAAGATGTTAATTGTTCTGTCAAACTACTATTTCCATCAACATTCTTTAAATTTACTTTTTAGGGGGGAAGCAATTTTTCTTAGCTTTTACATCACTCGCAAAGATTGGCACAAACGCTGTTGTTGTCCAGCAAAAACTATGTATCTCCAAATAACTGTAGATGATTTTGAGTCTTTCAGACTGTTTTTGGTGTCTGATCAAAATAGTCTATGCTGGGGTCAGGGTAGAGGGTCTTGGACTCAGGACATCAGCATTTCTAAAATCTTGGCTGTGACCCTTAACAGAACATAGTAAATGGGCTGCAGTGTGTATTGTCAGTTGTTCCTAATATTTTGTGACAATTCTGAAAAATGAAAAGGTAACAAATCTTACCTTAATTCCTTGGTCTCCCTTAACTCCCTGTGATGCAAAGCAGAGACAAATACTATTAATGTAACAACTGATAACAATCACAACAGTCCACTAGATGGAGCACAAGATCCTCTGTAAACATTATAATTAGCACTGCGTCCAAGGCCTCACAGAATGGATGTGCAAACTGAAAGAGCAGTTTGCATCGAATCTAAGAAGTTATCTAATCCCTGTTGCCCAAACTCTGGGGAAAAAAAGCCAGATAACAATGCCTGTGAGTTTAGTGACCTTCATGTTTTTCAGCCTGATGTGCTCAACAAAGCAAGACGGAAGAATAGTTGAAGTTTACATGGCAATAATCCGCACAGAAGTTCACAGCAAGAAGTTTCTTCCAGCGGTCCCAACTTCAGAAAAGCTGCAGTATAAACTTCAGAGGGACACTACTAAAACATAGTGTCTTCAGGCAAAATCACTTTCAGAGAGTCATGTTATAGATATATATTGTAGTTTTGTTGTGACAGCATTCAAACTGTTTGATGATATCCAGATGACTGAGATGCTTTGCTTTAGAGTTTAATAGAAGAGTATAAGATATGAACATATGAATTATTAAACATATCGAACTTATGAATTACATATTTACACTTCATGAATTACTTAGTCTTGAAACACAGTTTTCAAAATATCAACATCAGGTTTGAAGGCACTATTTAGCATCATAGCAAAATCACAGGTTGAATCTTTAAAGCTCCACCAATCTTAAAAAAATATTAACAATTAATCAAATAACTGTGTAATGTGAAAGGTGTCACTCTTGTAATGACATAACCACAGGATCATCACCAACTCTGCAGCTATACATTATTTTGTGGTTTGGTCACATAGAGTTCCCCGTGCACAGTGTGTGGTAATATTGGATTTAAACGTTGGTCTCATACCAAGCAAACCTTTTATCGCTCAGAGCAGACAGTAGACACCCATCAGATCACAACTGCTGGATAACAGGTAAAAAATAACATTTCGATTTCTCCCCTATAGTTTTGCGTAAGGAATGCTATGTGACTATGTGGCATACATACAAATTGCTGAGGTCACAAATGGGACTACAGTTCTCATAAGCTCTATGGAGCTTTTTAGCCTCTTTTAGCTCACTGTTTTTTCTTTCAGCTGTTTCTGTGAAAAAGCATTGATAAAAACACTATGCACTAACTGCTCAGCACCAAACAGCAGACAGACAAGCTGGTGAATATAGTGGATGCACCTGGCAGCTAAAGAACCAACTAGCTAACAGTGAGTTAACAGGAGAGTGAAAAATGGATTTACATTTATCAGGCGGCTGGAAACATAACTCCAAATGAATGCTCATGTTGCTCTGTGACTGCTGGATGTGTAAATAGGCAACTGTTTACTAGCATGTTAGCCATAGCCACATTATAAGGTGATAATATGTCAGATGTGGTGTTTTCAGCTTGCTCCACTGCCCTTAAGTTGCCAATAATATCAGTAGAGCTTTAAAGTAGCTCAATATCATTTACCCTAAATACCCTTCAAATCATTCAGGTAGCTTCATTCATGTAATTTCACTTTTACTTAAGTGAAATTATAGTAAAATAGTTCCTTCAACTTGAGTAAGACACCATAACGTCCTGTCTCTCCTGCCACAGCTTCAATTAATCATCTTTTTTAAAATACAAACATAATCTTTACTATTTTGTCTTGCTTTTAATTTTAGTCCCCCACCCCCCTCCGTTTTCACATTTTTGGCGTCTCTCCTTTTGTCATCTATAATGTCCCAAATCTCTAGTCTTAGTAGTGCCATATAATAGCTTGGATTAGTGTAGAACTGTTGTTGTGTGTACATGCACATGTGTGTCCATGTGTGTGTCCTCTAGAGGAAGTCTGTTAAGCCATTGAAAAGTGGAGAAGGACAAGCACATGGAGAATGTAGCTGGCATAGCTCACTTTGCCCCTCACACAGCTTCAAAGCCAAGCTTAGATCCTTTAAAATGTCATCCACACAGTGTGTGTGTGTGTGTATGCTTTATTCATCCATGTTTATCCAATACTAAAGAGACTATTATGCAATAACCAAACAAACACTTTCCATTGAAATCCATAAATGTGGCAGCAGATGCTACCTGCATCATTTTGTGAGGTAAGGGTCTCGGCATTTTCATGATATCAGTTCTAAATAACTCCCAAAGCTTAATTTAATACTTTTACATACTTTTTTTTAACCCATTTAATATAAATGAAAAATGGTGCTTGCTGGGAAGGGCCAGATGATGTGACTAAGATGGGGGACAAAATCCATAGTTCTCATTGCATGCAAAAATTCATTCAAAAGTTAAGCTCAAGCTAACATGGGGCTTTGGCAATTTGAGTTATGCAAATCAAGTGGGTGTCTTTTTAGTAGGAATACCCTCTTTGTGTTTCCATGGACAGTGCTTTCCTGCTGAGTTAGGTTTGTTTCCAGAACAAAATACAGACAAAAAACCTGCACACAACTACCTAGATGAAGATACACAATTGATTTGACTATATCTCAAATTATACTTCAAGGATCCATGTGATGGTATTTTCATCATCTGCCCATGTCCGCACAGATGACTGAAGATTGGTAAGAGGTTATGAACAGGCTATCAAAAAACCTCAACCTCAGCTTCCCTCTCTGTCCATTCACCCATCATCGTCTTCTAAGTGATCTTTCCACACCTCAAACCAAACGTCAGCACCCTTTGTTTTAATAGCCCAGAAGACTATATTACTCAACTATATTACTCTAATTTAGAAAAACTCACTGCTATCACAAAAGACAAAATTAAACATTTTCAAGACACTTGGTCTCCCTTCCTGCAGCTTCTCCAGAGCTAATCCCCCAATTGTGCCTAACTGAATAAATGTAATTATCTGACACTGAGATGCCAACAGATGATACTTAAGCACAATGTGCAAGTTATTTAAATTATCTGAATATGTTTCCAATATGTTATATGTTCCTCAATGTAGTATTGTGTTTTGATTACTTTATCAGTTTTGCTAGATCAGTATTTTCTCTTGTTTGGTGACATTGTGATTCAGTGTTGTGTATGTGTCAACCATTCTTGGTATTCCATTTGGTATTGTTCTTGTGAAGTGTTGTTAAATAACATAAAAAGTTTAAAAAGCTTTGGCTGAATACATTTTATGTATGGGACATGGACTGTGGATTTTGTCCTCTATTCCTTACAGTGTAATTGCATTAGAAAAGGATGACTTCATGGCTACTATGGTGAAGAGGAATAATAACAGTGATCCTTAAACCATTCCAATGTATGTATGGCGTGTGAATGTTGTATTAAGATGGATAGATCTGAGCCTATCTTTTAGAGTTTCATTTTAAAATTCTTGTCATGACCATGACATAAAACACCAGAGTTAAACATGAAAAAGTTATAAAACAGGTAGGAAGTGGAATACCTTTGGGCCTTCAGGACCTGGTGGGCCGATGTCACCTCGATCACCCTGTGGAGAGACAGAAAGACAAATATTAACACTGATTCACAGAAAGTTGACTAACAGGAAACAAATGATGAGTGGATACAACACTAGCAAAGGGACAAATAATTTGTTGAAACCATCCTCGCATGAGTCGCTCCAAAAGTCTTACTATGATCCTCTCTGTCGTATGTCTATTTTCTTTCTAAAATACCAGCTTACATTGCATCTGTGGCAGTAAACTCTTTTACTTCTGAAAACAATAAAACTGCAAAAGCAAAGCAACAAGAAATGAAGAACAACTTCCTTCTACTTCTGCATTGATCCCTGCAGGTACTTGAAAAAAACATGATACATAAAAATCCACCATTACTGGGGGAAACAGATGGTTATTGCTAAAACTATGGGAGAGAGAAGATGCAAGTTAGTAGCATGCATTAATGGGATAAGAATGCGTACAGATGGAGAGGGAGAGGAGGAGAGAGGTGCATTGAAAGTCTCCCGGCAGTCTAGGCCAATAGCACAACTAAGTGAGAGTCTTAAGCTTACTCTTAAATATGGAGATAGTGTCTGCCTCCTGAACCCAAACTGAGACCTAATTCCATAGGAGGAGCTTAATAGCTAAGGCTCTGGCTCCCATTCTACTCTCTGAGACTCTAGGAACCACAAGTAACCCTGCATTCTGGGAGCGCAGTGTTCTATTGGGGTAATAATGTACTGTGAGCTCTTTAACATACGATGGTGACTGACCATTAAGAGCTTTGTAGGTGAGGAGAAGGATTTTAAATTCTATTCTGGATTTTACAGAGAGCCAGTGCATAGAAGCTAATATTGGAGAAATATGATCTCTTTTCCTATTCTTGTCAGTACACGTGCCACAGCATTCTGGATCAACCAGAGAGCCTCAAGGGACTTATTGGGGCAGCTAAAAAAACTGGAAGATAGATTTCATTTCCATACTAGGCTTCAATTCAATTCAATTTTATTTATATAGCGCCAATTCATAACAGAAGTTACCTCATTGCGCTTTTCCTATAGAGCAGGTCTAGACAATACTCTTTATAATATTAATTACAGAGACCCAACAAATGCCACCATGAGCAAGCATTTGGCGACAGTGGCAAGGACATACTTCCTTTAAGAGGGCAGAAACCTAGGACAGAACCAGACTCAATGGTGGCTCCGCCGCTGCCTTGTGTAGCATGAAATAAATGACAAAGATGATGTGTGTATACACACAATACAGTTTTAGTTATTGTTGTTTTGTAAAGCCTTGTTTTTTATTTCAGTTACTGAAAATGTTTTTTCTCATTTAGTTTTCGTTATTTCGTTAGTTTTCGTTAACGATAACCTTGGCATGGAGGATTCATCGTTAACATGTACAAAGTGAGATCGATCTGATAGATAGGATTTAAACCAGGTTAGTGTGGTTACTATAATGCCAATTAAATGTTTTAGTCTCTGTAATAGGATGTGATGGTCAATGGTGATGAATCCATTGTCTGATGCAATAAGAATGTCATTTGTAATTTTCATCAGTACTGTCTATATGTTATGATACACTCTAAATCCCTCAAATAAACTATTGTTATGTAGAAAGTCACACAATTGATTGGCGACTGGTTAGATATAGGTCTATAGTTGGCTAAGACGCCTGGATCAAGAGTGGGCTTTTTAAGAAGAGGTGGTACATTGTGGTAGTCAGCCACCTTATCCTCCGCAGCCCTGTGTTCTCTATTGTCCTCTCCTTTCCTGGTGTGTCTTGTATGTCCCCGACTCGTCATTGGATGTGTGTTTGTGTATGTGTGTGTATGTCTCCTGGTCTGGCTCTGTGGTTTCCCGCCTGCTGCTGAACACCGGCACACCTGTCTCCAATCATCCATCAGTCTCCACAGCTTAAATACCAGGCACTCCCACAACACCAATGCCAGATTGTCTCTGTACACTTGTTTGACCACTATGTAAGTACCATTTGCTAAGTGTGTTTTGTTACCTCGTTTTTTTTAAAATTTATTTATTTATTTTTTTTTAGCCTGTTTTGCTCTGCCTCAGGATTATCCTTTGCTGGTGATCGCAGTTTTTTTTTCCTCTGTCTGGATTCCTGTGAGCCTGCCTGTCTCCACCTTGCCTGTCCCCACCAACTCCACCACGGAGCCAGACCCTTGGGATCCGACCTGCTCCATGCTCTTGGTTCCACTGACGGTAAGTCTCCACACTCCACCACCAACTCCACCTCGTGGCCAACCCAGGTGCACACTGCACCACCTGCTCCTCGCCTCACAGACCAGTCTGCCTGTCCAGATCCATGCAGCCTCGAACCCGGGTCAGACGGGTGACCGCTGCTTCAGTCTCCACTCCGGAACCATCGGTACTTTCCCTGAGTCACTGAGGGTGACGCTGAAGGCTTCGCTCTGAAGAACTACATCCCTTCCCACTGATTTCCGCTGACATTCAAATAAAGAAATTTAATTGTAAAAAGACTTCTAGTGTGTTCTGCATCTGTGGGTTCGAATAGATTGTACATTACGACATACATAGCCGGTTTTAATAAAGACAGATTAATCATATCTAGTAAAAGTGCTAAGGGTAAAACCTCTTTAAGCAGCCTAGTTAGGATGGGGTCTTAGAAACAGGTTGATAAATTAATTGTTGAAGTTAGTTGGAGAAGGTCGATAAGAAAAAAGGTGTGTGTGGTTTTACAGCTGTTTCTAGGTTTCCTGTCTTTAAGGATAAATCGTTGCTGATTGAGGGCAGGACGTGATGAATTTGTTTCTAATAATAGAATTTTATCATTATAGAAGCTCATGAAGTTGTTACTACTGAGGAATATAAGAATATGTGGCTCAATGGAGCTGTGATTCTCTGTCAGCCTGGCAAAAGTGCTGAAATGAAATCTGGGATTGTTCTTATTTTACTCTTTTAATGAGTAGTAGGCTGCTCTGGTATTACAGTGGGCTTTCCTATATATATTTTAAGACTATCTTTGTTTTATTATCTGCTTTTTTTTAGAGGGGCAATAGTCGAGCATTGTTCGCAGTGAGCCTGCAGCACTATGAACAAGATGATCAATTTGGGAGAGACTAAAATTTGCATAGGAGTCCTCTGTTATATTGAGACAATTCTACGTGGTCTTTGCATTGTGCCTCCCTCTCTCTCTCTCTCTCTCTCTCTCTCTCAAAACCTAACATGGCAGCGGCGGATGGCCGCCCACCATTGAGTCTGGTTCTGTCCAAGGTTTCTGCCTCTTAAAGGAAGTTTTTCCTTGCCACTGTCGCCAAATGCTTGCTCATGGTGGGATTTGTTGGGTCTCTGTAAATAATATTATAAAGAGTATGGTGTAGACCTGCTCTATAGGAAAAGTGCAATGAGATAACTTCTGTTATGAATTGGTGCTATATAAATAAAATTTAATTGAGACATGGCATTGAATTAAATGCAGATGGAATCACTTCTTTAAATTTAGCTACAACATTATCAGAGACAAATGATGCCGAAAAACTAGTGCATGCATTAGTTACTTCTAGGTTGGACTATTGCAATTCCTTATCAGTCTATTATTATGAACCATCCCTTAGTTGGGCTGCTATAGGCCTAGACTGCTGGGAGACTTCCCATGATGTACCTCTTTCCTCTCTTCTTCTCTCGCTCTCCATCTGTATGCATTTTTATCCCATTACTGCATGTTACTAACTCGACATCTTCTCTCTCCTGTAGTTCTGTGCCTTCTCGTTTTTCTCCTCTCTCCTTTTGTCACTTTCAGCAGGTATTTCGCACTGTGGAGACTGGATCTGTGGTTGTGGGCCACCTGCTGCCCCCGTGTTCCTGCTCGACAATTGCTACTACAGTTGTTGTTATTGGCTCTGTTACTAATACTGTTTCCTATAGCTGTCATTCCTATTATTAATTTATTAATATTAACACTACAATTACATTTCTACTATTTTAATAGTTTCTAGGTTGTATTTGCATTGTGCCCCCCAAAAAAAAAAAAAGCCCCTCTCTCTCTAAACCTCTCTCTCTCTCTCTCTGTGTCAAAACCATGGCAGATGGTCACCCACCATTGAGTCTGGTTCTGAAGTTTTTTCTTACCACTGTCGCCAAATGCTTGCTCATGGTGGGATTTGTTGGGTCTCTGTCAACAATATTATAAAGACTATGGTCTAGACCTGCTCTATAGGAAAAGTGCAATGAGATAACTTCTGTTATGAATTAGCGCTATATAAATAAAATTGAACTGTAGTGTAGGAGTTTTTGACTAACGGCGTGTAGTCCAGTAATTATTAAATAATGGTCAAATATAAAAGGATTCTGTGGAAAGACTAGTAAATGTTTCAATACCATATGCCAGAACAAGTTTGAGGGTGTGGTTAAAACAGTAAGTGGGTTCATCTACAATCTGACAGAAGCCAGTCTAATCTAATACTGAGATAAATGCAGTACTAAGGCTATCATTATCGATAAAAATTCAGAATATGGACCAGTGCAATACACTGTAACAAATAGAATTGGCTGTAGTGTTTTCCAGGTTGGGTGTGAAAGACTAATAAAAAGGCTTTCAAATGAGTTATAATTTAGTTTAGGATTGTTGATTAGTTGTTAATAGGCTTGAGTCGAAGATGGGTGCAACTCCACTTCCTTGGCTGGTGTTTCGAGGAATATGAGTATTAATATGACTGGGCGGAGTGGATTCATTTAGGCTAACATATTCTTCATGACCCAGCCAGGTTTCAGTAAGACAAAATAAGTCAATGATACTCTGATATTAAATCGTTCACTAGTACAGCTTTAGATGACAGAGATCTGATATTTAAGAGTCCACATTTAATTCTTCTATTTTGTTGTGCTGTTTTAGTGGTGTTATTTTTTTTAGGTTTTTATGTATAACTCCTCTTCTGTTAACTTTAGATTTAATTAATTTAAGTGGTCGGGGGCAGACACCGTCACTAAGGAGTTGTGGGTGGTTAACTGCTCTGGAAGTGCAGAGAAGCGTGTAGGACTGCAACTCTGCCTCCTGGTCTCAACTCTGGGTTGTCATGGTTTAGGTCCACTAATAAACTTCAGATTATATTGTCAGATTTCTAGATATGAGAGCAGATACATCCAAAGTTCAATGAATGCCATCTCTCCTAATCAGACCAGCTCTTCCCCAGAAAAGTCAGCCAATTATCTACAAAACCCACATCATTTGCTCGACACCACCTTGACAGCCAGCGGCGGAATGAAGACATGCGGCTAAACATGTCATCACTGGTCAGGCAGGGGCCCAGAGAAAACTATGGAGTCAATGTTTTTTTTTTTTGCACACACCGACTCAACATTAATTTTAGTGACCTCTGATTGGCGTAATCGGGAGTCGTTACTGCCGATGTGAATACTAATCTTACTGAATTTATGCTTATCCTTAGCCAGCAGTTTTAAATAGGATTCAATGTCGCCTGCTCTGTCCCCAGGAATACATTAGACTATGGTCGCAGGTGTCACTAACTTCACGTTTCTCAAAATGAAGCTGCCAAGAATTAGAGTTGGTTTCTCAGCGGGTGTGTCGCTGAGTGGGGAGAACTTGTTAGAAACATGAACAGGTTGGTGGGGTTACGGCTATGCTTCCTTCGAACAGTCACCCAGCCTCCTTGGTTTCTCAGCTGCCGAGGGATGGCTAACAGGAGCTACCTCTGGTCGGTCCGCACTGGCTACTGAGGGCTGGCTGACTACAGCAACTAACAATTGAGTTCCCAAGGTGCAGAACCGCTTTCCCGAATCACTAAGCCTCGCATCCAATGCTACAAATAAACTACATTTATTTCATGTACTATTATCACTAAAGGAGGCAGAGGAATAAATAAACATTTGACACACCGAGCAAGAGAGAGCACGAGAGGGAGAGGGAGAGAGAAAAGCCATCGCAAGCTGCAAAGCTAAAGAACTGTAGCTAGCAAAACGGAATAGCGTGCAAACTGTGGGATTAGCAAGAAAGGTGCTAAAAGAAGAGAGAGCCATGAATGCTTAAGCAGAACTAGTGTACGTTTAAATATATAGCAGATAATTAGCCGCTGTAATGAAGAATCTAACAAAATTAATTGGGACGAGCTAGAGCAGCAAAAATACGCTACATGTAACACACAAGCACCAGTGACCAGAAATTAGACAATACGCTTACTGCAGCACGTCAGCACCACGTCACCAGACAGCAGCACACTCAAGTGAGAACCACTTCTGTGAGATTCAGCTTGTGAAAATTAATGTAACAAGTGGTAATCTACTCCAGTCCAAAGGAAATGTGTAGTGCTGTGTAGGTAGAGTCGGTCTGAATTTCAGAGCAGCTGCACAGAGACCAAGTGGAAACTTCTTGGCTTGTGTCATGACCTGCTCTGCTCCCTTGTTTATGTTTTCCTTTGTTTCATGTTTTTTTGGCAACGTTTCCTGTTTTATTTTGTATTTCTCCTCTCCTCGTGTGTCTGTAACTTTACTTCCTGTCATTGTGTGTTTCCCTCCAGTTTTGATTGTTTGCCCTGCCTTAATTAGTTCCACCTGTGTCTTGTTATCTCCCCTCACCTGAGTATTTAGTCTGTGTGGTTTCACTACCTCCTTGCTGGTTTGTCTTGGTTTGTGTGCCTATGTTCCAGCCATTTTCCCTGTTTTTTTTGTTTTTTTTTCTGACCTTGGATTTTCTGCCTGCTCCCTAATAGATTTGTTTGGCTGAGTTTGGACTGACTTTCCTGGTTTTGATCTTTGCCTACCTGACCATCCATGTAAGACTTAATTCCTCATTATATCATTAAACTTCACCAAGCTCTGCTGCTGTGTCTGCACTTTGGTCCAATCCCTCATTTTCCCCATTGCCCTCTTTTGGCACTGCATGTGATGGCCTGTTTTATTTGGGCCTGAGTGTATTTGTCTGTAATAACTCTGGAGTCACCATGAGAGGCTACAGTGATCATAATCAAATCTTTCATAAATGTAATTTTGCTGTTTGGACAAGAGAGCTTTGTTTACCTTCATTCCTGGTAAAAGCTGCAGAAACAAATGTGGAAATCATAAAGGTTATATCACACCAACAGACTTCTACTGTTTAGATGGTTCTGGAAAAATTTAATGTTGGAGGACTAACCGAACCAAAGCTTACCTTTGAGTCTTTTCCTGGCTTGCCTGGTTCACCAGGCTTACCCTGCATGAAAAGACAAAATTATTTACACAGAATCTACAAAATTATTAAAATACCATTTCCATAATGCCATTTGAATTTGCAACTATGCCTCTTGTGGATATAGTGAGAGCTTGACAATTAAGTAAATATTTTTACAACTAAAGTAATGAAGTCAAACTAGCACAATAGTAAACTTGCATCAGTTCAGTATCACTGGAAAAAGTCAAATTCATGCATCTCCTCCTTTGTTTTTGATGGATAATTTTGTTTTACTAAAGCACCTGTAAAAAAAATTTCGCACAGGAAGTAAATATTTGTGGTTGCCAGGGTAGGGAAAGTATTGAGACACACATTGAATGGCCACTGGTTCAAACAAATGGGCTGATTGTGAGTTGATTTAAAAAAGTTAACATCAGTGAATGCTCTCTTTGAGTCTCTGTCTCTGTTGCTTGTGTGAAAGCTGAAATTATTCTTAAGGTGGCTAATTAACCGTTTTAAAAGTAGAATTTAAATTTCTGGGTGAACTCAGAGTGAGACTCACTGGTGGGCCACTGACTCCATTCAGGCCTGGGGGTCCAGGAGGTCCTGGGGGTCCTTGCATTCCAGGTTCGCCCTGCTGAGAGACCTTGAGTTATAACCTGCCATGCTGGAGCAAGCCTTGTCACATTAGCTATGCCAATACAACAATCTCACACTACACTGCAAGTAACTGCCACAGGTGGTTACAGAGAGGATGGTTAGCTGGGGAGCAAGACAAGCGGTTATAATGCTTGAGTATGAATAGTCATTCTTGACCTTGGGAACACATCTTGGATAAAATATTCTAAACTCAAGGTTCACTTATTAGCTTTTCCGGGGCTTTCTCCAGCCATCCGCTGACTTTGAGCCCTTCTCTGTAAATTGGTCCAGTACCCCTAGACCCTAGGTAAGGGGCTGGAAACCGGTCATAACATCAAGGGCCAACCGAACATGCACTGGCAACAGACCATATCAGCTGTCTGTGAACATGAGACCAAAACCAATCATAGCAGCACACAGGAAGTGGTCAAAGTCATTGACCAGGAGACTGGACGGCTGGAGAAAGAAAAGAGTTATGATTTCCCCTGTTATGTCACCAAAGTTTGGTACTTTGGTCACATGATGACACTGGGGCAAGTTCCATTAGCTGACAAAGGCCACTGGAGTCAAAAAGCGCCAGAGAAAATTAGTAAGTGCACCTTCAGTTTAGAATATTTTATCATAGATTTGGTTATAATTGTTTCTTCTCAGTGACAACCTTGTTTGGAGAGCAAGACACTGGGCAATAAGTGACACTTAGTTATAGTTTAACTTTTGGACAAGACACATAGAATTGAAGGCTAATGGTCCTGGATTTGTAACTGCCTACATTGTTTATATTTTAAATGAATGTAATTTTGTTGTTCTTTCTCGAGCTTCTTTGAAATATAAAGCTAATATGTGTGGCTATTCTGATGACTTCCCACTGACAGCCAGAGCCCTGGGAATTATTTCAAAGCCAAGAATCAAAATACACAATCAAATAAAGGAATTTTACAGTGAGCACAGGATATGAAGAGAATAAATACACCTCAATGGCTGAAATAAATCTGTCTGGCTGCTACAAATCTTGAGTCTGCTTCTCCTTTGTTTCACACAAAAATAATTTCCTCTACTCATCTTTTGCAACTCAGTCAATTTCCTGATAGCTACAGATCAATATTTTATAGAGAAGACACCTCCGTATGGAAATATCCACATCATAGAGGGCAACAAGTTTGTAATGCATGACATTTAATGCATAATGCAACAGCACATGATCTATTTCCACATTTGGTCCGACTTAGAGAAGTTCCTAACACAAAGCACTTGCATTACTTCAGTCACTCAGCAATCACTGTATTACTGTAGGAGAACACACATTTACAGTAGCTCAGGACCAGTGAGTGCTGCTAAACATCTATTTTGAGATAATGGAGAACATATCCATCTATATTTTATCATTCCTCCTCTGCAGTGCAGACTGTGTCCAGATATGATTTATGTCTCTGGACATGTTAGGCTTTTCTCAGGGTTATACACACACACTGTTATAGACCTCAGCTGCCAATAGCTGAATGTACTGTTCTGCACAATTTCACCACATTCATGATAGAACATTCCAGAGTAAAAAATCTGGCATAATTGTATTTGCATCATGATGGAAATCACATTATATCAGATAGTCAACACCGATTGGCTGATATCTGATTTATCATAGGAAGGCAATATGAACTCTGTACAGTATGTTAGTCCAGCTTGTGTTTTAAATGTATGAGAGCAAATAGTGCTGATCTCCAAACAAGGTATTGTGTCCTGGCAAAGAGCAGACTGCACACCTGGGGTAAATAAGACAGAGCAGATGCCAACTAGGCCAACCTGTGCCAGAGTGCCAAATGACCCACAGGGCACTATGCCGCAATGTAATAACTTTACATGTCTCTTTGAATTAGTCAAGACAGAGGGTAAATAATTGGTAATGTGATCAGCTGTAGATTAACCTGTAATTTGTATTTTCTTACGAGTATATTCGTGGATATCATTATATTAAGAAAAATGTATTTAAACATTACAACATCTATTAACAGTTTGGATATCATTTTCAGCACATATAGTCACATTCGCCTATATTTGTTTATTACTGCCATTAACATCTATTACTTCATTTTAGAAGTTATTACATTATAATTTGCTACATGAGCACCTGTGGTTGTTATGGAGCCATCATTCAGTATTTTCTATGACTTACATTGATATGCACCTATATTGCACAGCCCAGTATCCCTAGGATTTATGCTCAAATTGGTGATGATGATTTATGTCTAGTGCCATACAGGAAGAAGTGTGCCCCAAGGCGGAAAGTAAAGGTGTTAGATGGGCTGGGTGAGACAATGGTGTTTGTGTCCCGTCAATTGATGTGTTTGTTTGTTTTTTAGAGTAACTAGGACCTTTCCCTAACTCTTTCCCTAAAACCTTAACCAAGTGTTTTAGTTGTCTAACCTTAACCATAGTTTATTTCCCATAACCACAATCTTACACTAAGGTTAAACATGTCATAGTTGCCATGCTTCGATATTATAGAAAGAAAGAAAAACAATTGCATTGGATGTAAACCTGGATTTTAGAGACTCTCAACATCAACGTTCGTGACTGGCGATAGGGTGGATTTTGCATTAGCAAAATAAGTTTTGGCATAAAGGTAGATTAGATTTGTCACACTGTTCATATTTAACAAATCTTTAAAATATTCACTGTCAACATTCTTTTGTTATGTACAAGGCCAGTACAGCATTTTTTAAAGTTAAGTAAAACCAGTTGGTTAAATTGCACCAAATTTACGCATAAAGGTCAGTTTATTAATCACAGGTAATACTATTCAGCCTATAAAACAGGAAGCCAAAATTGGAGGTGTGGAATTTGAACGACGAAGTAGGGGGAGGAGGTCTAACAAAAAATCAAGTTGCAATTTGAAGTTGGAAATGTAGGATCCAGCATTTTTTAAACTAGGGAGTGAATCTCAGCCTCTGCTGCTTCAATTTTGATTATTCTTTTTTTAATCAGTCCTTCAACTTTATGTAAGTGCCGTAGTAAGTTACTTTTTAAGGTTAGGGAAAGATGGTGGTCAGGGCTAAATAATAAATACAATCAAAGCAATGCTGTTTTCAAAAGCAAACACTATATTTGTCCATATTTTGTACTTGTTTGAATTCAGTTTGTTTATTATCAGCATTGCAGGAATTTGTTACCACAGGAAAGAGGTCCAGTTAGTTTTTTTGTGACTTTTCATTTATCTTAGTAATTTATCAGTTGATCGTTAAGTGAAGTAAACACTATTTGTAAATTCTACTTTGCATGTATATGAATTTGTTATTTCCTGCCATTGACTACCTCCACTTAAAACCACAATGAATCATTTTAACTACCATGATTTTTTTTAAGATTGAAGAAAGCTTTAAATAAAACATAATGATTTGAAATGCAGCATTTTTGTTTGATTTCCTTCCTGATCTTTTACAGAAAATACCGTTAGCCTTGAATATGACTAAACATTCAGAAACAGCAGCCAAAAGTTGGTTAATTACTGCATGATGGTGGAGGAGGGTTGGAGAGGTTTTGGTGACAGATGGTGGCGGTTGGCATCCACAGGGCGGGCAGAAAGGAGGGGCAGGTAGGGGGCAGAGAGAATTGTACCTTGAGGCGTTTTAGGATTAGAGGGCTTATTGAGGGCATGTTGCGCACGGTGATGGGCAACATCTGCTGGGGACAGTCACAAAGCACAGGTGGCCAGCGGTGCAAAAGGGTCACAGGGCAAAGGTCACCAGGAGGCCAGAGAAAGGAAAAAGGGTAGAACCAGGAGAATGAGGGAAGAAGGGGGGGAGGGATATGGAAGAAAAAGAGAAATAAAACATGAGAGAAAAAAGCAAGGAAATGGGAAGGCAAAGGAGAGAAAAAAGGAAACAAGGTTGAAGAAAGGAAAGACAAAAAGAGGCACCAGCACAGCAAACTATGGGCCTGGAGTGGGGATGGTTGATGTACTGTGATGCTTATTTATTTCAAAAGAATGTGCATTAAAATTTCTTAGATACTGTCAGAGTCTGTTGGTTACAAATCATCAAACATCCCCTATTCAGGATTTGTGTGCATCAATATCCCCATTAACAGTAAGCCAGGCCCTTAGATTGCAGCAGAGCAGAGGTGGGCGCCAGTCTTGCCACAAAGAGAGTACAGCAGTACAGTTAGAGTGCACATCCAGACTTACGACCAACTGTCCAACACAGGGCTGTACAATATGCCGCTTCTGTTGAGATGACCAGCATGATATGATACAAGTTTAGAAGAGGGCTGTATAATCCTGCTGATAGCTACATTTCCCCACTGACAGTAGAACAAGTTGAACTAGCTGCATGCAACTTGCCTACGTTTTACATAGTGTACATATTTCCACAATTTTTACTATGCAGCGACCTTTAAAGCAAAGACTACTATTTACTTATTTAACATACATATTTCTAGCTTAAGTCAGTTTTGGAATGTACTTATTTACATTGTGTGATCAGTCACACTATTTTTAAGTTGAACCAAAGCCAAAAATAACAATAGTACTATTTCTATGGAAATATATACAGCATGTTCTATGTCAATATAAGTAAGGGTATAAAGCTATCCAGCTATCCATCACAACTGGAAACATAAGTGTAGAAGTCAAGGGCTGCCAATATTAAAGTGAAATCATTTAATTAAATTAAATTGCTATTTTCCAATTGTGTTAAAGTTATGTATGACAAAATTAAAATAAAAAAATCTAATTGTTCTAATTGGATTTCTAAGCATTTTGTTGGTTTAAGGAAACTGTAACATGTTAACACTCTTTATATTTACTTTTTCACATAACACACGGTCTATTATGCATATGATTTGCTGATTTATTTGCCAAAACATAATAATATAATAATAAGACAACAAGCAAAAAATTTAAGAAAAAAAAAATCTTTACTTATTTGTGTACAGTATAGTAGTAATGTAATGTTTTGTAATCTCACTTGAGAGATACAGACTGGGAATATTGTCCTGGTGTATATGTGGCAGGCATTTAATCAGAAGATGATGACTTGTCATTTCATGACAAATAAATACAGGTGTATGTTCAGGTCTTTACCTTTACCTGAGGAAGACCATCTGTGGTTGAAATAATTCCACAATAATTCCATTCCAGTCATATCCACATCAAATAAAAGACTTGGGGAAAAAGACAGTAGTGTGCGGGTGTTTAGTATTTTTTTTATTTCTTAAGTTACTCGCTACTCAAATTATTTTTTCAGCAGATCATTTTGTAATCGATTACTTTCTACCTGAGTACTTGTTTTTGCAAAGTAATAGCAGGCTACTTTTACTTGAGTACAGTTTTGGCTACTCTACCCACCTCTGTTCATATTACACCGTTTTAGTTTTGTAACTTTGTCAAACATCTGCACACACATGGAAAATTTAATTTTTAATTCAATTCAGTGATTTAATTTCAGTATTGGCATCCTGTGCTTCCATAGTATGCACAATTAACCTTAATTCAAGTAACAATTACATGTGATACTAACGGCATATTATGTGACATTCTTTTCATCTATTTTTAAAGCTATATCTTTTCTGAAAAGTCACTTTGTTGAACCAAACCAGTAGCAACCTCATCACCACATTTCTTTTGGGTGGAGGGGTGAGGAGTGCCTTGGCTCTAGGGCACTGGCTCTCTTTGCGGCACGACTTGGTGAGACCCCCACTGAGGGTTATCTATCAGGGTGTTTGGAGGCACCCACAAACCTTCAACATCAGAGTCTGACTGGAGCGCAAGGCAGCCAGGGTTTTCAGAGGAAGATCCTGTACAAAGAGGCCCTACACACCAGGGAAGCGATCATTTTAGTCAGTGCTGTTAACGGTGGCAACAAGCCATTATCCAACCACAAGACAAAAAGAGAACCATGTCTTGTGAAGTCTCACTTTAAGATGATTTCAGTTTAAAAGAATAGCTTATGAGTGACATGTTCAGATGGATATCAATCTCATGCCGTTGTGTTAAGTACAGACCTTGAGTCAGGATGTGGTTAGCCTAGCTTAGCATATAGACTGAAGTCAGGGAAAAACAGCTAGCCTGGCTCTGTGCATAGTGAAACAAAAGCCTACCAACACCTCTGACACCTACTTAATCTCAGGATGTATCTTTCAACTTAGCTTTTATGTGAACAGAAATGTAAAATAATAATTTATGATGTGGACATATTGGAGCTATTACTTAACAAACCCGCACAAATGGGGAGAAATAAACTATGGTTTGTCAAGAAATAGTTACAAAACGTAATTACCCCTAAAAACCACAAATCGTCATCATCAATAATTTTTACATTTCTTTTGCTGTATGACTTTTACAAAAGAGATACAGTCTGTTAAACAGTCAGGTTAGCTGTTTCCCAGTGCTTCTAGTCTTTATGCTAAGCTAGGCTAACCATGTCCTGACTCCAGCTTTGTGTTTACGCACAGATAGGAGATTGATATCAGTCTTCTCATCTCACTCTCGGAAAGAAAGCAAATTAGCATATTTCCCAAAATGTTGGACTTTCTTTTAAAAAAGAAATGCTGAAATGCACATTACACAAAAACACAAAAAATGTTTGCTGATCTAGCTGGCTTTGTCCTGAAAGACAACCTCTCTAAATCACTGAACTTTTTACCTCCACCTACAATAACTGCCCAACCCCTATGGGTATCACTAAAGGTTTGAGGCAGACACTGGGAATGGACCTCCCATACAGACTGCGGCAGGGGGCTCTGAGAAGTGCATGAAAAACAAATTCAACAGGCATACAGCTTGTTGGAAAAGGGGGGCTGGGCTTCCTTGCAGACAAAAAACATCAAACCCAAAATCCTTTCTGGGTCCTTCTTCCTCTGAACTCCCCATTCTGAAATGTATTTAGCCTGAAGCATTTACTGTTCAGAAATGTATATCACAACATGATGCATTATCGATAACAACTCATAAAACCATTTCAGCATGCATTGTACTGTTATTTAGAGGGGCTTTTAAACAAGATAGCAAATGTTTATACCACCAAAAAACCCCAACTTTGATCATCTTAGCAGGAGCATAACTCAAAGGTTGAATTACGCTGGAAATGCACTTAGCTATCTGAAAAAATCCCCCTTACACAGGAGACTCTTATTCTTGGCACCCCCACACACAGGCTCTTATCATGTCCAATTGTGTGCTCCAGCAGGCTGACGGTAATTGCCTTGTTTTCGCTCAACTAGCCAAACCCCTGAGACGACAGGCCAAAGAACTGCAGATCTCATTGTGCTACCCATCATTTGTCTGTCCAGCTTCTGCAGTAGTTCCTCCTCTTCCAACTTCACTTCTCTATTATGTTCTGACATTTTCAAAACTGTACATACATATGGATCTGTGAGAGATAATGTTATACGCTGTGGGATGGACAATAGTACAGGTTCAGTTTGTGTCATAATAATAATGATGGCTGTGGTTCAAGAGGTAGAGCAGGTTGTTCATTAATCCAAGGGTTTGATCCCCAGCTTCTCCTGTCCAGGTGTTGAAGTGTCCTTGAGCAAGACACTGAAGCCAGAGTTGCTCCCTATGGGCAGGCCAGCACCTTTGTATGTGCGAGCGAATGGTGAATAAGAGGCAAAATTGTAAAGCGCTTTGTCCGTTAAGGTAGAAAAGTGCTATCTAAATCCATTTATATTGCAATACAATAGGTAGATTCAAATCATTTCTGAAGTTTAGCATAAACACTGAAGAGCAAGTGGTAGCTTTTTGTGAAACAGTAATGAGAAAGAATTAGTTCCACAATAAAGTTTTCTTACCCGGTGTGTGTAGTCTCCACATACGCCCTGAAGAGAATAGAAAAAATTTCAATCAGAAATAAGAAGACCACAAATAGTAGAGAATTTCACATATATTTACACTAATTAGTTATATTTAATTTCGAATTGAATGGGAAGTCCACAGATTTTACACATGAAGATCAATTTATTTGTCATGGGGAGTGCAGTTCAGCCTGTGAAAAAAGTTTAATGTGCTCTGTGCTGCTCTAGAAGAGCTTTGCCAAGTCTGAGAAAACACCCTAATGATGTCATAGTGATGTCATCAGGGTTATTTCATCTTGGACTAGACTACAAATTTATGTCAAAAAGACTGTGTTACAAACTGGGGGCATATTTAAAAGGCTTGGGTGTTTACCAGGCAGGGAGGGTATAATGAAAAGAAACTATCATGTTGCATTATGGGAAATGTAAGATCCAGTGATGTGAAGTTTGACCCAAACTAGGGAATTAAAGTCAGGACCTCTGCTGATTTTGAACTTCTTTTCTTTTTAAATCCCTCTCTTGGAGTTGTGAGTACCCCGACCTTATGGATTTGCAATGCTAATTTACTGGAATACCCTTTGACAGTCAAGACAAAAATCTGAATACTTCTTCCACTACTGCTGGCTAGTAAACTAAAGAATGTGTTACTCACTGGCCAAATTGTCAAACTACTACATATTATGTCTCACCTTCTCCCCTTTGGGTCCAGGTTCCCCCTAGAAAGCAAAACAACACAGGTTAATGAGAGAGGTGAGTGGTTAAGCAGTTAGTTTAAAAGATTAGCAGGTTATTATCTCAAGACTGATATCAGACATCCGAAACTTACTGGGAGTCCTTTAGGACCACGTTGACCCTGAAAGACAACAGCAACACAGTCAATCTTGAATGTGATTTAGGCATTGATTTGCAGCTTAACAAATAATTCAACATAACTTAACACAAATTCCTCCAATTAAAATGAGTGAAATGAGTAAACATGTTAAGGTGTCAGTCAAAGGTATGAATTAGCTGTTACAGGAGTTTATTCCAATTACTTGTTGTGGTTGAATACATTTAACAGACAACCCCTCAAAGCACTTTTCGATACTCCCTGACATTTGTAAGGAAGGAGACTAAGAAACAGGAGCTCATTACAGGGGCCATTAATCAACATTAAACATTATTTCAACAGTATCCAACCCCATTTGGCCTCCAGGAAATTTTGTCATTTTTACTGGCATGGAGCTGAATGCAGAAGGCGCAGGTCCCACCACTTCAAAAAACAATGATGATGATGACTTCCACCTGTCTGACCAAGAGTAATGGTCTTCAAGCAGAGGCATGCAAGAAGCTACTGAAATCAGCAGTGGGTGTAATAATAAGAGCATCAACCTCAGCTGGACAATACTGAAATTACCTACACCATAACATAATTCAAGGCAAACAGAGCTCTTTCAACCTCCAAATCTGTAATGAAGCTGGAAATAATTCCAGAAGATGATTCCCATTAGTGGGAAAAATCGTCAGTCTCACATAAATGTTAAACGACCTACACGACCATCCATTACCCTGATTTTCCAACTTAAAGGATATAAAGGACACTTTCTGCATTGCAACTAAACATTGAAGATAAACTTAAATAGCCTGTGGAAGCTGGTTGAGGCATTAAATGTTCTCAAGCCTCAGTAAGCACAGTCTGAAATCCTTTAGTGCCCATTTCAGTAAGTAAGCATTTTACCTAGTAACCCTGATTAAAAGCTAGAGTGTGGCTAACTGCTCCCATCTGTCTTGACCTTTTCCCTACTGCATGCAACCCACTGTGAGCCCATTACTGTGTTGCATAAATCAGGCCACCACTCTGTTTTAACATAAACAGTAGTTAAAGTGACATTAATAGCAAAACAAGGTTCAACACAAAAATTAAAATTGGAAATTTCATGAAAAGTGTATGTCCAAGGTTTTATGGTGGCAGCCCACCTTGAGCCTAGCTCTGCTCGAGGTTTCTGCCTGTTAAAAGGGAGTTTTTCCTTGCCACTGTCGCCAAGTGCTTGCTCATGGCATGATTTGCTGGGTCTTTGTAAATAATATTATAGAGTATGGTCTAGACCTGCTCTATATGAAAAGTGATGGGATTCAGGTAGGGTGGGTTTGGTTATTAGCAAAAATGTCAAAGATATTTATGAATATTAATACAATTATTAATATTATCAAAATTAAAATTACGGGGCACCACCCTGGGATCAGGGACCAATAACTAAACGTGAAAAACAGTCTCAAAAGGTGGCTGTCCACTTAAAAATAATAATAATGGACAGTGAAGGGTGAATCCAAGCACTGATCGTCACAACCTGCTGTTATTAAAACACATACACAAAATAACCACAGGCAACTGCTCTTTAAAGGTACAGTAGTGTTTATTTAACCTTAGCACTGATCAGTAATCAATAACTTCAGCCAACAACCACTATCGTTGGTTCTAAACACAATAAACATACAACAATCAGCAAGCATGTAAGGTGTGTGTGTGTTTGTGTGTAGAGGTGTGGGTGCGTGTATGCGTGTGGGACAATAAAGGGGGGTGCAAGGAAGACAGGGGATGTGTTCATGTGGGTGGTCGTCACGTACAGATCCAAAATGGTGGGCAGACCCACGAAACTCAACAAAGGGGACAGCCAGACACGCTCTATTTGTCCTCAAGATAGCGTGGAGCATAGCTAGTTATGCTACCAGGCTAGCTGGGTCATTTGAGATGTGTGTGTGTAGGCGTATGTATGTGTAAGGTGTGTGGTGTTAGTGAAAAGAAGACAGAAAGAAAAGCACACAGAGTAACGCACAAGGGATCTCAAATGCCGTGGCAAAGCAAAATAGCCGTCCCTTTATCACACTGGAATCTGGCAGTGAACTTTCATTCAACAACCGTGTTACTGGACTTTGGTCTGATAAAGCACAGTTATTAGCTTCCACAGTGGCTAAAAACTAACATGGTTACACAGTCAACAGCATGGTACACAATAGAAAGTGCTAAGCACAAAAAACACACAGCAAAACAGGACACGGCGGTCCATTACTTTCCACAATAATGCAAAGCACAATTCACAACAAATGAAGCTTAGGTGAAATAACACACAGTTATAAAATCTATCTCTGCCCAGGCACAAGCCTCTTACTAGGCGTCAATCCATTTGGATTTGTGAAGAAAAAAGTTGAGAGAGCAGAAGGAAAGGTGGGCAGGATTGGGACTGATCTGTGGAATGGTTGCTGATTGGTGTGTGGGAGAGTGGCTGAACAACAGGACTGAGTCCAGTTTGGTCTGTAACTTCCGTATGTCCTTGTACATTACGTGTGTTACCTCTCTATGACGGGTAGATTAAGAATGTATCCTATCTCTTGGTTGTTCTGGTCTATAGAAATAGGGGTTACATTGCCAAGACTATGCGCCAGATGTACCTGTAATTTAAAGATCTGCTCAACAAAGTGTTGACCAAGGAGCTTACTTCTGTGGTGAGGTCCTGCATTAAATCTCTTGTGTGATGGGATATCTTCTTTGGTGACTCCTGAGAAGATAGTCTCTAAAGTATGCAAGGTGTTATTGAGGAGAGTGGTTCTAGGAGTTAGTGCATGCTAATGGTGTGAGTTGGGGTATGCAGCTAATCCTGTGGCACTACTGCAATGCGTCTACTTCCTGTTGGAGTGGGGCTGCTTCCCCCCTTTTGATCGTTAAAGCTGCCCCTCCTCCTGGGAGTAGAAACGACTGTGGAGTTTAATCTGGTGATGGGAGTAGATCCCATTCCCACCCCCCTGGCTCGGTTGCCCACCCTGCTGGTGAGGGGGTTTCGGTGCCTTCGAGTGCAAGGGTGGCATCTTCTGTGACTTGGATTCCAAAGATCATAGCGCCATCCACGAGTTTTCTGGCAGGGCGTAGGTGCATCTCCCATGCCAGCTGATTGTATCTTCTGATTTCCTGCATCTTAAGGTCTCTTGTCCGGCAGTGCATGTACCGCACATCAGATGAGCTTCAGCTTCTCATGTGACGTAGATCTAGGAGGCAGCGTTCTATCTCTCTGAGATAGTCGTCAATGTTCAATTTTTTTCTGGGTTGGCTGGCGTCACTGGGCCAGTCCCTTAAGCTTCTTCAAGCCTTTTGATTAGGGCTGTTGCTCTCGTCCAAGTGGCTTGGCGCTCCAGGTGCAGCTGGCTAGACTCGACTACATCAGCTGGGTTTTTGGGCAGGGTTTGACTTCTTGTGCCCAGTAGCGGACCCATTACAGGGTCGGAGGCAACGTCGGGTGATTCCCAAGCAAAGAGATGATCGACCGTACTTACCTGGCCTCGCTGAGTTTCTTCATGCCTGACTTCTGCTCCTTGCTGGGCTACTTGGAGCTGTGTGCGGAGGGTGTTGGTACTCTCCCACAGTTCAGCCCGAGCTTCTTGTGCTTGGGAGAGCTCAGTTTGGGTGGCCAGGACTGGTGCAAGCTGGCATTGTGCTGTTGCACAGCTTGATAACTACATTGCAGTTGGGCATGGCAGGGTGCTTAAATTAGGTGACTTTCATCCTTTCGAGAATCAATGGTAAGATAAGCTCTCAAAAACCAAACAATGGGCCAAATTGTGCCAAAACAATCCAAATACTAACCACTAGTTCACACTAGTACAATCCAAACGAGAAAAACAGTCGCAAAAGGTGAAGGATGAATCTGAGCACTGACTGTTAAAACCAGCTGTTATTACAACACATACACAAAATAACCATAGACAACTGCTCTTTAAAAGCTCCAATAGTGTTTATTTAACCTTAGCACTGATCAATAATCAATAACTTCAGCCAACAACCACTATCAAGCATGTAAGGTGTGTGTATGTAGAGGTGTGGGTGCATGTATGTGTATGGGACAATGGGGGTTGCGAGGAAGACGGCAGATGTGACCATGTGGGTGGTCGTCAAGCACAGATCCAAAATGGTGGGCAGACCTGCAAAACACAACAAAAGGGAGAGCCAAGATAGCGCGGAGCATAGCTAGTTATAGCCAGGCTATGTGGTCGTTTGAGATGTGTGTGTAGGCGTTTGTACGTGTAAGGTGTGTGGGTTAGTGAGGAGGGTGAAAGAAAAGCACACAGAGTGAAACACAAGGGATCTCAAATGCAGTGGCAAAGCACAATAGCTGTCCCTTTATTACACAGGAACCTGGCAGTGAACTTTCATTCACCAGCTGTGTTACTGGACTTTGGTCTGATAAAAACAATTATTCGCTTCCACAGTGGCTAAAAACTAACACAGTTAAATGGTCCAACAGCATGGTACCGATACACAATGGATTGTGCTAAGCACAAAAATGACACAGCAAAACAGGACACAGCAAGTCCGTTACTTTGCACAATAATGCAAAGCACAATTCACAACAAATAAAGCTAAGATGAAATAACAGACCGTTATAAAATCTATCTCTGCCCAGACACAAGCCTCTTACAAGGCATCAATCCATTTGGATTCGTCTGGCGGGTCCGCGCTGTCAGTGGGTTCAATGCCAAAACTGTTCTTTCAGGGGGCAGGGAGGGAACCAGCTGTTGACTTTAGTGGGGCTCAGTGGCTATCCTTTTCTCCATGAAGAAAATGGTAAATCTGTATCTTCCTTCTACAGGCAAATATTGTTATATGGAGTATAACAGTTGGAATCCAAAAGTGTGTTCCAGCAAACACAAAACAGTCAGTTGCTCGTCCAGCAAGTTAAGACCTTCCTAGGGAAATAAAAGTTCAACGTTACGTGTCTCCTGTAGTAAACTGAGTTACAGTGGAAAGACGTTGAGCAGCGTTGTGTGCTCAGCTTTATGGAGGTGATGACGTATAACTATGCGTCAGGATTTCCTGCGCTGTGGCTGGCGTCTTGTCCAGTAGAAATCCAGTGTTTGGATTCAAGCTGAAATATTGCGTTTAGGTATGAATTAATGGCTGGTGGAGATTTGGTGCCGTTTCACTGTTTGACCTTTGTTTCCCATTCAGGCCCCTTGGTCAAGGCTTTGCCTTTCCCAACTAGGCTTGTCTTTTGTTCCCCACACGTGGTGAGGGCCCAACACAAGTACCCTGAGATAGCTTCTGTTATGATTTGGCACTATATAAATAATAAAATAAAATTGAAAATGATAGGTAAACTATGTTTATGAAAAAAGGTATGCTTACCATGTCTCCCTTTGGTCCGTTCTGTCCCTGTGTGAACATTAAAACATTGAGTGCAAGTGGTAAAATAATTAAATCAATCTAAACAGATACCTCTTGACACTTGATTTCCTTTTAAAAAACTTAAAAGGAAATCTTAAAACTTAAAATATTCATAGCATGTTTCACCCCACCCAATAATAACAGTAATGACGCTAATAGAGATTTTATTACAATAATGACCATAATCATTCTTAGCTTAATTATGCTCATTATGATCATAGATAATCGCAGTTCTGGGCACTGAAGAAGCACTCACTAACTCAGGTAATTCAATTTCTGACATGAACTTGGGGAAACTCACAGGCTTGCCATCCAACCCAATTGGACCCTAGGATAAAATAAGAGAAGGAGATGTTTGAGCACATATGGAGATCAGCAATTGCGTCACACATTTCTGTACCAACAGCTGTCCCCATTACAGCATCAGTTGGAAAACTGGCTGTTTGCAAATACTGGTTAAATACATAAAAATTAAGGTAAAATGCAGAGGTGGTGTCATTGTAGAAGAATTAAATAATGCTGGCAGTAAAGTCAAATTTAGGTTACGATTAGCGCTGATTCAGGATTGTCATACTATGGCCTGGATATGCCTCTCACAGAACTAGCGGCAGCCCTCAGTACTGCAATATTGCAGTAATACTAGTAATTGAAATAGTAGTGTCATAAATCTGCTGGCCACCCATTAATCTGAGTGCACTCTGGTTAAGCAGCACTCCAGTCAGTGAGCAAAGAAGAAATGTGCTATTTCTGATTTTGCATGGCTTGTATTGACTTAAATATACCTCTATCTGTCAGAATAAATCATGTTTGTTTTTGTCTTTGTCAGTTAGCTAGTGTGCACACCTTGATACAGATACAATGGTTAGCAAGCTAAAAAACTGTCAAGCAGAATATATGTCATATAACATACCACAAAAGTGGTAAGGTGATCATTAAGAACTGATGGATTTCTAATAACAATTTAGTATGATGCACCACTTAACTTGAAGGGACACACAAATTCACTTTAATTGATCTATTTTAATAACTTATTACTAAGTATGTAATAAATAAGTAATAATTATTGGCTGTGTGTCATTTGGCAGCTTAATCAGGAACAGTTCATTAAGAAGGTAATCAGAATACAGATTTACAGATATTTAGGAGTTAACCATTCATTAGCATATTGTCTAGCACTCAGTTTTCAGTTAACTTACAAGCTCCTGTCACTATACATTCAAGAGTTATTCACAAACTAGTTAACTATGTATTAATTAACAGTTTGGTCATGATTTGTTCCTTACTCATTCCTTATTTTTATTTTGTGTATTGTGCGTTGCTGTATTTTGCGCATTAAAGTAAAACCTAAAATTTCCAGCTTTTACACAAATCATCAAAGCATCATTTACATTATCAGTCTGACAGACAGTATGGCCATGACTTACTGGAAAGCCTGGAAATCCTCTTGTTCCGGGTTGTCCCTAAAGAGAAACAGAAAAACAATCAATTTTGAAAGTCTGACATAAAAATCTGCTGGAAGCAGGTCAGTGACAGAAGATACAGTTCTCTCCTGCAATTCCTCCACTGCACTAAAGTATTTGGTGAGTAATGAATTTGATTTTGACGCAAGGAGTGATACTGAAGACTCTGGGGAAAACATTCAGGATGCATTCTCTCTGCACAGGAGGAAATTATGCTGAAATGGAACACTGAAAAGACAAGAACAAAGAGTTCTAATCTAATAAAGATGTACAACTAGGGACAGAAGCTGAATGAGCTCAATGAGTGTATTAATTAACAATTAGCCAGAATACTCTGATGGTGGCCTGTTTGAGATTTTCTACCCTGCTCCTTGGACTGGTACAAGACATTTAATATCCCCGGGAAAAGGAGTGAAGGGAAAATAGAGAAGCAGGGAAAGACAATTACAAGGAAGTGGTGAACGCGACTAATGAAACGAAATGATTGAAATGATTTTTTGGAAGCAGTGGTAGTTACAGGGAGCTTCAAATGAAACCATTCGAAGCTCCCTGTAACTACTTCAAATTAGTTCTCAGAAAGTGCTCAGAAAAACAGAAAACCATCCCTTGATGAAGACCATGAGATGTGGTTGAAAGCTTCAGAAAAAGCTTAAAATTTAAGATTTTCTGACTAAATACTGTTTTCAAGGTCAGGAATCACCTTTCACACTCACTGACTTTCAAACTGGCATGCATTTTGTATCTAAATGCTGCATTGCAAACAAGCATTATTTCCCTTAAAATGGTTACTGCATGTATTTGAGAAGTCATTGTGCATGTGTTATAAAACATCATGTTTATAACTCTAAAATATGACTTCTTTGCAGTCCATAGTCAAGCTGCTAAGTTGAAAAACTTTTTCGCAGTGGAAAAATCTCTTTGCACTCATCCATCTAACCCGATAAAATGACAATGTGGCGAAGAAGTCGCGGTACTTGGTCACCTAAGATGTCATTTCCTCTTGTTCTCCTCACCTCCCTGTTGAATTAACGCCCTTGTTCTATCTAAGGTCACGACTCAAGTCTCTCATGTTAATCTCACCTGCTGTGGTAAACTAGCTTCTAAGTGTTACTGACTGACTGGCCCTCTAAGTTCAGGACTTGGCTCCTACTGCACGGAGCTTCCTCCACAGTCTGTTATTCATCAGAAATGCCAATTACCATCCAGGAAGAGTGGGCACACATGTATAGATTGTAGTAACCATCAATTAGAAACAGATGTGTGCTCAACTTAAGTTGGCTAGACTCTTGATTATAATAATAATAGTTAATATTTTGCAACTTATGACGCCACATTGTCCTCCTGAAAACTAAAAAGGAGAAACAAAAGAAACACTAAACTCATTTGGCCTCCCATGAATTTGGGTCATTACAAGCGGAGACCTGGTGTCTGGATAACTATCATTGAGCCCCAGTTGGACCAGTATGGAGTTTCTCGCTTTGCTTCCTAATAAAACAAGCATGACTAATGATCCAATTTATGGCCAAATCACAGTTACAACCCTCTTAGACAATGTAGCTATTTCCACACAGTCTGTAATTATATGGCATTATTCTATCATTTGTGGTGCATTCACCCATTGATTAAAGGCTGTTTGGCTTTGCTAACATAAACTTGTGCCCAGTACCCCACAAACCTGGAAAGAACAAGTCTCTCCAATTTTATATATAGTATATCAACAGAACTGAAAAGTCTGTTGGTGTCTAAGAACTTGATGTGTTACGCAGAGGTCTACTACAATGGTAGCTAATAAACAATCTTGGCATGCAGGTAGGCAGCACTGATTCAAGATAAGAGGTTTATTAGGTGTAGGGAGAGGTGATGACACTTACAGGAGGTCCTCTTGGTCCAATGATAGACAGACCTGGCTCGCCTGGTGCTCCCTATAGACAAATAGAAAGATAGTAGGAAAACATAATGAAAAGATCAAATGGAGAGGGAATTCCACTTGCTTTCCCAGTCTCCCAGTCACCTCTACAGATAACCTATTATTAGAGAAACTGGTAGCACTTTATTTGAAGGTGGTTTCATAAGACTGACATGACACCATCATAACCATGACATAACAGCTGTCATGAACATGAAGAAGTCTTTATGAAGGTTCATGACTGTTGTCATTAAGTGTCCTTCGGTCAATTATGTCACTTTTAATGCAAAGTTGACATTGTTTCAGATGTCTTTGTTATAACAACTTGACATTGATCAAGACAAAATGTCTTTGTCATGACACCTTGACAACTTGACATTGATCAAGACAAAAATGTCTTTGTCATGACAACTTGACATTAAACTGCCTGATAGTTAGGCCTGCTATGGCATGTTTATGGTTAGTGTCAAGTTGTCATGACAAAGACATTTGTGTCTTGGTTAATGTCAAGATTCCATTCCTCTGGAGGCAAATCCATCCTCTAGCATCTGTTCGACATACGTGTCTAATTCCAACACATAAATACCTCATCTCAGACAACCGTGGTGGACACTGGTCACACTACAAAGTTCCACAGTGAAGTTATCTGTGTGTTCTTGTGAAATAGGTGGCATGTTAGCAGGAAGCAGCGAGCTACCTGATAACATGCTAGCCAGCCGGGAACATACTACAGCTATTCTGTCACAATGGCTCTCCAAAATAGTTAACTTGTTATTGTCAGTTAGCAAGTAAGCTAGCTCCAAAGTCTAAGAAAATAACCCTAATGTCATAGTGATGTCATCATAGTTATGTTATCTCAGTTTGGGTTTAGAGACTCTGCAGCGGGTGATTAAAACTGCTCAGGAGATCACTGGTCCATCTACCGAGCATCAGACAGGTGAGGTGCCTGCACAGAACCCAAAAGAGACAGTACCCACCCCAGCCACAGCCTGTTCAACCTGCTGCCGTCTGGAAAGAGATACAGAAGTATCACTGTCGTACCACCAGACTACAAAGCAGCTTCTTCACTAAGGTTGTGAGACTACTTAATTCATCCTCAGCACTCCACCATGTAAAATAGTTTTATTTCCATGACTTATTATTTATTCACTCATCTACTGTATATAATTATTGTATGTAACGTAAGAGAACAACAACTCAAATCTCATTATACAACCCTGTGTTGTAAAATGAAAAATAAATCTACCTTGTACTAAATTTGCTATTGATCAACAGCATGAATTCATGCGTCAAAGTTCAACCAAAGTTTAAAAGTTTTTTTGTGGATTTACTTTGCCCCTGCAAGGGAAATCTCTGATTGGAGTGATTCCATCTTTTTTCCATATTTGATTTCAGGCCAGAATTTTGCTTGAATTTTTACTGTTACAGTGGTGGTCTGTGCAGCCCTTCTGACCCTCCCTATACAATCCCACAAACCACTCAGGCCAGACTGGCTCAACTCAGGTTTCCATGAAACCCTATCATGACATATCTGATAGTCCCAGTCATCCATAAAAGACAAAGGTGATTCTAAATATTTCTGAAAAAATGTCTACTTCAGGAAGCCAAGAATTTCTTTTCTAACTCTTGGTTTCATGGCAGATGTATCACTCAGTGGCCAGAAGGCCAAGGTAATGATGGAAAAAGAGGGCTCATGTCATCTGAGGCAGTTTCCTTGGTTTTATACAGCTTTAGTAGATTAGACAAGTGAAGATCTAGAGATACACTCTGGACACACTGGATTACTTTGGTTGTAAGAGGTCAAGGTAACAAGACAAACTTAGAATTACAACTAAAACCAGGACCCACAGCAAATACACACACATAAAACCAATTGCTGTGGAATCACAAGCAGACAAAACTGTGTAGATCTAATTTCTTTCTGTATGAAATTTTCTCTGTTTTTCTCTCAACCTGGCTCAATTTGCCAGTCGCTTAACCCAAACACCCTCCCACAAAATCCTAAGAAGCCATTTGTTTGAAGAGTGCACTGTTCTGGAAAAGCTCATCTTCACTTATTCTCTTTGTGCCTGCCTCACTCTTCCTTTCCTGGGGAAGTTGCTTCCATTTAAGAGATGATCTATGGCAAAGTCTGCTGTGTATAATATCTTTATTTCTTTATCCTCTCGGTCCTGGCAGCTACTGTAAGAAACTAACCACATATGGGACTAATCCCGATCACACTATTATAATATGTTCTCTGCCTAGAAATTAAAAGGATGCCAATAGGTTATTTTGGAATGCAGCGGTGTAGAGCAATCCAAAAAGCAGCCACTACATTTTCTGCTTCTCCGCTTACCGTTTTGGTGGTCAGGTTACTATTTCTGTTCTCTCACGAGTCAAGTCGAGGTTGAAACTACTTCCACTTTATTTCTGTAAATCTGCTGTTTCTGGCATTGACAGCTGATAGATGGAGAAGTTATGATTGCTTTACCAAATGTGGAGAACAAGTTTTGAAGGGTGTCCAACAGGCACATTTATTTGAAACATGTTGAGGTGAAATTGGAGACACCTTATTAAAGATACTTTAATTGATTCTTTTCTTTTTTTTGCCCACCTGGGGGCAGCAGAATATGGTGAGGACACAACATTTTGTTATGCCGAATGTGTTAGCAAACACTTGCCGCTTTACACATCCTGCAAACACAGACCAACATTATCCATAGGAGTGGTGTTTTCTGGCTGGCATATGAATGTATGACTATTTGTTCTCCTTTTAGTTTTAGTCTCTACCAACTCGTGAGAAAAATGTCTGGCTTATTAGATGCTAAATGTTACGCTTTCTTCACCAGTTAGTTGCTAACTTTGTCTGTCTGCTGGGTAGGTGCTATTGCTGGAAACAAAGTTGATAATAAACAATTTTGCTGGCCGGAGAGGCTTAAAAGCTCTGTAGAGCTGAGGGGAACTGCAGAGTTGCACACATACATGATCAATTTAGTCAATGTTAAGAAGAAAGAAGAAAAATATTTATTGGTGCAGCTGAAAAGCAATTGCTCAGCATTTTGGGAAATATGGTCAGTGAGCACAAAGGTCAAAGAAAGTGACCATGTGTATTTCCAAAAGTGTTCAGCTAGTATTTTAAAAGGTGCCCTGTGGAGTGTTTCTTACCAAAACACATTGTGCGTATCCTTGAGGTCCAACAAACGTGTTGAATATATATATTTCCTTCCTCATAAACATTTGCAAAGCTGATTTTGAAACTTGAATTGTTTACATTGATGTTTGTTAGCTGGCTGTCTTCTTTCCTGGCATGTTACTGCTACCTCTTGATAGGTGAAATAATATGAAACCATTGGTATGCATCATGCACATGCATTTACATATGAGGGTACTTTTGCGTCTTTATTATGCAATCAAAAAATAGATTTGAGAGCAAAACTATTGACACTGCAATATTTTTTTTATTGCAAGTAAAATTAATTTGTGATTTAAAATGTATTCATGAAATGCCAAAAGTTTTGCTTTTGAAACCGAAAGTTTTGTTTTTGAAACAGAAAGCTTTGCATTTGAAACGAAAAGCTTTGCATTTGAAATGAAAAGCTTTGCATTTGAAATGAAAAGCTTTACTTGCTGCTGACTCTTGCGGGCGGGATCTACACTGAAAGATGTAAGACACGTCCCTATTGGCCAGCCTCGAAGAGAATGACAGCTTGGTAACATCCACTGTTAGTAGACAACAGATGGAGTTCCATGACCTGTGAGTTCCTGTGACCTGTCAGATCTTATGTGGAGCGATGAGGAGACTGTAACCAATTACGTCCTCTAGTAGCACCCTCTTATAATGGAAAATTGGAACCCCCTACTGCTTACCTCGATGCACCAACTCCTAATAATCACACGGCAGTGGATGTAAACAAAGCATTTTCGCATTTTCTTTTGCCGAGCTTTATTAAGTATGGGAATGTGTATGGGAATGTACGGTATTACTGATGTTACTGGTGAGAAAATATTACTTGTTGTTCAGTATTGTCATGCAGTATTGTACAGCTTATGCATGACCGGAATCAATCATTAATCACATTTATGCTTTGCTCTATATGATTACATTATTATGTTATGCACTATAATATAAGCACATTATGATTTTAAAAATAATCGATGAAATTTCTTGTAGTCAAATCAAGTTTTATGTCTTTACTGTAGATTGTTTTCCAAGCTGGCACAGAGCCTATTCAGTTGAATGGATCATCATGCACCTGTGCAGTAGGCAAAGTTCTATACATCCATCTTGTGGCCATGCTGTTTCAGAGTCCATTATACCATGATGCAGGTGAAGGCGCTACCACCAACTATGGCCTGCACAAGCACTCTACAAACATGGCATCGGCCACTGACACAGGTAACTTTGTGGAACATTGTGTAAAATCCTATGACAATAACTGATATATTAAAGCAAAACATTACTACTATCATGGCTGCTTGTTTGTATCATTGTATCAGGATGACTATTCATGTGTCACTGAATGGTGTGAAAGAAATATGATCACATCACAACTGGCTTCCTTACACTGGCTACTTATTGCTTTTAGAATTAATTTTAAGATATTATTGATTACATACAAAGCCCAGAGAGGCCTTGCCCCAAGTTATTTAGCAGATCTGTTAGTGCCTTATGTCCCTTGCCACGCCCTAAGATCTTGTGGTGCTTTGTTTCTTGTTGTTCCACGGTCCAGATCTGTACTCAAAGGTGATAGAGCCTTTGCAGTTAGGGCTCCAAGATTGTGGAATGACCTATCTGAGGAGATCAGGGCTGCAAACTCTGTTCACTTGTAAAAAACATTTTTTTTATATGGCTTTTCGATGATTTAAATTGTTTTATGTCATTTTTAGTTAATTTTACTCTTATTACATGCTTAGTTTTTATAGCTTTCAGTTTGTTTTATTCTCTGTTTTAAATGTGCTCTGTTTTAATTGTAAAGAACTTTGTAACTGTGTTTTGAAAGGTGCTATATAAATAAAGTTTATTATTATTATTATTATTATTATAATTAACTGTGTTATTTTAACCTTGAATTGTGCTGTTTTAACTTTGAATTGTGTTGTTTTAACTCTTGTTTGTTCTCTGTACAGAACCTAGAATCTACCTCTGTGTATGAAACTGTTGTAATGTGAGGTTTTGTCACTTCCTGTTTTATTTTGTAGTGTGTTCCTCTCCTTGTGCGTCTTGTGGATTTACTTCCTGTCTTTGTGTGCATTCCCTCCAGTTTTGATTGTTGGCCCTTCCTTGATTGTTTGCCCCTGTTGTCTCACTTCCCTTAGGGTATTTAGTCTTTTCCTTTGTTCAGTGTCAGATCATTGTTGTTCCTGTCTTGTGTGTGTTGCCGTTTGGTGCACCTTTCATTGTACCTGGTTCCCGTGCCCAGTTCCCCGGCATTCTTACTGTGAGTTCTGTTTTGGATTCTTTGTCTCCCTTGGACTGTGTCTGGATTCTGGATTTTGAACTTTGCTTGCTCCCTATTGGATTTGGTTAGCCTCATTAGACTCTCTTCCTTGTTTCCACCACTGCCAGCCGGTAACCCATATTCTTGTACCTGGACCTGTATCTGCCCATTTGCCTGTTACCTCTTTGTTGCCTGTCTGCCTACCGGTCTGTCTGCCTGTACCTGTCTGTAAACCTTATCACCCTAATAAACACTGTAGCCATACAGCTACTTCACTCTCATACCACTTCCTGGCCATCTGCATTTGGGTCAACACTCCACACCACATACAACAGACTCGTGCTTTATAAATAAAACTGTCTTGCCTTGCCTGTTCATTACATTGATGTGAATAAAAGTGATTATTTTGATTTTTTTTATGCTCCTGTACTGCTGACATTGGCAAATTTACTCCATATTTACCATCTCTGTTGACACACTTGCAATTAATAAAGTCAAGTGGGAGATATCAGCGCCTACAGTAAAATTTGTCTTACATGTAACTTCCACCTTGAGGCCAATATCAATCTTTTCTCTCCCAGCTGGCAGTTCATATTTACGGTAACTTCATGACAGAAAGCTAAGATTTAACTGTTCTGTAAGTATTCACTCTAAACTCTATTTGAGAATATCCTCATGTACTCTGTTGTGGCCTTTAAAAAAGTCTCTCCACTTTCTTTGGGGAGTCTTAAATTAGAACTTTCAGACGCTTATGTGACAAATTGTTACTATTGTGTTTCATGGTGTAAAGAGTTCAGGTAATCCAACCACGGTGGGAAAGCATTTATAGAATGTGACCCTCATGCTGTTTGAAAATACAGACCTGATTCCCTGATATAAATCGCATGCTACCTGTACACACAATACACTGCACAGCTCTGCATTTCAAACCACCTCCCACTAAGTCACATATTAGCAATGTCTCAAATGACAGCCTATTTATATTTCACTGTTTCTCTACAACTCCTACTTGCACGGATGCAAGCAGACTGGGTTGACAATAGATGACCAAAAACAAAGGACACCAAACCAAAGCCAGAAAATTATAGGACAAAGTTGCTATTTGTCTTTGACTGGTGCTAAATTGCTATGAAAGTGCAGAATTGAAAGGGCGGAATGTTCAAAATTTCCACAAAATTTCTCACTTTTTCAACTCATATCTATCAACTTATATCTATTCATTCATACTTTCAGTAAAGATACTGTAAATGGTTGAAACAACCAGTTTCTGTCACTCCAAATAGCAGTAGTACAATTGCAAACTACTGAAAAATACCATTGAACAAGTCTCAATGACTGAGCATAGTCAGTTACACACACACCTGAAGTTGATTGACTGATTTCATATCAAAGAAGTTTGTTCCTCTGTTCTGATTTTCACAATTTTCACTCTTACATAATTTATATATCAAAATGCAGGAAAACTTGTGCCGGTTACAGACATGTAACTGTGGAGTCAAACAAACTCCCACAGTTGGCATGATCTGCTTCAGAGAGACAGCAGTGACAGCCAACTTGCATTTTAACTGAGATCAGAATTTTCAGGAGGGAGGCAGAAACAGGGAGATTTCAAACCTGCTCTCATTCCCACTTTTTTGACACTACACACACAAATCTCACACAGCCTCTTCATCTTGTTCTGCTCTCTCTTATGGTAGTTTTACATAGGCGATAAGACTTACGGTCTCTGAGCTAGAAGCAAGACACACACACACACACACACACACACACACCTCTTTTGGTCTCTCTCGTTCTGTATTTCTCTCTCTGTCTGTCTCTCACACTTCCTGTCTATGTCTTTTTGTCTCTGTCTCTCAAAATGTTCAGCACTTTAATGATATTCATGCTATGATTCAGCTATTTTCTACCTCATCTTTTCATTCATACTTTTTGAACAAAACTCCATTCAAACCTTATAGTGTTCCACATTTACATACATTATTGGTATTATTCAGCATGTATCATTCAACACCCGCAATTTCTTCAGAAATTGCTTCTCTAGTTTTTTTTACATAATCCTTCTAATGGCACATGCTCCTAAACTTACCTTCTCCCCTGCTTGTCCTTTTAAGCCCTGGGATCAGTCACAGCAGACACAGTCGCATGCAAAAAGGTGTGAAGAGGAGAGAGACACAAGAGAGAGAGGAACCAGTGTTAGAGATATGGAGAGGGTTCGAGGCATGCAGCATCCTCAGGACTAATGATGGGGAGGTGGTGAAAGCGATAAGGGGAGCTACTGTATGTGTAAGTTAAGTGGACCTACGTGGAAGTTTAAGGCCTCAGTGTGCTTCAAACAAAGTACTTTAACCTCCAAATGTTGGATTGTCCACGATGATATTACAAAGACATGCAAAAGAGACATAGTTCTTGGATAGACTTTTGCCTTTAGATGTCGACCAACTGCATTTTGTAGCATACTGAGACCTTAAAGATTGCTGTGTGGTTAAGAGCTAAGTAGAACCTGAGGAGAGATATAGTAAGTGCAGCATCAAGATAGACTTTTCTAACAGACACAGTGATACAACAAATTTGAGTAAGGGTTAAACATGTCACTTCACTTCCTTTGAGAAAGGGCATGAGGGAAACAGTTCTGTTTTGGGGTTAGTCAGTTAGTTAGACTAAGATGTCAGTTCTACTGGCTTTTTATTTAAAATGAGACAAACAGATAAGTGTTGTACACCTTTGATGTATTAGATATAATAAACGTTGGGTAATTACATATTTATTGTAGAGGTAATTAATTTTACATTGAATTGATTGTAATGCTGTTAACGTATTATCCACAGTATAAAAGCTGTTTCAGAGGCCTTTCTGGTCTTTTGAACAGAAATATAGGATATCTGTGATCAACCTCATTCAACCACTATATGCACTAACTTGCAATTGTTTTCACGCTTTGAAAATTTCTTAGCTAGGTGAGAGGCCTGTGAGCTATGGAGACCACAGTGTCATATGATAAAAAATATATTCAGTGTTATCAACGATATTATCAACATGTGGCAGGGCTGAAATTGTTTGAAATGTGGCCATAAGCAAAAGAAATGTTCAAAACTAGATCACAGTAAGGCTGGTCATTAACAATATACTCATTTTGTTGTCACACCCTATGGAGTTAAACAATTCCAAAAGTTTTCTCCCAGCTAAAGTTGATATTTTTGCTCAGTTAATATTAAACTGTCCACAGTGGAGTTTCAAAAATTCAAGAGTAAGCTGAGAGGCAATTTGGGCATTGTTGGTTGCTGTAGCAAAATATGGAATTGAAAAGGTAGGGCTAATTAAACTACCACTATACATAACATAACATACTGTTAGGGTATCTGTAGTAGTGGTAATAGTTGTATTTCATATTTGTATAGTAATGCCACAATTAGCTAATTACAATTTACAGTTTTTTGTTAATGATGTTACATTCTCAGCAATTCCATGCTCACTTAAAGCTGATCCATGACAAATGGTCAACAATTGCAATGCTGCACTTATAATATTCATAAAATCAATTATTCATTCATTTAAAGGCCCCAAACACCCCCACATGTGTTTTTAGTTATTTTGGTTCATTTAGACCTCTGCTCATGTTGAAAACTATGCTGGGGCGTACATAGGTTCATAGTATTCCTTGAACTAAATAAAACACTGAAGTTGTAATTTGTCCCACCCTAATAGATGAGGGAGATGTCAATCGAACAGTCTGCACACACCCACTCAGACAGAGAAGAGCTCTAATCAGCCAAAATAAGTACCATAAGGACCATAGGTGAACAGGGCCTTAAAGAATAAATAAATCCCAATCATAAAAATAGCAGCCTTTCTCTTAATTCACAGAAATTATACAAATGTAACCACTACTGCTGTACACTGCTTTTGATGCACAAACCCAAGTCACTCACCATTCTCCCAGGAATTCCCATACTTCCTCTGTCACCCTATTGACCAATGCAACATCAGAAGGAACAGGGGTCAATAAGAAGGTTAGACTGAAGACTGAAGTGAACTCTTAACGGGATACCTTGACATGTAGACTTATAGGCTCTTTGTCATTTTCAAGACACTACTTGAATCTAATCTCATCTAATTAAATAGAATCTAATTTGTATCATATTTCACAGATACATTATAAGAACAGCAGTTGGTACACATCACTATCATTATTGAACCTAATGAGTGCTACTAATGAGAAAGAGATGCTAACACTCATTATACAGAGTTTGTTAAAGTTCTAATGCCATGGTATCCATTTAAGGGATAGAATCATGTGTATTGAGAGGGCTTAGTCAGTTACTGTAACCATGCCATGCATAATGTTGAGACTAGAGACAAGCATTCCATGATACTGTGATATAAAAAAAACACTTTGATGCAGCCATGCCCAACCCAAGACTCCTGATAAATTTGAGATGTTTGGAATCATATTGCAAAGTGAGTATCAACTATTCCTTACGTCATTTGAGGCAGTGGTTGGTGGACATGACGAAAACTCTACTCTGACACTTATTCAGTCTAAGGCCCTGCTCCATAGCTTTATGAACACTTGTCCACCCTGGAACTCCTTTCACACTACGCCAGATAACCATAAACTTGAGTGCTGTCAAAATAACTTAGATGAGGACATCTATTTCTAAAGCCTTTTAATCCACCGCCCTCTGCCCTCAGCAGCTCTATCAGTGTCTGAAGACCAGGCTAATGACAGCTGTTTAAAGACTCACTGCTGGAGGAAGTCATGGAAATAAGGAGAGTTGTAGGGCCTTAGAGGGATAAAGCCAGTTTAACAGGTCAGGGCTGCGCTCTAAGTCATAATGTTCAGCAATTGGGAACACCTACCTGATTTCCTGATAATTAACTCACAACATACATCATGGACCTCTTCAAGTCTGAGAGATATTCAATGTTATCATAAATATTCACAGCTCAATAAAAGGAATCTGCAATTTCCTGAACTGAAAGCCAATAAACAATTCTTCATTTTAAATCCGACATACAGCCTGAAACAATGCACAAACAAAAGCCACGTTTCCACTGCAGGAACTTTCCCCAGGGACTAGGAACCTTTGGAGGAGCAGCAAGTGGTTTTTTAGTGGGTCTTTAGACGGTGGTGGAAACGCAGACAACAATGGGCTGAAGGAACCTTTTAGTTCCTTGAAAAGTAGTTCCTGGGAATAAGACACACTACATCAGTGTTTTCAGGAATGCTTTGTTAGTCCTGGTTTGGTGACACCTGTGGTTACCATACTTTGCTACCATTAAATAATACAGATCCCACAATTCTGCTTGAAGTAACACTTGTATTAGCCACTGGGGGCAGAAAACACCCAGAGAGGCTACTCTGGATTTCAACACTGGCATTTGTCTTTTGCATCACGTCCAGTATGTGCATGCATTATTTCCTGTGAATCCCTTTTTTGTACACAATTTGAATGCTGTGTGGTAAAGGTGGACTTCATGAATTAAAACTACTGAATATAGAGGTAAATACAGAATGTAAATACACTGAATGGCAATTTCTGTAGAAATGCTGGCCAGGAATAGTATCAAAATTGTGGTCTGAAAAAGAGTTAAAGTTGCTAGGTTAAAGTTTTACTAGCAGTCCTAGCAGTATTTTTCACCACCATCTCTCTCCTCTCTCCTTCTGTCGCTTTCAGCAGGTATTTCTGCCTCCGGAGCTGATGTAATAGAAACTCCATCACTCAGTGTTGAAGCCAGTGCAAATTGCTGCTAGATACATGGCCCTAAGAAACTAACTAACTCAACTTTTCAGTCGTGGTACATCAGATGCACTGGCGGCTGTCTTTAGCATGTGGCATATTTTTTAAACCCTTTAAATTCTATCAGGCTATGGCTGAGCTCTTTGAAGCCCTGTCCAAGGTCTTGATTTAAACCAAGGCCTTGGGGAGAATCTGGCACCACCAAAAATGTTCTTTTTCCAGAACTGGGCTCTTTTCACAGTGCCTAACATGATTATTTGCTGTAACCACAAAATTCAATCTTCATAAAAGTAGGTCTTATAGCCATGAGACAAATTGAGTGTTTTGTAAAACCTCATTCATTTCATGTGTTGCACTACATTCCACAGACAGAAACCTGATCGCTGCTGCACGATTCCTCCTGCTGTATGTCCCAAACATGTTTCTAATCATTTTTTTCCTGCCTGAAAAGATAGGTAGCAGGTAGGCTGTTTTTCCTGTACCGACATACACACATACACTTACACACGAACATTAGTGTCCATCTTTCCTTTGTAGCGCTTGTCACTCTCTCGTGTGGTTTTCAGATTTATTAGGGCCTTGGTAGTCTCCCATTCACTGGTGTCCCCCCCCACACACACACACACAGACACACACACTGTCACTCGAGCTGACAAACACACTGAAGTCAAAAGGACTTATGCAGGTCCTTAGCGGTGCAATATCAAGGTGTCTGAGGCATATTTACAGCCTTACTGAGCCTCAGCTGGACAGTGTGTGTGTGTGTGTTTAACATGAGGAGGGAACAATGTGTTTATTATCCATCCATCATATCAGTGGGGACTACCGCCTTTGGTTATAAAGACCTATAACGTCACATTCTGAAATAACCACATTCTATGAAAAACATTGCTCCCTTTTCCATTCTTACAGGTCTTCTTTCCAAAAACCACATCCTTCCGCCCTCATTCAGTCAAAGAAAACTTGTGATTTAATTTCCTGCTGCTCGACTGGTATAATCAATCACAAATCCTGGAAGGAATCTCATCCTCGATTTGACAGACACAAACTGTCAGTGAAACTCACGGCAAAGGAACAAAACATGGGGCCAGTCTCTGCTTGAGACTGTTTTGAGGACCTGTTTTACAAATGAGCTTGTCAGAACAAAATGAAAGAAAAAGAAGCAGATTAATACCATTACATACAAGGTGTAGCAAAAATAGGGACATAATTTTAATTAAAACAACCAATAGGCCATGGCACAATCAGCCAACAGCTCAAGGTCTTATGAATAGATAGTGTTATGGTTTTAAAGCTATAAGCACTAAGTTCCACTGCTGTACAGACATCTCTGAGGTTTCTGAACTGAGAAGTGATCATAGAAATAATATAGCACTAATTTTAATTCCATGATGAATGTATCTGTAACACATTTGAGTTCTAACAAGCCTTTGATGGATGGTAAAGTGCAGAGGGTTCAAGTTGAATGCAACCCTCTTTCCTTTACATTCATACAAAACTCATTAGCAGACAGTAATCTTGCCTAGATTACATTTTTTATCTACATAATGAGGAAACATTTATTTAGCGAATCTACAAAATCATTCGTAGAAAAGGTTTCAGTCGTAGTCATCTGGACACTGTTTTCAGTGACGTTTCGGCTTCCATCCGGAAGTCATTTTCAATTGTGAAAAAATGGAACGGGAACTCAGAAATTTAAGCTACTCTGTGTTACATAAGCCCTGCCCTCAGGGAGGAGTCTACCTGAGTATCTGTTGATTAGCTAGTTTCTAAGTAGAGAGAAGGGTTGGTTTGAATGGGGTGTCAAGGAAGCCATTTTTTGTGAAAAAAGAAAACCCCTCTTTGAGCAGAAATGGTGGTCTGAGATTCAATCTGCCCAAAGTCAGTGTACTAGCACCTTGGTCACGCCAATCATATGCTAATCATGTACTTAACAGTGATGAGGGAGGTGCAGCCAGAAAACATTAGGCCTGATTACTGATTACTGGGCCATCATGGAAACAGTTAGGTCAGTTTCAGGTGAAACTAGCTAATCAACAGATACTCAGGTAGACTCCTTCCTGAGGGCAGGGCTTATGTAACACAGAGTAGCTTAAATTTCTGAGTTCCCGTTCCATTTTTTCACAATTGAGAATGACTTCCGGATGGGAGCCGAAACGTCTTGATTCTGAAAACAGTGTCCAGATGACTACGACTGAAACCTTTTCTACATTAGAACACTCCTGGACGAATGAGGGACTACACCATCCTACAAAGTCATTCAAAATCACTGCCTGTTAAAATATAAATATTCACACTTCAATATTTGACCAACACCGCTATCTTTTCCTAACCACCAAGTGTTTCAGTAGTCTAAACCTGATGTGAACCCCGGTCTCTGGTGACAATATCCTGTTCTTTAAAGTGAGACTATTTAACTTCATGCCACTAGTGCCAATTACAAGATAATGGTGCATTAATTTCCCTTCATTTCCCCAGACTGTCTTGAGTCAGTTGTTTTAAAGACGTGTGAGGGAAGCTACTTTGATGCAATGTGTGTTTTTCTATGCTGTAATATCACCTGGCCTTAGTTTTGCTAGGGCCAGCTCCCCCACTCAAGGCCCCTATCATGTCAGTAGTAGTACTGTGCTTTGGGGATGCATATTCCCAAACAAATTTTAAAAGAACTTACGACAAACCAGTTGGCTCACATTACACCTGAAGCTTTCATAGCTCCTGGAGTTTGGGGGCATGGGGGCAGTTGCCTGTTTGGTAATCCAGCCTTTGGGCATAGTTATCCATCCTAATATTAAATGCTATGTTAGGCTATGAATAGTTGTGGGGTATAGGGACCACAGATGGGCCTGTGTGGTGCCTGTTTGCCTTCCTGTACCCTGGATGCTGGTTCTATGCTCAGCAGTCCTGTCTTGACCCCACCCAGACCTTGATACATGGATTATGTTTTTGCCTTCATTCTTTAGCCTTGTCCACCTACAGTATCTCTCTACATTCTCTGATTCTACTCAGTCACATTTGTGTGTGTGTGTGTGTTAGTATGGTATCATCTGTGGGGGTATACGTGTGTGTGTGCATATGTATGTTTATGTGTGTTTTCTACATATGGCATGTATTGTATATGTGTATTATGTACTGTATATACATATTGTGCATGTGCATTCACAGATATATATGTGTATATGTTGTATGTATGTATATACAATTTACCTTCCTCTGTTGCAAAGATGTCATTGAGTAATCTGACTGAGAATGAGTGGAATGGAACCACAGGCAGGAAACAACAATGTGCTAACATTAGCCACCATAAGCTACCATACCAGACCAAGTAAGGCTTTAGCAGCAAAACCACTGATTGTATTGAATTTTCGCAAGTGTGCGTTTTATTGCTTATAAATTAAACTTTTCATTTGTTCAGTTTTTTATTAGTTATTTGTACAGAAATACTGCATCATTTCTTTCTTCAAAAGTTACATAGGCTTGTTGTAATGTGTGACTAGCATGTTAACTTTTCCACTAGTTTCTACTAGATAGCTCAACAAATTGACTGTAATTTTACACAGCAATATGTAGCTAAAGTTTGCAGCAGATAGCATTAGCTACCATAAGCTACTGGTCATCCCAGAACAAGTAAGACCAGTAGCAAGTATTGCTTATGAATTCAACCTTTCATTTGTAAGTCGGAGTTTGTGTTATTTCTTCATTCAAAAGTTGCACAGCCTCGCATTAATCAATGCAGCAAGTATATTTCCTCCAAAACAAATTTAGCAAAGCAAATTAGAAGGATATAAATGTATTTTGTTGAAGACAGAATTGTTTAAGGATATGTGTACACTAATTTAACAAATGTCCTGGAAACAGATATGGCTGTCATCTAATAACAGCTGAATATATTTAATTTCACTATATCCATTATCATTAAAACTCATTTGAAAATCCAAATAAAGACAACTACTCAGTAGAGAGCAGGCGGAGAGATCAATACTGCAGTGATCACTATTTACACATGCAAATACTGTATATAGGGACACACAAAGACACAAGTTAAAAAGACAGTTACCGGAAAGCCTGCTCGTCCAGGAGGACCCTGAAAAAGGGGTGAGAGAAAATTGGTACAAAAAGGAAAGAGTAAATTTTACAGATAAAGTCCACATAATGAAAGATACCTGCACTGAACCAGGCCAGAATAAAATTAATTGGAGAGACTAGAGGTAGTTACTATCTTGCTTGAATATGTTTTATTTTGGCCTTTTCAGCTCAGTGACAGCACACAGAAAGAAGATTGCTTTTGCAGTAACATACCTCTTTAAATTTTGGTCAACAGTCATTCCGTGAATCATATTATAATCATATATATATCATAAGATTTTTCTGAACATGAAAGAACAAACAGTTTCTTCATTTCACAAAGACGTTTTGGGAGAACGCATGCTGAAAGTCCTTATGTTTCCGGTTGACAAACCTGATTTAAAAGGACAAGGAACTAGAATACAACAACTTTCAGTTATGTCCAGGTTTTAAGCAAAAGAAGGAGCACATTGTCAAAGGTCAAGTGAGTTTTGTTTTCATTGAGCGAACAGAACACAAATCAGTGCTTCTTGTGTGAGCAGCTCTTAAGTAAAGGGTGGAATGCTAATTGGTTTGAAGTCAAAACAGGAATTGACATTTTCCAAAAAGGCATTGGCGCTTTGCTGAGGAAAATGATAACTGCCTGCTCTTGAATGCTGGCATGTCATCAATATTCCTCCATGAGAAGTCCAGTGAGAGTGCTGCACTTCCCAGAGAGAGTGAGTGTGTTTGTGTGTGTGTGTGTTTGTGTGTGTGTGTGTGTGTGTGTGTGTGTGTGTGAGCTGGAAGTCATTCCTCTCACATCAATAATCCTAGATGGAAGGAACGTCATACATTTATCTGAGCTCTTGCTTATTGGCTTTGATGATTTAATATAAATGTCTATTAAATGCTGCTGTGTTGTGAATTAATTTTGTGGAGTGGCTTGATGGTGCATTGTGACAAATGATATCTAACTTTAAGGAATATTCTGCTGAAAATCTCTTGAGACTAAATGTCAAAATGTGGCTCTAAAAAGTTGGTAGCTTGCTTCTTTGCAGAGTACAGCAACTGCAGTCACATTAGCTTTACATCAATCAGCAGTACGGCAAAGAAGAAAGATTGACATTAATAATAGTATGAAAACATTATTTCTGTTAAAAAAAGAAACGTAGAGCAACAGAGTGGTGAGTATGACATGACTGCTGTTGTGCTGAAATTCCCCTCAATGTGTTTTTTTACACGCCACCTTTTATATGAGAATTTACATATTTACATATTGACTGGTTGTTAATCCAGCCTTGTGTGCAATCTATGCATTTAGTTATGTTGGGATTCAGATAGGGTAGGTTTGGTGATTAGAAAAATATCGAAGATAGTTATAAATATTAATAAAAATATTAATATTATCAAAAGTGTTAAATTTGATTAATAATTATGGGGCACCACCCTGGGATCAGGGACCATTAACCAAATGTGAAAAACAGTCTCAAAGGTGGCTGTCCACTTAGAAATGCTGATTAGCATAAAGTACTATCTTACATTAATAAGTGGGGAGTGAAGGGTGAATCCGAGCACTGACCATCACAACCAGCTGTTATTGCAACACATACACAAAATAACCACAGGCAACTGCTCTTTAAAGTTACAATAGAGTTTATTTAACCTTAGCACTGATCAATAATCAATAACTTCAGCCAATAACCACTATCATCTACTCTAAACACAATAAGCATACAACAATCAGCAATCTGGTAAAGTGTGTGTGTGAATAAAAAGGTGTGGGTGTGTGCGTGTGGAACAATAGATAGGGGGAGAGCGAGGAAGATGGCGGACGTGACCACATGGGTAGTCGTCACGCACAGATCCAAATTGGTGGGTAGGCCAGCGAAACTCAAACAAAGGGGGAGAGCCAAAATGGAGGATGAACTATTTGTCCTCAAGATGGTGTGGAGCATAGCTAGTTATGCCACCACGCTATCTGGGTTATATGAGATGTGTGCGTATATGTAGGTGTAAACGTGTCTGGGTTAGTGAAGAGGAGAGAGAAAGAAAAGCACACAGAGTAAGGTACAAGAGCTCTTAAATGCCGTGGTAAAACACAATAGCTGTCCCTTTATCACACTGGAACCCGGCAGCAAACTTTCATTCAGCAGCCATGTTACTTGACTTTGGTCTGATAAAGCACAGTTATTAGCTTCCACAGTGGCTAAAACTAACATAGTTAAACTGCCCAATACACAATGGAACGTGCTAAACATGAAAACACACAGCAGAAACATAACATGGCGGTCTGTTACCTTCCACAATAATGCAAAGCACTATTCACAACAAATGAAGTTTAGATGAAATAACACAGTTATAAAATCTCTCTGCCCAGACACAAACCTCTTACTTGAGATCGCTCTTTAATGCAATTTAATGCGTCAGTTCGTTTGGATTATCCGGCAGAGTCCTCTCAGGCTCGGATGCTGATGTAGCTGGGTCCTGCGCTGTCGGCGGAATCAACGACGAGACTGTTCCTTTGGGCGGCAGCGGAGAGAAGCAGCAGTTGACTTTTAGTGGGGAGAGAGTGGAGCTCAGTGGTTATCCTCTCCGTGAAGAAAAATAGTAAATCCATATCTTCCTTCTGTAGGCAAATATTATTATATGCAGTATAACAATCGGGATCCAAAAAGTGTTTCAGCAAACACAGAACAGTTTGTTGCTTGTCCAGTTACTTAAGACCTTCCTAGAGGAGTTCACGGAGGCATTGGTGTTTGGGCAGACATCTGAGTCTATGTCTGGGCAGACTTTTAACTAATCTAGGCATATTTACATATCATACATTGCACACACAATCCAACATTGCAGACAGACAAGTCATTAACCTGAGTGCAGTCCTTTGATTGAGTCATTGATGGCACCATTGAATCACAAAAAACCCCAAAACTAAATAAGGAGTGAGTCCAAATTGTCCTGTAACATCCGCATGTCATTGTACATTACGTGTGTTACCTCTCTATGATGGGTAGATTAAGAATGAATCTCTATGTTTTTATGGCCTACGGAAATTGAGGTTGCATTGCCAAGACTATACGAATGACCAAGATGGCGGTGCGTGTACATCGCGAGGCTCAGTGTCTCACAAGTAAGTGCTTTGAGTGGCTGGTCCTGGCACACCTAAAGGACTTCTTCCCACACTGGACCCATACCATTTTGCCTACCGCAGCAATATGAGCACAGAGGATGCAGTCTCCATGGCACTGCACTCTGTACTCACACACTTGGACAATAAGAACACTTATGCATGAATGCTGTTTGTTGACTTCAGCTCTGCATTCAACACTGTCATCCCTGCCAAGTTAATCACCAAACTTGGAAACCTGGGCATTAACACCTCCATCTGCAATTGGATTATGGACTTCTTGACAAACAGACCTCAGCTTGTTAGGTCAGGCCACAACTGCGCCACCACCATCACACTCAACACTGGCGTACCACAGGGCTGTGTGCTGAGCCCCTTCCTCTACTCCCTCTTCACACTCGACTGCAGGCCTGCGCATGGATCTAACGCCATCATCAAGTTTGCAGACGATACTATGGTGATTGGTCTCATCAGCAACAATGATGAGACTGCCTACAGGGAGGAGGTCCAGCACCTGGCCACATGGTGTACAGACAATAACTTGCTCCTTAACACCTCCAAGACAAAGGAGCTCATTGTGGACTTCAGGAAGGAGAAAGGAGGCACACATGACCCCATCCACATTAACGGGATGGCTGTTGAGTGTGTCTCCAGCGTGTTCCCAAGTTCCTGGGGACCCATGTTTCGGAGAACCTGTCTTGGACCACCAACACCTCCTGCCTGGTCAAGAAGGCTAACCAGCACCTCTTCTTCCTGAGGATACTGAAAAAGAACCAACTGTCCTCAGCTATCCTGGTGAACTTCTATCGCTGCACAGTAGAGAGCATCCTAACCAATTGTGTCACAGTCTGGTATGGGAACTGCTCTGCTGCGGAGCGCAAGTCACTGGAGCGGGTGGTGAAAACTGCCCAGCTCATCATAGGGAGTCCACTTCCAGCCATTGAGGACATCCAGAGGAAACGCTGTCTGCGTCGAGCCCGCAGCATTCGTAAGGACTCCTCTCACCCCGCCCAGAGACTGTTTTCTCCCCTGCCTTCCGGCAGGCACCTCAGGTGCCTCCGGACAAGGACCAGCAGACTGAGAAACAGCTTTTTTCCCAGAGCTGTCTTCTTACTGAACTCTGCCCCACGCTGATTCCACTGTCCCCTCATATACCTTAACTTTAAATGCTGCTATATTGTTTTTGCTGCTGCTAAATTAAAATTTTTTTGCTACATGTACCACATGTTCATTTGCACTACCGGACTATTTATTTATACATATACTGCATCACATGCACTCTAGTACTATGTACTGAATACTGCAATAACTCATCTACTGCACTGTTAACTATTTCTGTCCATAATTTGCACTACTTAATATTCATTGCACTACTTCCATCAGTATACTTCCGTTAATAGTAATGCCATCTGTTTATAATGTCCATAGTACCAATGTAAAATATTTTCATAATACTGTTCTATCCTGCATTTATGCACATATTTTATATCTTGCACTTGCTTATTGCACTTCTGGTTAGACCTAAACTACATTTCGTTGCCTTGTACTTGTACATGTGTAATGACAACAATGTTGAATCTAATCTAATCTAATTCAATGAAACAAGGAACATTTACTTTAACAAGATCAACTGTCTATTCTCAGATTTCAAAGAGCTAAATTACCTCTCAAAATTTAACATACTCCTAGGAGAAGGAGACAGGTCATATCTTGCTGCCCAATATATATCAGTATGCTACAACAGGGACAGGGACAGTGAATGACCTTCTCTCTCTCTCACACACACACACTCATACATTTTTTTTTGCAGTGTTCAGTTTTCACTTTTTTTATTATTATCATAATTATCATTATCATCATCATCATCATCATCATCATCATATCTTAGTTATCTGTATATATTTTAATATCACAATTATGTGATGCTGTTTATGTATGTTTTTATTTTACACATGCTTTGGCAAAGTTAACATCTGTTTCCCATGCCAATAAAGCCCAATTGAACTGAATTGAATTGAATTGTGTCCCTAAGCTTGCCCCTCGCCCTTAATTAAGAGACCCTCCACAGCCGAGTGTGACTCCACACAGAGTTTTTCCCAGAGCTGTCTTCCTACTGAACTCTGCCCCCCCGCTGATTCCACTGTCCCCTCATATACCTTAACTTAAATGCTGCTATATTGATATTGTTTTTGCTACATGTACCACATGTTCATTTGCACTACCGGACTATTTATTTATACATATACTGCATCATTTGCACTCCAGTACTATGTACTGAATACTGCATTAACTCATCTACTGCACTGTTAACTATTTCCATAAACTACTTTATATTTATTGCACTACTGTTCTGCCCAGACCAGCTCATTATTGTACATATCCATCAGTATAGTTCTGTTTATAGTAATGCCATCTGTATATAATGTCCATGCACACACTTTATATCCTGCACTTGCTTATTGCACTTCTGGTTAGACCTAAACTGCATTTCGTTGCCTTGCCCCCTGTTCTTGCCTACTTGTACATGTGTAATGACAGTAAAGTTGAATCTAATCTAATCTATTACGCCAGATGTACCTGTGGAGGTTACACAACAATGGTAGTAGTGGATTTAAAGATCTGCTCAACAAAGTGTTGACCAAGGAGCTTACTTCTCGGGTGAGGTCCTGCATGAAATCTCTTGCTAGCGGCACATATGTGATATCTTCTTTGGCGATTCCTGACAGAGTCTCTAAGCCGTGCAAGGTGTTATTGAGGAGCATGATGTTAGGAGTTAGTGCATGCTGATGGTGTGAATTGCAGTAGTGCCACAGGATTAGATGCATATCCCAATGTGTCTACTTCCTTTTGCAGTGGGGCTGCTTCTCTTTTGATTGTTAAAGCTGCCCCTCCTCCTGGGAGTAGAAATGGCTGTGGAGTTTAATCCGGTGATGGGAGTAGATCCCTTTCTCACCCCCTAGCCTAGTTGCCCCCCTGCTGGTGAGGATTTCGGTGCCTTCGAGCGCGAGGGTGACATCTTCGGGGGGTTGGATTCCAAAGATCACAACGCCATCCATGAGTTTCCTGGCAGGGTGCATTCGCATCTCCCATCTTCTGATTTCCTGCATTGTGAGGCCTCTCGTCCGGCAGTGCATGATGACATCATACCACATGTTCTCATGGAGATTATGCAGGAAATGGAGATGCTGTTACTCTTCCAGGCTTGGGGGATTGCGTCCCTGGAAGTATGCGGCTCTCAGCCACCTGTAATACTCCTGAGGGGGTACATGCTTCTTTTGCATGACAGCAAAGGCACCGATGGTGTACAGTGAGAACTCCTCCTGCAGGGTTTGACAGAGTTCCAAGTAGCAGTCTTGGGTCCCTGGCAGGAGTGTCTACATAAAAACGTGGTCGTGGTCGTTGTCGTTGTTTTCCAGATGAGCTTCAGATTCTTACATGACAATGTGTGAGGTATATCTAGAAGGCAGAGTTCCATCTCTCGGAGATAGTTGTCAATGTTCGACTTTCGACTATCCGGGTTGAATTGTTCTACGTCTCTGGCAAGGGACTTGAGTTGTTGAATGCGTAGGCCTTGTCCTCAGGGGGGACATGGGCCATCAGAGTTGTCTGAAGTTCCATAGTCACTCAGGTCGCTAAAGCAAGGAGGCACCAAACCACGTGGGGCTTGGTGGTTTTCTACCCCCCTTTGGTGTGGAGATCCTGCCCTACCAAAATGCAAGGTGTTGCAGCTAAAAACAGTAACTCTGTATCTTCCTTCTGCAGACAAAGATTGTTATGTGGAATATAACAATCTGGAACCAAGAAATGCTTCAGCAAAAACAGAGCAGTCTGTTGTTAATCCAGCGAGTTAAGACCATCCTAGAGAAATAAAAGTTCAACACTGAGCACCTCCTGTAGTAACCAGAGTTGTTGTGGCTTTGTGATGTTTCTTGTGTCTTTTTCTTTGCCACACAAAAGTCATGGTACTACGGATTAATGTCACCTTTTTTATTTGTTTGATCTCAGTATGTTGTGGACGGATAGGAGAGAAACAGAAGCTGTATCTAAGTTCTATACCACAAATGCAGTAGGTGCTATATACAAATTGTCAAAGTATACTTTTTTGTTAGTATACAAGAAATCATTTTTGTAACAGGAAATGACTGAAGGATGTTAATCAAACTGCAACTTTGGAATAACACTGCCAATTAAACTTTACAGAGTGAAAGCAAAGAAAGGAATTGGGAGAGAGCTAGAAGATATTTTTCCACTTTGTCAGCCAATTAGGAGCCTGTTTGAAAAAGACTTTTCTTCTCTTTTTTGATTGCAGGCTCATAGCCAGTCCCCTTACACCCAATATTGCAGCCAGTAGGGACAGTTGAAAAAAACTGTGTTAATGACCCTTATTGATTTAGGAACCAAAACCACACATTTTCTAGCTTGTGGGTCTTTTTGTAGGTTCTTAATTTTATACTCTGCTCTCAGCCATGTGATAGAAATTTACTTGCATCTAAGTCTTGAGGGCTCTGGGTCAGTGTGGCTGGTGCTTAGCTAGTCAGATAAGTAGTAGTGCATGATGTTGCATGGCCAGGTGCTGAGTGTAAAAATGCTGCATGTAGGTTCCTGCCTGTTAGCTACTGGGTCTTCAGGGGCTGTCTATAGGGAGCATAGGTCACCCACTCCCAGAAGGAACCCTTAATTTGAATTACATAGTAACCCTCCAACATGTGGCTCCCATTTGGCAAAGTACTGCTGAATGAATGAAGGCAGGGAGGTGTTGGGAAAGGCCAATCATAATTTGGCCATCATACGTGGGATGTATGGTCCCTTGGGTACTCCTCTGCTCCATAAGAAGTGAGTTGGGATGAATAGGAAAGAGGTTTGATTTACGCCATTCTTATTAGTGTTATTTTACCCAGAAATGTTACCCTACAATTGAACTTGAACACATACACAAAAAAGTAAACATTAGTAATTAGTCATCAGTGAATACGTTTTGTGTAGCTAAATTGAAAATATATTTCAAATGGACATTGTAAATTGTGCTTCTGTGTTTTGAGCTTTGACAGCTGACAGATTGTGAAGGACCCCTGTTGGTGTTCTGTTCAGCTTCATCAGTCAGATGGTGTTTTCCATCATCTCTGATTATTTTAAAGTGTATTACATGCACAAGGCCCATGCAAGGGCAAACAGGGCCAAGCCCCTGTGATGTGACCTGTGAACAGTCATGATCTTTTATGTTTTCAAAAGGACGCTAGCAGGCCAGTTTCAAGGGATGATCACTTTACCTTTGTGTTAGGTTACATTTTAAGGAAATAAACCTGTGAGAGAATATGTTAGCCCTGTGATGAAAAAGCAACCTGGCTATACTGTGTCCCTGCCCTTTGTGTGGTGCAAGCTGGGATGGGAACCATTCCTCTGTGAACCTGAGCAGGAATAGACAGTACAGACAATGAATGGATGAATAGCGTATTCATGAATACATGATATTTACTCATGCTTCTGTTCCATCTTAATCATAACTTCTAAGAAATCTATTCTGAGGGAATGTGTTCTTGGCAAAATTGTCTTTGTAGATCAGATTCCAAAAGGTGGAAAGCCAAATGTTTTTAAAATTTCGTAATGGGAGAGTACTCGAAGAACAAGGAGGCTCACTGACATGTTTGTCAGTGAGCATCTAATTGTAATCTCGTGCTGGCATTGTGATTGGTAATATGCTTTATCTGTAAAACAGAAGCAAGAAGAAGGGTCAGGTCAGAGCAGGATTTATAACATCTCAATTGTAGCCCTGAAATTGATTAATTTCAATGGAATTGCTGCAAACAGTGGATTCACTGGAGGTGAAGTTAATTCACTCAGTGCTTCTTTGATGAACCTTGACTCGAACCAAGAATTTGTACTGTTGACCAATTGCAAACCGTCTTGACAGTGCTGACCTTTGAGAGAACAGTATTACTATCAACTGTGTTTATCCAATTTTATACAACTATGCTCTGTCGGAGTAGAAACTACTCCACAAAAGAAATTTCATCTGGTTTGCAGTCAGTCATAAGACCAGAGTCGATGGTACAGTACATTCCCTTAAATTAGCTGTGTTAATTTACTGTCCGGTTAGCGCCAATCAGTACATCACCAAGCTTTAAGCACCACCTATTTCACCAAATTAATTTTGCTTTGTCATTTTCTGGTTGTGACTGGGCACGAAAGGTACTTTGCTAGCTTTACCTAGCTTTAACATGCTGATGACTTAACTCTGTTAACTCTTCCATTCGCTGTCTATCTCTTCTGGGAGCTTCCTATATAAAGCCACCAGTTTGTGTCTGTCTAACTGAATACAGTCAACCTATCTGTGTAAAGCCAGAAGCACAACCACAAAATCTATGCTTCTTTAGCATCAGGACCCATTTGTCAAATCTGTGCCCAATTGTTGCATACTGCGCAAGGTGCTCTGTACATCAGGATTTTCACTGTGAAATAACATCATCGTTATTTATCATTATCATCGTTATGTATCGTTATTTACAAGATCAGACACAAACATAAAAAAAAGGGAGGGTGGGGTGGGGGGTGATTTCACCTGAAATATTCAGTATGAGCTGCATGGTCAGCAACTCATTTGCATTTTCCCTGTTCTTTTCTTAATTTTACAATTTTTTAAACCTATAAACCTAAAATACTGAGCCTTTTCAAGGTATGGGTGTTTGGCATACTGTATGTCAAGCAAGTAAGAGAAGTGGAATCTGACCATGCCTTGGAGTTAAAAATGCTCAGATCCTGTGGAGATAGAAGTGTAGTGAGAGTGGAAAAACTGCCTCGTTGTCTGACCTCATGTACCTTAAAACTTCCTCGGTAAAAACTATCCCTCAAATTTTCCAGGAAGGGATGTTTGGCACCGGTGATTTTAAATCTGACACAACTGTTCAAAAGTTAAATTCATAGTGGCTAGATGTTTGGTGCAGTGTTCCTACAGAGATTCAGAAAGTTTTCCTTTTAACCAAAGGTTTGATTTAAACTATTTGCATGCATTCAACCAAAGATGTGATTTGTTTGTGCAGAGTTGCAAGGGGCTGAAGCCTATCCCAGCAATCAGTGGACGAGACCTTGGACTGGTGTATCACAGGACTGACAGACAACCATTTACAGTCACATTCACACAGGCAGTTTAGGGTTAATAATTTAGGTGGAAACCCACGCAGACATGGGGAGAACATGCAAAATTCACAAAGAAAAACCCCAGCTGGCCAGCAGATTCAAGCCCAGAGCCTTCTTGCTGTGAAGGTAACAGTGTTAACCACTGCTAACCACAATTCACACAGTAAATTCTAAAAACTGGAAGACTTAAATGATTTTGAAGAATCATAACTGTGTGGATAATTTGAAGCATAGGTTAAAACCATAAAATGTACATACAAAACATATGGATCATGACATAATATAAAGCAATATAATAAAGCAATGTATAGATTATCACTGCATCCAGACAAGACTGTCATCAGATATGTTCTAGTAGACTTTCCAGTTCATCTACTTCACACCAAAGTGTAAAAATAACCAGTCACTTTACCACATGCAGGTCACACAAGGCGTCTGGTGTACTTACTGGAGGTCCTGTAAGACAACGACAAAGAGAAAGAGAGAAAATATTTATAGTTTATGACAACATACGTTACATACAGACTGTCTGAATACCTTAAATGTCCTGCTTATGATTGGTTCATAGTGTATTAAATACTGTGAACAGGGCCAGATTAACCTAGAGTAAAAATGATCAGTGGGGCCCGATTCCACCCCTAATTATCTAGGGCCTTGGTACAGATGCCCAGTTGATAATCTAGCCGTTACTGTGAAGCTGAAGCAAACTAAACATGTTTCAAAAATATTCTCTGCAGTTTCTATGTATTTCTTTTGTTCAAGAGGAAAGCAGAAATGTACACTTTGAAGAACACTCAAAAATCACATTTCAAAGACAGATCATTACTCACTAATGTGTTTAATCTATTTCCTCAAACAACAACAAGACACTAGGAATTATTCCCCAGACAGCCAGGCTAGGCCGTGTTTCCAAAGACACATCATGTTCAATCATTGAAGCATAAACTGCAGTATTAATTTCAGGGGTCTCGATCATCTGAAAAGCTCCATGTGCTGTCCCCTGAGATACAGTGAGGCCAGAAACTTGAAACCATTTCACTGCCCTGGCTCTGTTGGCAATAATCTGCCCACCAATCAATCCTGGGATTGATTGGAAGTAAAAAGCGAAAGCGAGGGAGATGCCAGATGATATATGTATTGTTCCTCAAAGAATTTCCACCACGCCCAGTCTAAATGAATGCAAGACATTTGGCCCAAGCAGCAAGACCTTTTTCATTCAGGCACACGGTCCAACTCCCAGTAAGAACCAGGGTTAAACCGATAAATCACTTTTCCTGTGTCTGCTGCTCATATTGGCCATTTATAAGAAATCATATATAAGAAATCATTGTCAGTCACTGCATATGGATGTAATGATTAGTTATTGTTTGTAGAATCCATCAGTACTACATTGTCAGCTACTTTGGCATGATTCTACTAAGTCTAAATGATTGCATTTTTTATCATTCTTATCTTGATTCCGTGGAGTGTTTTAGTGTCCCGTTATGGTCTAAATCATTGGTACCCAACTGTTGTTATTAAATACCCCTAAAATCAAGTAAGTCTCCTTGTGACCCCTCATCAGAGGTTATGATGTACATCTTGTTCACACATACGTTTTTGGGCCTATCTGGCATATTTGCATTGAGTACATAATTTACATACTCCATGCTCCAATTGGTTATTTTCTCACGTTGCCACCTTACTGGCACGCAACAAAGTAGTGCATTATTTGAACAATGTGTTTTCACACATAATTTTTCTCATTTGAGTTCCGAGGCTTATTAAAGTTATATAGTAGAAATGGGAAGCTGTTGACTGTAACCGTCAGCTTTTCCTCCACTTGTTTAAGTACTTTGATGTGGAGTAAAAGTACTTCAAATGTACGTTTAACTGGCGTAGAAAACAACTGTGGTTCACTTCACAAGGAAATGGAAACAAGTGCTGATGAAATATGTTCTTATTTTTGCCCAAGCTGGCCTTGACCTAATGATGGAATGTCTTGGTTCTCTTTCCTCTTCCAAAATCTAGGTGTCACTTTCGACCAGGTATTGACTCTTAACTTGTTTCTCCCAGCTGAGGAACACTGCTAAACTTATGCCCATTGTGTTTCAGCTGAGATTGAAATCATTCACAATTTCATGTATACCTGTCTATACATCTTCACCTTTCATAGCGGGCATTCAGACTGAAAACAGCCCTGCTTTAAAACAACACAGGGGCACGCGTTGGTGTGGACGTGTTGTTTAAGGTACCGGTGAGACAATGAAATCAGATCCAGGAAGACAAGTTTATTTGTAATACTCAGAGACAGAATTTTTACAACTATCGAAAGTTAAGTTACTGATTGCGAGGTAAACAGTAGATATGAGATATGGTCTAGACCTGCTCTACAGGAAAAGTGCAATGAGATAACTTCTGTTATGAATTGGAGCTATATAAATATAATTTAATTTAATTCACGTTATAAAGTATTCCAGGAAGAAGGTCTCAGTCTTCGCCGCCGGCCTCCAGAAGGTCTCAGTCTTCGCCTGTAACCTTCCTCCTGTGGCACCGGCATTCCGCCAGGCCTCCAGCCCCGTACCTGTCCAGCCCCCGGGCCGTCCGCCCAAAGTAGAAATGGGAAGCTGTTGACTGCAACAATATAGAGCCGTGTATATTATATATAATAGGCATTAGTGTGGAGTTTGTCGAGGCTGCAGCTCCAATTAAGGACTCTGGTGTAATCTCCTCTGCATTTTAGATTCTAAGGGGAGTTAGGCCAATAAATAAGTAGATAAATAAATTATTCTGAAATAAAAATAAATAAACATTGGTGTCTGGTCAAAAATCACCTCCTAGGTTAGAGACCACTTGTCTAATTGCTGTTTAACAAGCTTTTCTACACTAACCATCAAATCCCAAGGAAAAGAGAATATTTGCAATTATTTGCATGAATATTGTAGTTTTGTTCCAAAACCAAAGGTAACAGCATTGGTATCACGTTTGGTGGAGCCCTTTAATTTTGTGAATTCTTCCTCTATGAAAGACTAAAACGTCATGTAAATATATTGAGTAGCTTGGTTTATTAGTATCTCCAGACAGCGAAAACCAGAATCAGAATTCTACCCTGTTTGGTAGTTCAAACTGTACCAGGCTCAGAAACTCTCATCAAAAACATATGGGAGCGACAGACGACCAGGCCCAGCCCATGGCTCACACTCAGCCCTGTAAAATAGATGTTTCTAAAAAACCATCATGCTTGACCTTTTCACAGGACAATGAGAGAGCCGAGAGTCATCCGACAAAATCAATTACTGCTGAATCCAGACAGAGGTCACTAACGGTGTTGTTACGTCAATCACAGCAAGGTGGGGAAAACAACTAATGACAAATCTCTTCAGTGAAATGTCAAATCAAATCCCCTGGCTTATCTTCTATCGAAGCAAATTCAATTCAGTGGGGCTTTACTGGCATGGGAAACAGACGTTTACATTGCCAAAGCAAGTGTGAAATAAAAATATGTACATAAACAGAAGAATTGTGCTGTTAAAAAATATTTATACAGATAAGTTAAAAAAAGATTAATTAATTAATAAAAAACCGTAGACTTAAAAAAAACAAATACAAATAAGTGAGAACTATAAAAACACTGCAACAATTTTATTTATTTATTTATTAATGAGCGTAAATTTGCGTGTGTGTGTGTGAACGTATGTCCTGCACCGGTGATTCTAGGATCAGACCTTTAGGAGGGCTCAGCCCCTAATGAGAATGTGACATATAACAATCTTGACTTCACTATCTGTCAGGGCCAGAAGGATAATAATTCAGGCCTGGAATCTAATGTCAATCCAGGGCATTCACAACAGACCACATATACGATAAGCGTTTTGTTGAAATATTTTTCTGTTTACTGTTTATGCCAGTAACATATCGTTTACTTTTAATATCCTAAATAGTTAACAGCCAAGTATCTTCAGTTTCAAGAGTTAGTCAAATGCACTTCCATAATTAAGGCAACAGAAATAAATATTCATATATATCATTTTTGAGTGTTTGTTTTGCACCTGGTATTTCCTCAGAGCTCTGACTGGACTTATGTTTATCATCATGAAGCTCTGGTAGCTCTGAGTAACTAGAGATACTTCCACCTGACAGAAAATGCATACACATAGCATGATTAAGTTTTTTTAAACACCAACACCATGTCCCTTGCTCATGAAGATGTCTGTAATTTTACAGTATTTCATAGCACTTTTCTCCCAGGCTTTTCTCCTTTTAATGCGCTCCCTCTCAGCACTATCTTTTCTCTTTCTCTTGTTCTCTCTTTCTCATGTGCTGTCCATTTTTTCTCCACACTGCTCGGCCACGCGCACTCCATGCACTGACTGAGCATTGTGTTGATGTGTACATGTATGTGACCAATCACGTGTGATGACAGAGATCATACCATCAGGTTAAAAGTAGGTGGGGGGGCTGACGGTCTACAGTTCTGAGACTGTAGCTGCCATGTGCTGTTTTTCATTTAGCATTTTTAACACTGGCCTGACACTCCAGGCCCATCAGGGAATTCTCCAGATGACCAGTCCGGGTCTGCTATCTGTCCACATTCTCAACTGGTTCTTCCTGCTCTTGCTGCCTCTCTCTCTGTCCTCTTTCTCTCCATGCTCTTTTCTCCCTCTTTGCACTGACAATCACACACAAACATACTGTACATTTTGTGATGTTTTAATTTTGTCTGATATTGTTTTCGTGCACTAGCTGTATCTGTGTTTTAATTTTTTGCATCGACTCGCCTTCTGTTGCTGTCTCTTAGTCAGGTCATCACTGTAAATAAGAATTGGTTCTCCTTCTCACTTGAGAAACAGAACGATAGCAATAGTAGTAGTCAGTACAATGGTAATATTAGTGGATAGAGTACATGTCTCCATGGAATACATATCAAATTATTATTCAGTATTGTAAATGTATAGATTAGTTAGTAGGTGTTTTTAACATTTGTCTCAATATACAGGTTCATTTTGATTGTTTTTAATGTGTTCATTTCATTTGGCTGCTGGAATATTCAGCTGAAGAGTGGAAACACTGAATTCATGAAATCTATCAAAGACGTTGATGTAATCATGTTGACATAAACATGGTGTCAAAATTATTTGATCACTCACTGTCCTCCAGGATATATTGAAGTCATGGTGCCCCCTATAAAATTATGGTGTGGTATAAAGGATACCTTTGCCGTCAGATCTCACCAGTTAAACAGGGTAAATCATACATTTGGTTAAGATTAGATCAAACCCTGGGCATAACTGATAGAGAGCTATATATCTGTGCTATTTATATACACCCAGTACATTCTCCTTATTTTGACATTAAGACATTTTTGAAACTCTCCACTCAGAAAAAGCCTATTTCCAGGCCCAGGGAAGCATGCTTCTAACTGGAGATCTGAATGGACGAACAGGAATTGAACCTGATGTCATCCACCCACTGGGCAACAACCATGTGATTGGTCAGTCTCCCCTGTTTACCACACCAACCATCACCCATCAGAACAACCTTGACTGGAATAAATCAAAGTGGCAGGGAGGTAGTCCATCTCTGTCGGGCCTTAGGCCCGTACATTGTTAAAGGTAGGTTCAAAGGGGACTCTTTAGGGAGATTCACATGCTCCACAGCTCTTGGGTCTAGTGTAGTGGACTATGCAATCACTGACATGGACCCCTCCACTATCAGTGCATTCACTGTCTGACAGCAATACCCTCTTTCAGACCACAACCAAATAAATGTGTTCTTTAAACTCTCAGGTCAAATGAGTGACACAAAAAGGGAACCCAGTAAGCTGTATAAATTAAATCCTACTTACAGATGGGTCCCAGACAGTGGAGACAAATTCATCATGGCCTTGAACTCACCTGATCTGACGAATGACATATCAGTATATGACCAAAATCAATATGTCCCTACCAGAGATGGTGTAAACAAGGCCATTGACAATATCAATATGATATTTCATAAGGCAGCTTTTAAAGCTGACCCTATAAAACAAAAACTGAACCCTGGCAAAATGCCAACAAATGGTTTGATCAAGAATGCAAGACCATCAGAAAAGACCTGAGAAAAATAGCAAATGAAAAACATCCCCAACCAAACAACCTAGCCATATACATTAGGTACAATGAAATTTTAAACAAATATAAACATACAATTAGGAACAAAAAATAAAATTATACACACATAAAGCATGTTGAGAATGCCATTAATCAATTCTGGGATACGTGGAACAACATGGTTTTGGGTTTGTGTTTCCTGTATTTCCTGTTTTATTTTATGTAAATAGCCTCCTTCCTTCATGTCTTGTTGTTTCACTTCCTGTCTTTGTTTGCTTTTCTCTCCAGTTTTGTTTGCCCCACCCTAATTAGTTGCACCTGTGTCTCGTTATCTCCTCTCACCTGAGTGTATTTAAGTCTGTGTCCTTCCTTTGCTCAGTTGTCAGTTCGTTATTGTATCTCTGTCAGCACCCTGTTTTCTTATACCTTGCCTGTGGATTTTGCCTGCTCACCGTTGAACTTCTTTTTCTGTTTTCAACTACTTACCTGCTGAAAGTTGCTTTTGCCCGCCAGTTCAGTGTAAGTCTTTTTGATAATAAATTATTCATCTGCACCAGTTCTACCTGCTAGTCTGCATCCTGCTTTCCTGCTTGACACACAAAAGCAACCACAACCACTACCTGTCCAAAATGGTGACATCTTGTATAAATGTATAAATACTATTAACAATATGAACAAAGCTAACTGTGAAAAGTGAAGTAACTAACTAAAGGACTAACACTGTAAGGTGATCAGGTTGGAGGTGAAGGTAATGTTAGTGTAGAGTTGACAGGAAGTAAACATGCATGACATGCAGTTCAGTAAATGGATATACGTCACACTACATTGTGCAAGTAGAGAATTTGCCCTTTTTCAATTTCATATTTGACCCTAAAGAAATCAGATGTACTGTATTCCAGAGACTGTGCTCCATCATTTCTAATGAGTTATTAAGGGAGGGTAACGGTGTGGAGTTTTAGCATCTTTTGCAACTCATTCCAGTCAATAGGAGCTGCAAACTGGAATGAGTAATGGCCAAAGTAGATGCGGACCAGGAGCAGCTTATGCAGCATAGCTCTGCTGCAGTGCGTGGGGAGGACAAGGGGTAGGTGCTGACAGGGCAGGGGTTTGGGACACTGGCAGGGAGAGTGTCTCTGTACTGATGAGAGTTTGTCTGTCAGGTGTTGGACTTGCCTGGTGAAGCTCCTTTCTCTATTCTCAGCATCGTGCTTCACTTTTGCTAACTGAGCACAGAGCACACTGTTCTCCTGTTTAAGTGCCTCTGTACTTCCTCTGAGGTCAGATGCCAAGGCCTGGTTGTCTCTCTTGAGCTGCTGGAACTCCTCTTTAAGCTGCTGCAGAGTGTTGTCTCGGGGGTCAGACAGCCTGGCTCAGCTCTTTGAATTCAGCAAAGTCCAACTCCAGCAGGACCATACTCTCGTTCAGCTGGTAGGTGGAGATGGCAGGTGTGGGAGGAGCAGAAATGAACAAGGTGGTGGGGTTCCCTACTGGGCTCACATCATCTTCACTGTCAGAGGCGACCTTGCTCCTCTTGGTGTCCACCTCAGTGGACCTCAATTTTCAACAGGGGGAATGTCTCTTCAAAGGTCTCCAGGTTGGCTTCATTCCCTTGGACCATGACCTTTCCTTTGGTGTAGTATGCAATGGTGAGCACAGGGACATGCTTGTCCTTACAGATTTTTAATCTGCCTCCTGAGCCGATGCCCTCGTTGGATACGTATGCATAATTGCTGCAGAGTATCTTTCCAGATGTAGATGGAATCAGTGAGGAATAACTTAAACTGTTTAATTGCATTTTTGCAGTACACTTCAGTTCATCCCGTGCTGGTACTTTTTAACTTTCACTCAACAGACTAATATGATCTATTTTACTATAAATGGGAAAAATCCAAAATATCATTGACTGTCAGCAATGGCCCCCAAACCACGGCTGTAGTACTCTTTCCTCACAATCTCAGGCTTTTCTTGGTCTTATTTTATTGATGTTTCAAAAATTCTTCTCAGGACAAATTTTTTTTCAACCGGATTATATGGTTCTCTAAAATTATAATTGTTTTAGTCATCTCCTTAATAATTATTTTGCTAGTGACCTGGCCAAAGGACCTTACGGAATGGGAAGAGACAAGTTGCTACCTCTATTCATTCAATAAAAAGCCTGGTGGTAGCTTTGCTGCCCAGCCTTGCAACAGTGGCCTACTTCAACAAGTACAGATTTTTCCCTTTTTTGCCACTGCTGCTGAAGTTTAACCATGCCAAAGTTCTTTTTCTCCCCACTGGACCTGAAAGGAGACCGATATTTTCAGCTTCAGTCAATATTTATATTTTTAAATATTAACAGTTAAGTTAACGGATTGTGTCACTCCAATTATTATTCTTTGCCTATTTGGTAGATAATCATGCTCTAATTTTTGGGACTACAGTTGCCATGATGTGGGGATGTAAAGTATAATTTTGCCATGGATTCAGTAAGTTATGCTGCGGGCTACAACTTGAGGCCCATTTTTTTTTAGCCTGTATTTGTTTACATTTTGGCAAATTAGCACCATTAAAAGTAGGTCAAATTAGCTATTAGCAGTTCCTGTTTGCAATGTACCTATGGAGTTATGGATTTTGACGCAAATTGCAGCAATTGGGCGCAAAGGCTGTATATCACAGCTAATGCAACTGCTGACCATGTTGAAAAGCAGGCCAAATCAGAGGGCGAAACTACAATAAACTAACTGCTATTTTTAGAACACTGGTAGTTACCCCTGCAACTCTCCTGCACCCCCACCCACCCACCCCGAGGAAGCGTGCCAGAATTTCCTCTTGTACACAAAAAATCTAAAAATCTAATGTGTAGATTTCCATAAAATTAGCTAGTTGGATATTGACATTTTAAGAAACTCTCATTAAACCACCATAACTTTATAATCCTTAAGATTGTCATGGTATTCAACCCCATTCACAATTGAAATTCTCGCACAGGATCCAAATTGCGAACCCAGGCACAGTTCAGTATTACCATGTCGGACCACTGCCTCCTTTAGCTTTTATTAAATCAATGTGCCACAAGGAATCCTCTCAGCCCACATTTAGTTTGGCTGTGCTGCTAACAGATGTCTTCATTCCTGCAGTTCCACTCCCTAAAGGGTAGGCTTAAACTGTCTCTGCATGCTAGTGTGGGGAAAGCAAACATGGAAGCAAGATTCCTGTTGCATTCTGAGCCTGCCAACACATCCTGTTGGCTGGAGCACTTACCCAAGGGACATACTGTAGAACACCTTGATCCAAAGACACTTTGGGAGACTTGGGGGAAGGGGGCTCAAATATAGCGCATGAAGTGACGCCTGACTAAGGGCCGCTGAAGCAACAGCTTTACGTGCAACAAGCAGTGGGCACAACATGAAACAAACTTTACACACACACACACACACACACACACACACACTAAAATGGAATTTGCTTGACTGCATTAATATCATGTATTCCAAGTCTTCTCATCTACTAGGCTTAATGCTGTCTAACTATTGCTAACACCTGTTGTTTTTGCTTATGTAAGGGTACTGGTTAGATGTAGCTGGAAATGGAGATCTAATATAGCATGCCAACATGCAAAGTTATGGGTGTGCCCCCTTTCCTGCTCCTATTAGAGTCAGTAATTTACTCACCACTGGCTTTGCTTGTTTTTAAAGCAATTATGCAATTAAATATCTTAGACACTTTGCTATAATAGTAAATAAAGTAAACAAAGAGTATGCTATCAACAAGTGCCCCAAGGTTCTACTAGAATACTACAACATAATGGCTTTCACTTCTGCATCTGAAATCATTCTTAACCTTCAAATCAACCCTAGTAATGCCCCCTTTATTCTCAGCTTACTTGACCTTTTGTGAGTAAAGAGTAAACTGGTGGGCAGGTGGACTCCCATCACTGTCCCAGCATATAGATCCAGGAATAACCTATGGAATTTCAGCTCTGAAAATATCTAGATCCAAAAACCCACCACAGCCTCCTCATCGTCCCCTGCTCTCTCAGATTCCCTGCTTCTCCAGTTGCCCTTGTAAACACGCAGCAGTAGCCTGTGCAAATGTTTTGGCTGTCAGGCTTCCGTTTGGTGAACAACAAAGTGAGATTTGAGGAACTATGTCAGACTACATTGGAAGACAACTGAAAGATAGGACATCAGAAAGCAGTAATAGCCAGAAACATATAAAAGCCAGTATTAGACCTGGAAGATAAATGTGAAGACCTGGTAAGCAAGTATTGAGACTAATGGAGACATTAGTTCAATGGACTTCAATAAAATTTTATTTATATCTCATTGCACTTTTCCTATAGAGCAGATCTAGACCGAACTCTTTACAATATGAGAGAGAGAGAGATTTAGCTGACACTTTTATCCAAAGCGACTTACAATAATTGTATTTCAACCATGTGGATACAATCAAAAAAATTGCAAGTATCATGCTGGTACATCAGCTTAATCAAATATGCTGAACTGCTTGAAGTGCTACATTTAGACAGTGGAATTTCTTTTAAGATTAATGGGAGAGTTGGATCAAACAAGTCCTCATTGCTTTCCAAAACGACACATATGAGTGCTGCAAAAATGACTCGTACTTTCAGATCTGGTGCCACTATGGTTACAATACAGCATGGTCAAGTTTAGACAATTAAAATTACTTGGCTAAAGTTAGGGGAAGATCATCCAGCTAAGGGCTAAGCAAAATAGCCCAGTCCTTCACCCCAGCCACATTCTCCACCTCCTCTTTGGGGATACGAAGACCAGATGGGAATGTGATATACTAAGCATATGTCGGGTCAGGGGACTGCCTCGGCAATACATGCTCAGAAAACCTCCAACGGCAGCATCCTGTAGGCATCATGATCTGATGCCTGAACCACCTCAACTGGCTAGCAGATAGTGAAGGCCTCAGAATGCTTCAAATGAACTAGGTTGTACAACATCTAACATCAAAAGTGTTTACACGTGTCCACAATTGAAGGTGTCAGAACGTCCAACTAACTGCGCCCAACTGCTTCCCCAGAATTCTGTCTTTTGTGTGTCTTTGTAGTTATTAGGCAGTCCGACGAGTACTTTGTTTGAGGCATACTGAGACCCTTAAGGCTGCATGAAGAACAATGATCTACCAGTTTATTTAATCTAACAAATAAAAGGCTTCTGTGTCTGTGTTTAGATTTACAAAGCTATTAACCAAGTGCAAGGCTTTAATGGGCAACTCTGACAAATTGAGAGTATTCGTTTGGTGTCACAGGACCAATAGAGGACCTTTTATAAAGCTCCAGTGCAGATATTAAACTGTGCTGGTCTGCAAAACTGTTGTAATTTGGATTTAGTGAGATTTTGCATTGTAAATCAGACATTCAACCAATGCACTGATGAATTGTGCAGGTGATGAGAGGTGTGTTTGAGATCTTAGTCCACGTTGTGCAAAAACTCAATCCACCCTGACGTCAAAGTTTTCATTTTAAGATACGGTTACAGGAAAGTGAAAAGCTTGTTTACATTGTCAGCAAAGCATGTCCAATCACCTTCACAGCTATGCAAAACCGTTCAAATTTGCAGATATTTAGGGTAAACGAATACTATGCTACGTAAATTCACTTTCACACTTCAAGGATTTTCAGTTGCAGTTGTGAAAACAGTGGAGGGGATTTACTGTGTGTGTCGATTAAAGGGCAAAACTATGTGAAATTTTCCACTTCTATGGGAAGTTAAAACATCTCCACCTCTTATTGAGACCTGGAATAATCATTTTTTCAAATTTCATGCCTTTTCACCATTAGTTGGAAATATCCCCCCTCACAAATGAAAGCAGTCAGTTTCCAAATAAAAATGTGGATAGACAATCGTCTGAGGTTAGTTAATCGTATGGTTCCATGCTAACCTGATGTCATACTATGAGAAAATGTCGAATGTGAAGAAAAAGGGAGCACACCAATGTGAAAAGATGCTTTCTAATACTGCTGAAAAGCCACTTGTAAACTCTAGGGGTCGTATTGCTTTGGCTGTCGGACAGAGGGTAAACCTACATATAGTCAAATTTCCTACATGTCATATTTTGAAGAGGGAGGTTCCTGGTCAAAAGGTCTCATACAGGGAAGAATTTTGCATAGCCACTTGACACCTTCAGAGCCCAGATTATGGAGCCAATATGCCTTAGGGTTGGGAACAACATGCCATTCATGCTGATGAAATATCCATGTGCAGACTGTTAAAGTACAGGGGGTTTTTTTGCCTCTGAAAGTTCTGCACGATGTATAATGCATCAAATCAATTATGGTAGTGGCAAAATAACCTACCCTGTATTATAGAAACAGCATCTAGTTTAATTAAACCCTCCCTGGCTGTTTCATGTCATGCCATTCATGTCAATCCAGGAATGGGAATAAATGAATGAGTATAGTTGTTTTGCTCTCAATAGCAAATCATTTTGTAGGGAGACTGGAATATTTTCCAACAGGCCTTAGACCACAAAAACACCAATGCTAAGCCTCAGATTAAATAATTACACAGCAGCTCTTACAGCAGATCACCACAATGACGATATTGTATCTTTGCCAGAAAAGCCACAATAAACCTGACTCAACAAGTACTCTGTTTAGACTGGAGCAGAGCAGTGGAAGTTTTTTTAAAACATGCATTTTACTTCTCCTGAGAGCAATTTCAGAGGACGAGCATCCTAATGCATTTCATGGCAATGAGTGAGACTGAAGTAGAGGTCACTTTTCTTTTCTCCTGTTTTCCTATATCACACACTTAAAGCTGCATTAATAAGGTATTTTGGCCACACATTAAAACACATTATTTCTCAGAATGAGAAGAGACTAGGGTCCCCAGAAGCAAGGTGCATCATTTTTTATTTTTAGCATGAACACAGTATTGTTTGTCAGCTAACAGTCAAGGGCCAATCCCAAAAGTTAGCTAAAATTGTGCTAGGTTAGAAAAAACTTAACTATAGTGACAAACATAATATTTGTGCCATGCTAATCTTTAACAGCACATTAGCTGACTAATGTTTAATATTAGCATAAAGTTGGATCCTGCTTAAGTTTTTTTTCTAACCTTGTTAATGTTAAAATGCTAACTTAAATGACTTTATAAAAGACTGAAGATAAAGTTATATTTGCCAGCAGTACTTGAACATTCCACGGCTGTGGTTTAGAGGTAGAGTGGATCGTCCACTAATCCAAAGGTTGGTGGTTCAATCCTGGCTTCCATGGCAACATGTCGCAGTGTCCTTGGGCAAGATACTGAACCCCAAATTGCTCCTGAGGGCAGTGTGTGTGAATGATTAGTTTCTTTGTACTGATTGTACAGTTGGCACCTTCCACCAATTCTTCCCTGCCTGGCCCAGCCACAACGGAACTGCCAGCTAACAGCAGCACACCAAAGCAACTAACTTCCCTTACAGACTGGTAACATACCTGGGCATTATATAGCTTCACATAGCTTAACAGTGTACTTGGCTAAGCAGGGCAATTTAGTATTTCTCAGTGTACATGTATTGATTTGATTTGTTGAGGTTTTATTATTGTGATCTTCTCCATGCTTAATGTGACGCTATTATTGTAACCATTATTTTGATCTTCTTTAAGAGTGGTGCCCCAGGGAACTTTAGTTAGTTTTAAACAAAAGCAAGAACTGAAATGCTGCAGCAAAGTCCAAACTCAAATTTACAAATGAGTTTGAATGAGTTGAGTAAGTTCCAGAGTCTGTTTGAATCGCTCTGTGGGTGAAAGGTAGTAAAGTTTTCTGAGCAATGTGCCCCAAGCGCAGGCTCTGTGGATTAGCCTGTTGAGTGATGAAAGACATACTATCTACTATCATATTTGACTTCATTAGTTCCATGTTTCCATGCAGCAAACACTAAACTTAGAGCTTGGGAAGTTAATAAAGCCCAGGGTCTATCATTAAGAAATTAGACTAAACATCAGTGCCCAAGGATCCAAGGTTACATTTCCCTGACTGGCTAATTCCTCTGACCACTAGAAATGCACAGCCAGGGCCTTTTCAGAATAGGCCAGAGCTTTTAATGAGCCTGTAGCCCCAGCTCCTCTTTCATTGACTTAATGTTGGGGTTGCATTTGGGCATACTGAGGGTTTGTTCAAGTTTTGCTTTTGTACATGGTGAACTGTTGTTAGACCTTAGGGCAGGAATTAGCAGGACACAAAAGATCTGTGGAAGGGGAAGAAATGAGTTTGACTTTCAAAATAGAGAGGTCAGTGGTTTAGGAAACTGAGAGTGTTTAGCTGATTTCCAGCAAAAACTCACCTTCAAGCAGAAAACAAAAAAATATGGCCTGCCAATGGATAATTCAGTTGAACAAAGAAGATGAGGACGACATTAAGATGTGCCAAAGAGAATGAGGCAGACTTTCTCTTTAAATAGCGAGTGATTATGTGTAGGAAAACTCACACAGTGGGGAAAAAAAGATGTAAAGGATTTCACCAATAGAACCACTGGAAAAAGGCGTCTTCTCAACACAAGGATGCGCCCACCTCCCACACTGTAACCCAAGAGGGGCCCCTTTGCTGTTAAATAACCTTCAAAAGTCCACAGACCCCTGTCATGAAAACATATGTCGTCCAGCTTGCACTTCCTTTGCTCTATCACCAGCTAAAGGAAGCAGCAGAGCTATGGGAAGTCAGAGAGAGACAGAGGAGTGTGTGGAAACAGAGAGATAGCAGTTTCAATGACTCTGCATTGAGATTGATTCAAACATATCCTGTGGGTTTTGAAGCAGTTCCCCAGAAGCTGTGGGTGGGGAGGATGGATGTCTGAGGTAGGAGTTGAAGTGAAAAGCTTGATGGGTGGAGAGAGCATGCAAAATGTAAACAGACTTGAGATAGTTAGGAAAATGAGGCTAAGTGCCTGCTATGATTAATGGATTGATTTGATTATTTATAATGTGTCCTTCTCTAAATGGATAATGCAGCATTCATCTAATGTTTTGATGACCTCTTTGCCACAACAGAAAAAGCCAAATTAAAGAATGAACATTTAATAAATCTAGTAAAGGAATTTTGGGACATTTTGGGGAAATGCGCTTATTTGCTTTTTTCTGAGAGTTAGAGGAGAAGAATGCAACCACTTTCATGTCAAGAGCCAGGAGGCGGTTAACAAAATAGTTCCAGCATTTAAATTTCCCTAAAACCACAAATTCTCAGTTTTACATTTCTGCTTGTGTACAGGTTAAACAAACAAGATACATCATGTAAATTAGTGAGCTTTAGAGGTGTTGATAGGTTTATTTTTGAACTTTGGACAGAGCCAGGCTAGCTGCCCCCCCGTATCCAGTCTTTATGCTAATCTAAGCTACAGTAATAGCTTCCTGGTTCTTGCTACATAAATAATGCAGCAACATGGAAGTGAGTTTTCATCTCACTCTTGGCAAGAAAGCGTTTATTTCCCAAAATGTTGAACTATGTCTTTAACAAATGCAGATTTCATTAAGACCAAACATGTTCGAGGAACTCATTCACAAATCCTTGGAGGGTTCCAAAAGTATAATTTTCACAATTTACAATTTTTCTGAGACTTATATTTTTTGATTTATAGATTTGATTGTATTTTTGATCCTCACAGTCATCGTGTCCCTACTGACTCATATCACACCCACAAATGTTAGATTATGTGAAATGACAGGGGTCCAACAATATTTTTCCTTACTTTTCCAAACTTATTGTCTAATATCCTCATATTTCCAGCCTTTCACTGTACAGGAATCCTCCCATTGAAACATATCAATCTATCTTAAGCACATGATAACATTATTCTCAGTCATCTATTGAAGGCAGTTTCTAATAATAGGCTGAGCATGTGGCAGTTCTAATGAGCAGTATCCAGGCGCCACTCTCTTCCTCTCAGCCTCATGGGAAGGAAACCCCACCTCTCCCTGACCCTCCAGCACATTACTTAGCCTAGACATAGGTTAAAACAACAAATTCGCCAGTGTAAACCCATGGAGTGTTTTATGTATGGGTTAAGACAACAGTATATGCTTTGTGCAGGTTGCACAGTTGCCCTTCCTCCATCTTTTTCTATCTAATGCTTAATGTGCATATATCCATGTTCTTCATTAAAAGGTCCAGTATGTAGGATTTAGTGACATCTAGCGGTGAAATTGCAGTTTGCAACCATTTGAAAACCGCTCGCATCACCCTCCTCTTCAAGCATGTAGAAGAAACTACGGTGGCCATGAAAGGTCCTATCTAGAGCAAGTTTTTGGTTTGTCTGTTCTGGGCTACTGTAGAAACATGCCGGTGCAACATGGCAACCTCCGTGGAAGGGGACCCACTCCCTATGTAGATAAAAACGTCTTATTCTAAGGTAATAAAAACACAACGATTCTTATTTCAGGTGATTATACTAATTAAAACATACTTATAAATATTATATTATATTTCTGCTAGGGTTCTAATAGCTCTTTCTAAATTTTACACACCGGACCTTTTTTAAGAGAGAGTTTTCTAAATAGTGTTATTGTTTTCAGAACCTGATAAATGAATTATCAGTAAAGTCTTACAAAAACAGCTCTATTAAAACAAACAAGAAGAGAAGCCACTAAATTACATCAAGTAGCAATGAGATATCTTATTTTATCATTCATAACAAGGCCTTAATAATTCCGCTTTACAACTTAGATCTTATTTCATAGTTTGGCCATCATTCTAATTAGTTATGAACGTCTATAGGAAGACTTTTTTTTTTTAATTTTTTTTTTTTTTAGTGACTGGGCAAGAAACGTTAACAGTTAGACAGTGAGACAGGTTTTTAAGAAGCCCCCTGGTTATTTGGAAGAGATAACTAAGGCAAACGGAAACATTATTACCCAAACTGTTTGTTGTAAACATCCATCACAGTTTACAGACCCTCTTCTGGTTCATCGAGGGACTATATCCTTCTTGTCATAATTATTACCAACATTTCAGGTGCACTTACTTTCAGTTTCACCTTCAAATACAGTGGTTTAGGTAATGTGGTTAAACTGTTGGCTGGATTAAAACCTGTCTGATCTTCTGGTTACTTGAGGTTTTTGCCCCATTGGACAATGTTGTAGCAACGCTCACTTCAAGTAAATTCAATTCAAATTACTTTATTCATCCTTCAAGGGGCAATTTGTGGCAAATTGGTTTGCAAACAATTCATTCACATACATTAAAACAATCTTAAAAAATACAAAATTAGATAGTCTACGAATTTAACAATCATTTGAAAGACAACTTGAGTTAATGGCAGTGTCTCTTTTGCCTCAGCTGTTCACAAGTCTTATACAAGACACAAGATTTATTGGTCATTTTACAACACAGGGTTGTATAATGAGATTATGATTGTAGTAGACTGCTCATGTATTTTTAACTTATTTTTTTAACTACAAAGGGTTAGTTTAGACCAGGTATTCCCAACCAGGGGTAATTGTACCTCAGGGCGTACTTCTGCAGTTGCCAGGGGGTATGTGGCAATGTACTAATCATCACATAATTTGATAAAATAGAATTAAAATTGTATTAACGTGTATCCACAAGTCAGCTATAACATGTGAACAATCTTGTGGTTCAGTATGTGAAAATTAGTTAGCAAGCAAACAGAAGTTGAAACAGTTAGCTAAAAGTTATGGATAAACAGATGAAACAGATAGCTGAAAGTATGGATAAATAGTTGAAATAGCTAAACGTAATGGTTACAAAGTTGTAATAGTTAGCTACAAGTAATGGATAAATTGTTGAAATAATTAGCTACAAGTATGCAAACTTAAGACTGTCTTTGTGTTGTGGCAAACTTAATATTTCTTTAGTTTGAATAGTTTACATTCTGCAATTTTGGAAAAAGATTGTTGATATTTGAACTCAACAGCGAAAACAAATACACCCCTCGCTTCAGTGCTCCTTCAGAAGCTCCGCCACTCAAAATCCTGGATGTGCATTGCCAAGGCAATGACACTAACAACTGGACAATATGGCGGAATGCAGAGCATCTGCTGCCCGACGGTAAATTAGTCTCAATAAGGTGAAGCAATTTGTATCGCTATGAAAATACAGGTGGCATATGTTTTTTGTAGTAGCTACTGTAGCAAGTGTGACAATAAGCCTGTCAATCTTTAAATAGGTGTTGAAGCCAAATACTTATCTAAGCCAAAGTCTAAGCTGAGGAGTAGCTTAGCCTATGTATCGATAACATTATTGCTAGTAACTTCAACAGTAACAGTAACTTGCACTCTACCATCAGTGATACATGCCGTAGCAAGTAAAATATTTTTATACTAAATTGGCAAGGTAATATCTCTGATGTTATTTAGGTTTCATTACTATCACGGTGTAGCTTGTTCCTCATGGGCAAGGACGTCGAAGAGGGAAAGTAGCCGGTAACTGGTTTCAGCAGCCTGGTACACAGCTCACACACAGAACAGACAGCTAGTGGACCGTGAGGAGATATTCGCTGAATTTGACAAAAAAGTGTATTGGATTAGAATTAGATTAGAATTATCCTAAAACCATTATATATCCAATTATGTTGGGATTGTGTAATACTGATGTTTTTTTTTGTTTGTTTTTTTTAAGACACCATGAGTCCATGATACGAAAAGGGAGCAGGATCTTGTTTATAGACTCTGAAAAATGTTAGGTCAAAATGTTTACTAAATGTGTTGGAGGTGCTTTAAAATCCAATATGTAAATTGTGAGTCCATTTCTCGGTGTTATTCATTGCAGGGCCACTGACATATATCATAATTTTCTGAGGAATGTAATTGCCGTATGGATTTTACATGCTAATCAGTTGCTTTCCTGACACCCTGTGGTCTTAAAACAACCAAAACACACTGGTTTGGTCTCCTCAGGTTCTCCTATGTGTACTCTGTTCTGTCATACTGTGGTGAGTGAGGCAAATACTTTTAGTCCTGCTTTGTCACATCGCTAATATGAAACATCACAGAGGTCAGATCTCCCTGAGGAACAGCAGGTCTGGAACCTTAGTCCCCCATGTGACTTCATAAGTCAGTCTTCTGCCAAGTTTAAGAATGAGGTGCTGTTGGGATTTAAAGAGGCGATTAATTCTTAAATTGAGTTACCAGGCAGAGGAAATGTTAGCTGATACACTACACTACACTATGCAAGCTATTAAAACAGAAGCTCAGACAGAGTGAGAGGGAGAGAGATTGCTGAAAAAATGGAGGTAAAGTCAATTCTTTTACCATGTGTGCTGTAGGAGTTTGGCATTTGTCCAGTTTCACACTCCACACTACTGTTAGTGTTAAAACGAAGGCTCTCGCTCTAATAGCTCTCGCCTGTTAGGCTAAAAACAAAAGCAGAACCACCAACATAAACATCACAAGAGTTAGAGCATAGCGTTATAACTACTTAAATTTGAATAGATGTTTATTCAAATCCAGAGGAATTTTGCAAGGCCATAAATGGTTCCTCCCTTTTGGCCTTCTCAGACACTTACACTCCTTGTCTGGATGATGAAATTTGAAGATAGAGGAACTCCTTACCGAAGGAGTCTGGCTCTAATCAGAGAGGGTTAAACCAAACTGTGAAGAAGGAAGTGAAAGAAAATATGGGAAAACTCACTGCAAAACCTCAAAATATTTGACCATTTCTAGATGCTATCATTGAATCCTTTGATATGTGAATGGAAAAGATTAGAGTTGGGCCTGAATTTTTAACTGAGAAAAAACCTGAGGCCCTAGCACCTCTCCAAGTCCTTTCTGGGGCTCCACGAAGACAAAAGATGAGCTCAAGATTCAAGCTAAGCCTTTCTTCTGCAGTCTGATGGTGGGACCACAACAACGCTTGGATTTCAACTTCTCTGAACACCCAGGCAAGAAACCATGCCACCCACCCTGCATTATATTACCACTCTACCCACTATCTGATTCCTTCTAACACCTTACACAGAGCAGTACTGTGGGTTTCTGAAAGCCAGTGGGGTTGCCAATATATTTCGAGTGAAGCCAGCAGAATATAATTTGCGTTGTTTCTCAGAGAACTGCATTCCCGTTGGGTTGGAAAAAGACTCTGAAAAAGTATTTGGACTGTGAGATATTTAAAAACACTCAAATGAAACACTTTTTGGAAGCCAAAACCAATCTGATATATTTAGATCAAAGCTGCTGACTAATATTACGATTGTAATAATAATCCAATACATATCAGAAAACCGAATCCCGCTTAAGGCAACACAGACATGCATCCATACAGTGTTGTTGAAAATACCACATATAAAAAGAGGCAACACTGAAGCAGGGACCATGGCAAAAAACATTAGCAATTAGCAGCATTTTAGTAAAAAATGTATTCCCTGTGAGTACTAGCTTAAATGTTAGCCAGTGTATCGCTGCCCATGTTTACTGTTGTTGGTGTGACAGTATAGCTAAGCCTGTCGCGATAATTACGTTATCGACTTATTGTACAATATATAGACATGACCCCGATCATTTTTGCTGACCTTGATATTGCCCGTTGTGTTTACATGCTTGTTTGTTTACATAAGAATGTCGCCAACATGATGCCAGAATAAACAGCAGGGTTTTCCCTACAATTATAAGACTTGGGGCGCAGTACTTAAGTGTTTTTTTTTCACAGCGCCTAAGCCGAATGAACAGGAAAAAAATGTTTTGCTGTCATTTCTGGTCGCACTGCTTCTGTCCTCTCCCCTCTGTGTGGAGTTTCACTGTGGGTGGGGCTCAGACAGCCAACAACTACAGGGTTAGCAACTTGGCGACTTTCTCGCTAGATTTAACTACTTTTCAGACCCTCTTACTGACTTAATTTCTTTTAACAAGATTTGGTTTTTGGGCTTTTTGCCTTATAAGAACAGCTGAAGAGAGACTGTGGGAGAGAGATAGGGCTGCGGGTTGGACTCGAACCCAGTCCTCTGCAGCAAGGACTTAGCCTTGTACATGTGCATGCTCTACCAGGTGAGCTAAAATGAATGATTTGGCATTGAGTTACAATGTATCATATTACAAATTTGTCTGTATCGTTTTTGTATCAGATCATGTATCTAGATATCTATCAAAACAATTTTCATATTTGTCCTATTTTGCAGGGTAATGAAGACAATGAAACAGGCTTTTAGGCCATAGGTAAGTAAAATTCACATTTTCACCAATACTTGGGTGGAATCTAAACAAGATGCTATGTAAGCCTTTGATATCTGCCTTGATAGTTTGGTTCAATTCTCCAATTAAGTCCACCACTTAAGTTTGAGTTAGCCAAGAATCTCCGGCCCTAACCAGGCATGAAGTCATGACACAGTGTCTGTAGCAGCGAAACCGCCTCCATCATCATATCTAAGTGTGCTGTTTGTCATTAGCAGGGACACTTGATTGTGATAAGGCCAGGCTCAGGATGGGAGCTGTCGTCAGAGACTTAGCTGGACTCTTCTCGAAAATAAATGAATCAAGAGCACATGAGTATAAACAGTTACTTCAAAATAGCACACAGCAACTCAACATTTATCTTCAGGTGAAAAGTGAAACCCATATTTACACTGGATATAATGTCAGTGCTATGATAAATTAACAGAAAATGTTTATGGGGAACAGGAAATGCCACATTTTCACACAGTTAGATGTGTGGTCCTCTGGAGCCAGGAGGTCAGTTAAGTTTGAGTCAGACTACAGGCATGTTCAATAGTTAGATTATATAATTATCCTGGTATCAGAAAGTTGATAGTTGACAAGACAAATATACTTTAAGTGTCACACATGAAGTCTCTTAATGTGACATAAAATGTTATTCGAGAGAACCCAGTTTAGCTTGGTCTTTGAGTCCTCTGTGCTGGCATGCAGAATATTCATGAATTAATTTGTGTTTAATATAATTACCACACAGCAAACCTTGGACCAGGAATACTGCACAGAAAGGAGGAAGAACAGGGGGTCAGGGGCCCAGCAGCTCAGTTTTGCCCTGGGGCCGCCAAGCAGGTTAATCCAACCATGCTTGGGACACAGCTATTGTCACCAATTTAAACCTATTTTTTTCAGGATTCTCTCTCTTGAGTTAGTATTTTCACACAGCCAATGCTCCAACAGATTTCCATGAGAGCACTAGATATGAGAATTATGGTTTCCTTATTATGGAGATTTAAAACTTTTTAATAATTTTGTCACATGAGATCCATGTTTCTTCAATCATCTGCATGGAGAGTCCTAGTACTGAAATAAGCACATTGAATGAACATGGACTGTTGGTTGGACAAAACAAGACATTTTAATACATCACCTTAGGCTCCGGGAAATTGTGATGGGTGTTTTTCATTATTTTCTGACATATTACAGACCAAATGATTAATCAATAAATTGGAAATAATTTAGACAATATATCAATAATGTAAATAATCATTAGTTGAGGCCCTAAATACCACAATACAGTAATCCATGCTGACATAGCTATACATGCTGACATTTACAGTATATCTAAAGCTTATGATCATACACATGCAGTTTTATAAGTCACATTGTGCTACCATGTATGTGTGTATACATTCATGCATGTATGTATGGAGTACAAATGAGGGAAGATGATAAAATGAAGGCAGCTAGAAAACCTCAAAACTGAAATTACATTCAAACAAACTGATCATTAATTAGGCTTATACCATATGTCATCACCATTATGTGCTTGTGGACTGCAAACAATCTATTTGTTGTTATTTAGCATGAAAGAGTGGTATCACCAGCAGCATATATTAAATGAGGTCTATAGTAAATGAGGATCTGACCCACACAGGGGGGCATTGTAATTCCTGTGGTAAACTTTCAGGTCAATGCTTAGTGGTCTCTCCTTTCCAACCAGCCTATCAAAATAAACAGTAAGGACTGATGAGGGATGGCGTGTCTGCTGCAAAGACAAACAAAATGAAAAGCTCAATCACACGATGGGATTGAGTTTCGTACAGAGCAGTCCCAAACAAGAAAAACAGGCCTGGCCGCAAAAACGGCAGTTTACCTCCAGCTTGGCAAGAGTTATGACTGACAAGACATTCTCGCATTCCTTCATCTCACCACTAGCTACCCCTTCTGCACTTTCTTGTTTCCTGCCCCTCTACCATTCAGAAAAGAAAAAATCTGATAAGAAAAATTAAGTTGAAAAGCAAAAATATACTTATGTGGACCAAACCTAACACGGCAGCAACGGATGGCCGCCCACCATTGAGTCCGGTTCTGTCCAAGGTTTCTGCCCTCTTAAAGGAAGTTTTTCCTTGCCACTGTCGCCAGATGCTTGCTCATGGTGGGATTTGTTGGGTCTCTGTAATTAATATTATAAAGAGTACGGTCTAGACCTGCTCTATAGGAAAAGCGCAATGAGATAACTTCTGTTATGATTTGGCGCTATATAAATAAAATTGAATTGCATGTGAGGCTTGTAAAACAGAGTGTTGATATGTGACACCCCATGCTGTGCAGTTTGGGACACCACAAACATTTCACTGCCCTATAACATTACATCATGTGCATCCACTGTTGATGCTGGATACAGTATGGAGCATGGATACCTTGTCATGTGTTGGTCAAGTGGAAATGGTACGCTGAGCACGGAGACCTGACACGGTTGCTAGAGGAAAAGTCATGGGGGTCACCAAAAATACTGGGGACCAACTGAAAATGCCATCCTGACATTCTTCTGCCAGTTGAGTATAAACAAGATAAAGCCCAGTCAGAATTACTCACTAAATTATGTACTTTGATGGGCACTAACAATTGATTCAATGAGTTTTAATGTCCCATGTGTAGTATATAGTAAATGTTGTTTCAGAGGATTTTCACCCTGCAGAGAGCAACAAGACTAAAACTGGATTGATAGTCAGCACAAGGGTTTAACTGGAGTCTCGCCGTAGGTACCTACGGTGTAGGTTTGGATTTATAGTTGAGCATTGGATTTCACTTGTATACGATCAGGCCATGTCATGCTTCATATTCCCCGCAGTAACTGTGTTTAAATTATATAATTTACTTTGTGATACAAAGCAACGGTAAGCTACACACATAGATTTATAGAACTAGAGTTACATCCAGTTAACTTAAGACGTTATTTTGCAGTGTTTTGTTACTGAATAGGAGACTACCGCTGTGTTTACGTTAATTTATTCATACATAGCCACGATCGTGGTGAGAAGGTTTGCAATGTAGTCGCTTTGTTAGATGTTTTTTACTGAAAAGGAGAAGATTACTGAGAGTATGTCTTTAACTTCATTAATGTTGTCTTAACTCTCAACAAACTCCATCAGCATCAGAAACATTGTAGGGGAAAACACAAGCTTTTTTTAAAAACAGCCACGTGTCTTCAGTTTCAATTGCACTTCCATAATTAAGGCAACAGGAATAAATATTCATATATATCATTTTTGTGCACTTTTGGATTTTTTGTTTTGCACCTGACACTTCCTCAGAGCTCTGACTGGACTTATGTTAATCATCCTGACACTCCAGTGCAGGTCTTGCTCTCTCTCTGTCCTTTCTCTCCATCCAAGTCGGTGGTTCGATCCCAGCTTCCCTCAGTCCACATGTCGAAGTGTCCTTGGGCAAGACACTGAACCCCAAATTGCTCGGTGTGTGAGGGCCATGCCTTGGTGTGTGCGAGTGAGTGGAGTATCCCAGTGTGTGTGATGGAAGTGGCAAACCTGTCGATTTCTTTGTACTGATGAGCAGTTCTGCCATCAGTGTGTGACCCGGAGAGAACCCACGGTGAATGCGATATGTGATGTTGGTGTGTGAAGCGCTTTGAGTGGTCAGAAGACTAGAAAGGCGCATTACAAGTACAGTCCATATCCTCCTCTCTCCCTCATTGCACTGACAATCACACACAAACATATTGTATGCGGCTAGATATTACATATAATCTGATAATAAATAAAGCAAACAGAGTATTTATGACATAAATAAATGTAAGAGGAGGTTGGGAAAATCCATATCAATGTATTATTTTTAATTATAAATATTTCTTAATCTGTTTAACAAACTGCGTGTCTGTTTACTTCCTGTCAACTCTACAATAATGTAACCTTCGCTTCCAACCTGATCACCTTACAGTGCTTTTCATCCTTTAGTTAGTTACTTCGCATTTCACACAGTTAGCTTTATACATATTAATAGTATTTACTGTTGTAGTGTTCACTGTTAAATAAATTCATAATTTTTGCCTGTTATCCAATACATCCGCTCAAGCGGAATGAGGTTGTGTGGTGTTCATATTTATTTCTAATCCTGACATTTAATTATCAGATTATTTGAAGATATGAGATTGCTTGCTTTGTTCTGGGACCCATCTTTCTCTCATAGCAAAGGGGAAAGACTCTATGATGAAACTTTATGATAAAGCCCATTAACCTGGCATAATGAGACATTTATGTTATGATATTGAGATATGTATTCCTTGTAGTACTGAACTGAGCACGACACTGACAATAATTGGTTTGGCTGAGATTTTTGGGTCTCCATGAAATGTTCCAGCATATATCTGGATGTTGAGAAGATGCCGAGAAGGTGATCTGCATCATTGTTAAAAACATGTGTGGGGATCTTCAGAGACAATATGAAAATATAACTTTCCATCCCCTCTTCTTCTTCAGGCTTTGGATAATTGCCACAGAGGTCTGCAGCCACAGACTCTGCTACTTTTATACAATGAAATATGCTTTCTACAAGGCAGATGCGACTTGAGATTCTTAAGTAGTCAAATTAGTAACTGAGCATCAAAAATGCTCTCTGTAAAATCATATTTCATCATGTTTCAAAACGTTTCCTGTGTCTCATATCCACTCCAAGACAACAACTTTTGGGTCTCAGCCAATGCATGTAAATGTTTTTTGATGTAAAAACATCATGTGTCCATGTGTATCTGAATAAGTGATTAAGACCTGGAGGTGGTCACTGGTCATGCACTTCCAGGATTTACAGACTTCAAAGCTTTCAAAATACGGACTTCAGTGCTGCCACAAAATCCAATTAAGCAATCCCAAATTGCTGCCGACTACTTGGGGTGATGATAAAAAAATAACACTGGGGTTTCTGGACAGGGGAAGCTCTGAGACATGAATACTGGGCCTCTGCGAAGTGTTTACCATGTTAGTCCAGATCAACCATCTGCTATTCAATTGGCCTTATAATCTGGGAAATACATCCATTCATGTTACATCTCTGGGTTACTGATTATAACTCCGATAGGGATCTTAACATTTCAAGTGCACCAGAGCAAGGCCCTTTCCCCTATGTGTGTCCAGCGACACAATGAAAACCACAAAAGGTGGCTAAAATACACTTTTCATCTTAAGGCAACAAACCACCAATACTGTGACAAGATTAAAAGCCCCCTGGACCTGTGTACTGAGCCATTACTGACTTTGGTCATACATGCTGACGTGCTGCGGTAAGCGTATTGTGTCATTTCCGGTCACTGGTGTTTGTGTTTTACTACTAGCGTATTTCTGCTGCTCTAGCTCATCACAGTTAATTTCGTTCAATAATAATTGTTCATTATAGTGATTAACTATCTGCTATAAACTTACACTAGTTCTGCTCAAGCACTCATAGCTCTCTCCTTCTAATGACTTTCTCACTAATCCCACAGTTTACACGCTATTCAGTTTTGCTAGCTACCATTTTTTAGCTTAGCAGCTAGTGATGGCTTCTCTCTCACTCTCTCTCCTGCTCTCTCTTGCTCGGTGTGTCAAATGTTTAGCTAGTCCTATGCCTCCTTTAGTGTTAATGGTACATGTAATAAATGTAGTTTATTTGTAGCGTTGGAGGCGAGGCTTAGTGAATTGGAAACGTGGTTCCGCACCATGGGAACTCAATCATTAGCTGCTATAGTTAGCCAGCCCCCAGTAGCCTGTGCGGACCGACCAGAGGTAGCTCCTGTTAGCCGTCTCCCGGCAGCTCCCGAGTAGCCGGGAAACCAGGGAGGCTGGGTGACTGTCTGAAGGAAGCATAGCCCTAAGCAGGAGCCCGCGGTTCACCACCAACCTGTTCACGTTTCTATCAAGTTCTCCCCACTCAGCGACACTCCCGCTGAGAAACCAACTCTGATTATTGGCAGCTCTATTTTGAGAAACGTGAAGGTAGCAACACCAGCGACCATAGTCAAATGTATTCCTGGGGCGGGTGACGTTGAATCCTATTTAAAACTGCTGGCTAAGGATAAACATAAATACAGTAAGACAGTGTAGTCCCTCATTCGTCCAGGAGTGTTCTATCGTAGAAAAGGTTTCAGTCGTAGAATGCACTCTCAGCCTGTGGTTATCCTACTTGGGCTATCAACAAAGTTAAAAGAGCCAAAAAACAGGACAAAAGTTTAACCGAACCAAGAAGGAACGGTGTCTCCATTCCTTATGTATCTGGACTGTCTGAAAAACTATAAAGGATCTTTAGACAGCACGATGTTCCTGTTTTCTTTAAACCAGGCAACACTTTAAGACAGAAACTCATTCACCCTAAGGACAAGTTACCCACACAGAAACAGAGCAATGTAGTTTACTCCATTCAGTGCAGTGAGGAAAACTGCAAAGAACGGTACATAGGTGAGACCAAACAGCCACTTCACAAAAGACTTTATCAGCACAGACGACACGCTAACTCAGGATTACAGAGCGCCGTGCATTTGCATCTAAAAGCTACAAACCACACATTTGAAGACAGCAAGGTGAAGATTCTAAGTAGAGAGAAGGGTTGGTGTGAACGGGGTGTCAAGGAAGCCATTTTTGTGAAAAAAGAGAACCCCTCTTTGAACAGAAATGGTGGTCTGAGATTCAATCTGCCCAAAGTCTATCAGAGTGTATTATCACCTTGGTCACGCCAGTCACATGCTAATCAGGTACTTAACAGTGATGAAGTAGATGCAGCCAGAAAACAATAGGCCTGATTATTGATTACTGGGCCATCTTGGAAACTATTAGGTCAGTTTCAGGTGAAACTAGCTATTAACAAATACTCAGGCAGATTCCTTCCTGAGGGCAGGGCTTATGTAACACAGAGTAGCTAAAATTTCTAGTTCCCGTCCCATTTTTTCATAACTGAGAATGACTTCCGGATGGGAGCCGAAACGTCTTGATTCTGAAAACAGTGTCCAGATTTTTTACGGTAAATACAGTAAGATTGTTATTCACGTCGGCGATAACGACTCCCGATTACACCAATCGGAGGTCACTATAGTTAATGTTGAGTCGGTGTGTACATATGCAAAGACAATGTTGGACTCTATAGTTTTCTCTGGGGCCCTGCCAAACCTGACCAGTGATGACATGTTTAACCGCATGTCTTCTTTCCGCCGCTGGCTGTCGAGGTGGTGTCCAGCAAATGATGTGGGCTTTGTAGATAATTGGCAGACTTTTTGGGGATGACCTGGTCTGATTAGGAGAGACAGCATTCATCCCACTTTGGATGGAGCAGCTCTCATATCCAGAAATCTGGCCGAGTTTATTAGTGGACCAAACCATGACAACCCAGAGTTGAGACCAGGAGGCAGAGTTGCAGTCCTACACACTTCTCTGCGCTTCCAGAGCAGTTACCCATCCACGGTGTCTGCCCCCCGACCACTTAAATTAATAAAATCTAAAGTTAACAGAAGAGGAGTTATACATAAAAACCTAAACAAAAACGCTGAAATAGCACAACAAAATAGGAGAATTAAATGTGGACTCTTAAACATCAGATCTCTGTCATCTAAAGCTGTACTGGAACATTGGAAACAGCTGTAGAGCCTGATGTGTGTTTTGGCTGCTTTGTTCAACATTCTTCAGCTGACTTCGACGATTAATTCATCTAAATCATTAACCTGTCTCTTAGACCCCATTCCAACTAGGCTGCTTAAAGACGTTTTACCCTTAATTAGCACTTCTTTACTGGATATGATCAATCTGCCTTTATTAACAGGCTATGTACCACAATCCTTTAAAGTAGCTGTAATTAAACCGCTTCTTTAAAAGCCCACTCTTGATCCAGGGGTTTTAGCCAACTATAGACCTATATCTTACCTTCCCTTTCTTTCTAAGATCCTTGAGAAAGCAGTCGCCAATCAGTTGTGTGACTTTCTAAATAAAAATAGTTTATTTGAGGATTTTCAGTCAGGGTTTAGAGTGCATCATAGCACAGAGACAGCACTGGTGAAAATTACAAATGACCTTTAATTGCATCAGACAATGGACTTGTCTCTGTACTTGTCTTGTTAGATCTTAGTGCTGCGTTCGACACCATTGACCATCTCATCCTATTACAGAGACTGGAACATGTAATTGGCATTAAAGGAGCTGCACTAAGCTGGTTTAAATCGTATCTATCAGATTGATCTCAGTTTGTACATGTTAACGGTGAGTCCTCCATGTACGCCAAAGTTAGTCATGGAGTTCCACAAGGTTCTGTGCTTGGACCGATTCTATTCACCTTATATATATGCTTCCTCTAGGCAACATTATTAGGATACACTCCATAAACTTTCATTGCTATGCAGATGATACCCAATTATATCTATAGATCAAGCCAGATGAAACTAAGCAGTTAACTAAACTTCAAGCATTTATTAAAGACATAAAGACCTGGATGACCTCTTTGATCAGGATTTATCCTTTAACTCCCACATGAAACAAACTTCAAGGACTGCCCTTTTTCACCTAAGTAACATTGCAAAAATCAGGCACATACTGTTTCAAAATGATGCTGAAAAATTAGTGCACGCATTTGTTACTTCTAGGCTGGACTACTGCAATTCCTTATTATCCAGCTGCCCGAATAAGTCCCTTAAGACACTCCAGTTGATCCAGAATGCTGCGGCACTGACAAGAACTAGGAAAAGACATCATATCTCTCCAATATTAGCTTCTCTGCACTGGCTCCCTGTAAAATTCAGAATAGAATTTAAAATCCTTCTCCTCACCTACAAAGCTCCTAATGGTCTGGCACCATCGTATCTTAAAGATCTCATAATACCATATTATCCGACTAGAACACTGTGCTCTCAGAATGCAGGGTACTTGTGGTTCCTAGAGTCTCCAAAAGTAGAATGGGAGCCAGAGCCTTCAGTTCTCAAGCTCCTCTCCTGTGGAATCAGATCCCAGTTTGGGTTCAGGAGGCAGACACCATCTCCACATTTAAGAGTAGGCTTAAGACTTTCCTCTTTACTAAAGCTTATAGTTAGGGCTGACCTGGGTGAGTACTGAACCATCCCTTAGTTTTGTTGCTATAGGCCTAGACTGCTGGGAGACTTCCTATGATGGGCCTCTTTCCTCTCTCCTTCTCTCCCTCTCCATCTGTATGCATTTTTATCCCATTACTGCTTGTTCCTGCTCAACAACTGCTACTACAGTTGTTGTTATTGGCTCTGTTACTAATACTGGATATATTTTTCCTATAGCTGTCATTCCTATTATTACTAATTTATTAATATTAACACTACAATTACTATTCTACTATTTAAAAAAAAAAATACTTCTACGTGGTCTTTGCATTGTGCCCCCCCACCCCACCCCCAATCTCTCTCTCTCTCTTTCTCTCTCTTGCTCTCTTTCTCTCTCTCTCTCTCTCTCTCTCAAAACCTAACACGGCAGCAGCAGATCTAGACCTGCTCTATAGGAAAAGTGCAATGAGATAACTTCTGTTATGAATTGGCGCTATATAAATTGAATTGAACGTCCATGATTGTGTTCACCATTATCATGTCAAGTTGCGTGGTTGCCAGGCTTGAGGGAATAAAATGCGCTATGAGACAGGACTTCAAACTTCACTAGGTTCGATACATATGACTGCGTTTATATTAAAACAAACCTTTCCCTTTCTAGCTCCACAGATTATCAGTACATTTTATCCTGAGGGTAGCACTACAGGAAAGCTCATTTAGTGTCCAAAATGGAAAGGGTTCATCTTCTGGGAGCATGAATGTGCTCAGTGAATTACAAGCCAATTTGCCCATTACATTTAGATCTCTTGTGCAGATGTTGGAAAAAAGGTCAGGAGGTCACAATAAACCAATAACAATAAATACACCAGCAAATATGGTATCTATCATAGACAGGCTGTGAGTTGTTTTTTGACTGCCAGAACCTAGAAAACAGTGCAGAATGTGTAATTCAGGATGTGAGATGTTGGACTGGGAATCTGGATCATTCTCTGACTGTCCTCCTGAGCTTATGCTTGATGATAGCATCCCAGGCCACTTCAGTGAATGATCAACTGGGGACACATAGAAGTCCATGTCTATGATCTCACCAGTCAACTGCTATGGTGTGCCTGTCTGTCTAGATTTGTTTGGAATTGTTGATCCATGTGGAGTGACCCTTTGTTGTACAGGGTTGGTGATGAATGAAAATCCACCTGATCTGTATTCAATATGACAGTTTGAACAGACTGAGCTTGTTGGAACTGATGGATATACTCCGTCATCATTTGTTTATCCAATAGAAGCAAGGCAAATGCATTGTTGGAATTACCATGGCAACGGCTGCGCATGTAGATGTCCTGACAACCAGACCAGCCGGGCCAAACGTCACAAAACTGGTGTGACCGAAACAGGAAGACAGGAAAGAGAGGCAGAGCTAAGCTAACCTTGATCAGAAGCTAAGGCTATTCCACTACCAAGTCTACTCCTGGCTAATGTCCGGTCACAGGAAAATAAAATGGATGAGATAAGACTCAGGCTAACTTAACAACGGGAATTCGAAGACTGCTGTGTAGTTACTAGCTGAGACATCAGGAGAGACAGGAGAGAGACCTCAACACCAACACCAAAGAAATGTGGCAAGCGATCAAAAACATCACAGGCTACAAAAGCAGGAGCACCCCCATCATGTGTGAGGCCACATTACCAGATGAGCTAAACACATTTTATGCTGGTGAGTGTTCCCACCTGCTTCAAGACAGCCACCATCGTGCCTGTACCTAAAAAGTCTGCAGTGTCTAGTCTAAATGACTACCGCCCTGTGGTTCTCACACCCATTCTGATGAAGTGCTTTGGTTCTCCAGCACAAGAACAACATCCCAGCCAGCCTGGACCCTCACCAGGTTTCAGAACCAACAGATCCACAGAGGATGCCATCTTCATTGCCCTCCTCTCACCTACCTCAGCAGTGGAGTTGAGGTGGAGCAGGTGAATAGTTTTAGGTTCCTGGGAATCAGCATCACAGAGAACGTGACATGGTAAAGGGAACTACAAAACAAAATCTCATTATACAACCCTGTGTTGTAAAATGATCAATACATCTATATTGTATATTGTATATCATCAGTTGTGAATTGTCATTTATCAAAGGTAAATCTCAAACATGCATAACTGAAAACATTTAATCACCAAAATACACAAATATAAAAATCTACTTTCAATGCTAATATTATGGATGTTTTAAATTGCCAAGGGTGAATAATCATTGTTATGAAACAATACCCAACATATTTGACTGAATACTTGGAAACTCTGTGTTATAGTGTTACAAAAGTGCATTTATTCTACTAATAGGTTCATATACAGTTTGTAATACATCACCAACCTTCTGACTGTATTTTTTTCCTGCAAATTTATGAAAAGCAACAAGCACAGGGATCAGACACATACTTTAGCACGTTATGCAATATGGGAAGGCTTCAGTCAGTTGATAGCTCCTAACTATTCTTAGATGGGGGGCTTTTATGGCAACAGCAATTGATAAGTGTGTGTTGAAGTTTGGGAGAGGATACTGTCAGTTCTGGAGAAAAGCTGAACCTGATTGCAGCCTCAGTTTCAAGTGATATGTGTTCCCAGACCTTGCCAGTAGAAGAACCAACTTTTTCAGCTTTTCAGATGGGTTACTTGAGTGTTTTTGACCAGGAAAACGCGATAGATGGACGAATTGGTGTGTAGAGGACCATACCAGAGGTGGCTTTTCCAAGGCCTTTGAATGATGGACTGACAAGACCGTTCACTGTGTAAGAACTCGGCTGGACTTTCTGTCTCCAGCCATTCTTGGATCAAATCTGTGCAGACACTGAGTGTTACATAACAATGCAACCTGAGCACTTCGATAGAGCCTATTTCACTTCTCACTTCTTCACAATAAAATGCTCCAATCATCCTCCATTCCACTGCTCCGGGCTTTTAGCGAATCACTGACAAGTGCATGACTTAGTGTCTCTGGTAAACGCATTGCTCCTGTTGCATTCTTCAACTCACCTCAGAGACCTGGCGCGCTAACGTCTTTACAAGACAACAAGAAGCAAAGACATAGCTTCTATGTGGGAGCTTGAGCTACTGAGTGGAATCTTAGGCACTTTGGGTCGACATCCAAAATCACACAACAATAAAGATTTGACAGGGGAGGATTATATTATTTCCTCGATGGCATAGAATAAATTAATAGGAAGCTGAATAGACCAAGAGAGGGGCACTGATGATGTTGATGGTGTTTCTCGGTTGTATTTGTGTAAAACCTTCAACATTTATTATCCATAAAAAAAAGCAAAGCATCCTTAAAACAGAAGTGAACCTTACTGTACTGTGCCTTCAGCAGGAATAGCACTCTTGCCATTAATCATCAATTTTTATTTTCACAGCATTATAAACTCAGTGTAAGAGCTGTCCAAGTGCTTTTCCTTCCTCTCTCTCCTCCAAGATAAACCTCCAGGTTAAGCAGCTGAAATGAGAGTGATTGAGAAAAATACATCTTGTGGAAATATGACAACCTTTCAATACCAATGTCTCGTTGTCTCCAACAAGGAAAACTGTACATTAAATACCTACCAGGAAAGGGGAGGATTTTGGAGTTTCATTAACGGTAGCTTAATACTAAACCAAACAATGGTATTGAAGAACAACTGTTATTTATTTAGTGATTGCAGCATTGCTATTGAAAAGAGACACTCAACAGAGCGGTGAGTGTGGCATGATTGTTATTGTATGACAATGCTGTATTAATAATAATAATAATAATGATAACTTTATTTATATAGCACCTTTTAAAAACAAAGTTAACAAAGTGCTCAACAAAAAAGTCAATAAGATCCAAAAACATAAGATATAAAACAAGATAAAATAATTTAAATAGTTACAACAAATACCATAAGTTAAGAAAAAGTCATAAGATAAAAGTGAGTTTTAAGAAGAGATTTAAAAGAGGACACTGAGTTTGCCTGCCTGAGATCCCCAGGCATGGAGTTCCACAACCAAGGTGCCCATACAGCAAAGGCCTGATCACCTGTAGTGACAACTTGAGATTTTGGAACCATTAGTAGGGCCCTGCCAGACTATCTCAAACAGTGATCAGGCTCTTAGGGAGTTAGCAGATCACAGATATAGGCAGGAGCTTGACCATTCAAGGCTTTAAAAACAAGCAGTAAAATCTTAAAATCAATTCTAAAACTCACAGGTAACTAGTGAAGAGCAGCAAGGATTGAATAAAGTGCATTGCGGTAAGCAAATCTGGAGCATGGATGACCTTTTCTAAATCTTTAGAGGAAAGGAATGACGTGATCTTGGTTAAGTGTCTCAGTTGGGCAAAGCGGGACTGCACCACTAGTCACCTGAGCATCAAAAGACAATGCTGAGTCAAAAATAACACCTAGGTTAGGGGCTTCTTTATCAACATTATTAGATAAGGCTCCCAGACTAGAGGAGCGATTGTTAATGCTGCTAGTGCTGGGGCAGGAGGGGGTAATTGTAACTATTTCTGATTTGGAGACATTCAGCTGCAGGAAATGTTTGGACATCCAATTCTTAATTTCAGTGAGGGAAAACATAATACAGCATACATCAGTGGTATCAGGCTTTTTGTGTATGTACATTATCCTGAATTTATATGTATCAAGACAACATGTAAACATGGAGGAAGAGTTACATTAACAGCAGACATATTGTTTTCACTAATGTTCTCATTAATTAATTTTAATAGATTCTACTTTGCGATTTTTTTGTTCTGTGTTAAGCTACAGTCAATAAAATTCACAACTTCCTCTTAATGTGAAATATCAGTGCTGGAAATGTTTAAGTTTGATTGAAATTAGCTTAACACCGAACAAAAAAATGGTTAAGTAGAATGGACTTTTATTTAGTGAGTTAGGAGTTGAGTTTACATCAACAGCAAATTAAAAGAGGAGCAGATCAGAAAACAGGGAGTCTTCTTATTTAAATGTTAAGAAAAATGCATTAGAAGGAAAGGCCTGTCTCTAATATAAGCCTGTTTCAAAATAAAGGCCTTCTCTCTGTTTTTGGGATAAATCCATTTACGGAATTAGTGGTACCTCCCTTAAACTCAGAAATACCAAATTACTGCAGCAGGCGCTAGGCAAGACTTCCAACTTAAGACTTAAAGAGTGACAGAGACAGAGACAGTACAGGGTGTGCGTGTCCATCATCATGTATCAGGTGTTATTATTCCCAGATATACCCAGATTCCCACATGCAATTTTAGGGCCAGAATGGGTGGGTGGGTGATTGAGGGTCAGAGGTCAAAATGACCCCTTGCAGAGTCTCTGGAGGATGTAATGGATCCCCCTTCCATAAACAGGCAGCTTCTGATGTAACACTTTTCATCCTCACTTCCTACTCTGCACAACCTCTCACACACTGCTCCATCATAAGCCAATAAGCCAATAGCACAGAAAAATCAGTGTCAATGTTATAGACCAGTGATGAGGCGATAGAGGTGCTGATGGGGGTAGTCTAGGGAGGGAGAGGGATTTATAGGAGATCTAATGTTCTGTCAAACCATCATACTTGAAAAACTGAATAACTGTATATTTTTTTAGATTGAATGATCAGCTGATTCAAATACTAAGTGAAGCCTGGCACTGACCACAACTGCATACAAAAAATCAGACTGTAATGGAAAGGGGTAAAGAGCACAAACTGATCATATCAGCACCAGTAAGTCAAAAATTACCTCGTCAGGTGTTGAGATTTCTTTTTTCAGAAGACACTTTATTGTACTTTCTGGGATTTTCAGGCTACTTTGTCCACAATTTAAAAGTGATCAAGTTACATATCATGCATAAACTGAGGATGAAGCTCATGTTGTTCTTTCAGTACAGTGTAACTACTTGCAATAACCATAAGTCATATGTAAGCTGGATTTTTTGGAGCTGTGTCCATTTATAAAATCACAAAGAAAGCTTTAAAATCCCATTTTCACAGGGACAGGTTGATATGGAAACTTCTTATTCATATTGCCCATATATCTGGTCATCGAGAATCTGGTCAATTTCAAAATAAAGCACCCTGTGCAGACTTTCGATCGTATATCAACAAAAAAAAAACTAAAACAGACAAAAAAAGAAACCATTTAACTACCTATCCTACTTACCCATGGTAGAAGCACAAAAGGTAAGGAAAGAGGACCGAATCAACAAGTCAACAATGTCCAGCAGGCAAACCGCTTTGCTTCTGAAATGCTCTCGGTGGGGTATGAACTCACTTATACAGGTATATACTTATACTCACAGTATAGAGCCGTGCCCAGTGGAATCCCAGCATAAGTGTAAGTGACGCTAGCAAAGCTAGCTAGCTAATGTTAACAATCTGCACCTGCATTTTCAGAAATCTCTTCACCCCTCACCCAAAGAAATTTAGCAAATATTAGCTATACATATTACGTAAAACTTTTATTAAAAGCTGAGCTCCAATTAGACGTCAGTCCCTTTTACTGGCCCGGTATGGCTACACATTTTGACATATGAACACAGATCTCAATTAGACGTTATATGTATAAAACCTCTTAAAGCCCATCGGGTCGCTCGCTTAAACTAGTTCTAAGATGTTTAGATTACAATACAAATATAAATGTTTAAACTTTTGTCAATATGGACATGCTAGGTAAAAGTCCATTGTAAATAGGACTTTAATTTTTTTGCTTTTCTAGAAGTAGTTGCAAAAGTTGGATCAATTTGTACCTGAAAATGTAGCCATTGCACAGTTACAGTCAATACTTGCACCAGTCAAATAAGGTCACTGTGGCCCCTGCAAGTTTCATTCTGAGAAACAATTAAGCATTTGTATTGTAAAAGTCTGTATTTCTGCCAGTCAATCTGAGGGAAAATCATTGTATAATGTGACCCCACAAACCCTGTGGCTTATGGCTTCATATGAAAAGTCCAGTGAGCGTGAGGGGAAATGGATTAAGCTCAGCCTCAAGGCTGGTCGGACAAATCAGAGCCATATGTCCGACACAAAAGGTAAACCATCCATGGGTGAAGCCTCTTAAACTGTGCGCATCTGGAAAAGTCCTTATTGGTATAAAGGCAGCATGAAAACAGAGCTTTTATTCATTGATTTGGCCTTTGAAATATCAGACACAGGATTTCTCTATGATGTGTCCAAACACACACAGATGTTTGAAGCATGGAAGTTTATTCTTGATGTTGGGGTATGTATGACAAAATTATCTTAACTCAAGGTCCATTTATTAGCTTTTTTGGAGCTTTCAGCTGCAACTCAGTGCCCCATTGCATAAACTACCTTAAGTTTCAAAACTTAAGTTTGTCCTTTATGCAAAATATTTCCCTAAGCTGATTGGTTCCTTTAGGGGCACTGCATAAAACCCCTTAGTCTAAACACTTAGGCAAGGAGATGGTAGTTTCACGGTAGTTACGGTCATAATACAGTGCACTTCAGTTACCATGGTTACGCTTCAGTCACATTCTCATCCTCTAAAGTTTGACAGCATTATTGCCTGTATTAGCTTCTCCAAAATGGAAAACAACAAGAATATTACAAAAAGGGAGGTAACAGACTAAATCAACGCGAGAAATGGAAAACAACAAGAATATTACAAAAAGGGAGGTAACGGACTAAACTGCTGTAGATGAAGTTATTAAAAAATATGACAATATTACTATGACAGCAAGAAAGGAGATATCCAAGCATCGACAGGAGTCGACAAAAACGGGTGAGTTTCAATAAAATGAGACAGAGTTATGTTAACGTTTGGCTAATGTTAGCTGGCTACAAAGTTACAGTCTATGGTGCATACATAAAGTCCCACACACAAAAAACCTCAAGGCAATTAACACTTGCTGGACCGCAGGCAAGGCATGGTTCCTCCTAGTTTGGTGTTCAAGGTCCGGTTCAATTTTTGTAGAGATTTTGAAGATCGCCTGACAGTCAAATCTATACTCTCCAAAAAGTTGTGCATCGCTCAAAGTGTCCAGTGGGTTCTCCCTGTCCCAAAAAATCCATCTTGGTATCTTCTCCTCTTCTTCAATCACAAATATAAGGCATCCTTAGATGAAAATTTAAGGGCAACCTTTGCCTAAGGAGTTTTATGCAACCGGGCACAGGTTTTTATCAGTATATGCTTCAGGTGACCTAAGTGTGGACCATCAAGCCCAATACCCCTAGGAATTACATCCATATCCATATATTTATTGCTGAAGCAAGTATTACCTATGACAGAAATATTGGAAGCATTGGAAAAGGAAGTGCGGGGATTGGATTAAGTGCCGCAGACCCCAGGACGATCACTGCCCATGGCATCTTGACCACCCAGCCAGATTCCAGCCAAACCAAGCAACCGCCCCAGTAAGAGAGGGAAAAGAGCCAGGATAAGAGCTAGGCTAACCCAGCTTGCACCTTAGGCTGCTCCACTACCCAGTCTATTCCTGGCTAATGTCTAGTTGCAGGAAAATGGAATGGATGAAGTGGGAGTCAGGCTAACCCAGCCTGAAATCAGAAATCAGAGAATGTTGTGCCCATATCTTGCAGAGACCTGGCTCCATCACAACATCCTGGATCAAGTTGTGCAGAATCATCTAATATTGACATTGTTTTCTGGCCTTAGAGTTGGGTGGAGAAATTGTAACCTGTCTCGGATGACTATGACCAACAAAACTAAATTTAAATTTAGACTATGTCAGTTCCATTTTCTAATGAAGACCGGTAAACACAGTTGAAAGCTCTAGAAATTGCAGTTTAAAGTTAAATGCTCAAAAAAAGCTAGTATGTGGACCTTGAGTTGGGAGTATTTTGTCACATACATTACAATGAAATTTTTGTTTAAAATTAGTAGTAACAAGTGACACTGATAAGGTATACTGAGGGTTTTTCTTTTTTACATAACCTATTCTTGGTGTTGCTTTACCTGCCTTTGATGTTTGCATTCAAGTACACAATGGAAGGCAAGACCACATAATGTAAAAAAAACATGCAGTCCTCAGCAAACCTTAGCCCTAAAACTGCCAGTAATCAAACCACAGAATGAATACAAACATCATAGAGTAAGCTTTTATTCAATACAAAAGCCTCAGGTTAGATTCATGTCATTAGCTGACAAGATGTGTCAGAAACAGAAACATGAACTGAAAAACTGTTTTACCGTCCAACATAGAGGGAAAACATCCATCAACGTCACCAGGGCAAATAAACTTTTTCCTCCTGAGTTGACTATTAAGAATTTCATTGCCAATGACCGCTTCACTGTAATTGTTGTGCATATGACAATAAAGTACTTTAACTTGATGTTACAGCTGGACAGAGATAGGAACAAACTACAGCCCTGGACCATGGTATGTAGGTTTCAGTCCTTTTGAACAATCACACAGTGATCCAAAGCAGATGGCCCATCCCTCATTAACATTCATTCAGTGTTTTCATTTGGACCATCTATCAGTGACACTATGCAGTACAGTCTCTGCAGACTTCGGAATTGTCTACATGATCACTCTGACATTTTATACCACATGGTAGATGGTAGACATAGTAAAAGACATTTAATACCACATGGTAGTAGATTAAAAGATGTTTTAATAATAATAAATAAAACATCAGTCTGTCTGACTTAAGTTATCAATCTGTAATTTAGTTCTAAAATATAGCAGCAAGTGGCAATTCCGGGGTTCAAGCCAAAACACACCATTAGAAGCTTTTGATCTGGACCTGGTCAAATGTAGCCTATACGTGAAAAAAGCTGTGAAATCTCCCTTTTTTGCATTTTCACAAACAGAATGAAGACAACAATTTCTGATTCATAGTCTGATTTGTGTTATGCCACGAACAATTTTTGCCCTTGTAGTGCCCCCTAGCAGTCTATTTGAAGGAAACTTTCAGAGCATGTTTCAGGTTCCTATGTGGACATACCCTGGAAGTTTTGTGATGATTGGTCCAACGGTTGTTGACTTTGGTCTATGTATGTGCTGAGCCATGCCCCTTTTGCAGTTCATTGGTATATGGTATAATATCATGAAAACTAAATAAGCTTCATCAACAAGCTTTATACAACTTTTCATAAGTTTCGTCCAATGATGATCCACCGAAAATTTAAGCAAGCGAGTCAGTGTGCGGGAGTTCTTCTCATTGTTTTCATAGACAAAAACAATAAATTCATTATTCGAGAAAATAATCATTAGTCGCATGGTTCCACCAGTGTTTTGCCACTGTTTAAGTAAGGCTTGTACATGCACTGATTGGTCTATCTTGCTGTCAGTTAGCATATTAGTCCTTTACTTTATGAACAAAATGAGCCACCACATTTGGTTGGTCTTTGCGTGTTGTTATGACAATCCAACCAACTTTTCAGACAGAAATGTCGGACAGACTGAAATGTTGTAATCACATAAATATTTCAGCAGTAAGCGAGACAGTGTGTGGAAGTTCTTCTCATTGTTTTCAAATTGCACTGTCCTCCAACACACCTGTCACACACTCAGGAGTGCAGAGATTTTTTTTCAAAATTCAAGGTGATGTGTTCATATTGCTTGTTTTGTCCGACCAACAGTCCAAAACCCAAAGACATTAAGTTTACTATAATTTAAGACTAGGAAAAGCAGCAAATACTCAAATCTCAGAAGCTGGAACCATCAAACGTTTGGCATTTTTGATTGAGAAATTACTTAACAATTACTCAATTATCACAATAGTTGCAGATTAATCTCCTGCTGATTGAATAATCAATTATTGACTAATCAGTTCAGCTCTAACTGATAGGGTGATTTGGTGATTTCCCTGATGCAGCCTGAATGACATATTAACTTTATTCTAAGCTAAAAGTAGTTAATCAAGAACTGATATGCCACTCACTGACTGTAAATAATCTGTATCTGTCTCTTTTAGTATGTCGGCAAAATCTGTAAAAATCAAAATCATTTGTGAAAATATGCCTTCATTACATGGGAGGAGTCCCCTGGATTTAAGTACCTAAAATACTTTTGCAATTATATAAAAACTTCACTTCAGAGTGTCTGTGATATTTTTGGACTTTCTATTAGATATTTTAAGGATTGCTCAAAGATGTAAATTCCCTCTTTGGTCAATTGCTCAGCACCACATGTTGACAAGGCCAATGTGTGTGCATGTGTGTGTGTGGGTCTGTTTTGTGTGTTCCCTTTGGCTCAGTCTTTCAAGTGCCCCTAATTACAACTGAACTTTGAAGGTGATACATGACCTTTTGCAAATGAGCTACTGCAATTTTAACTACCATTCCCACTGCCCTTCTGCAACCAGCTGAAGAAAAAAAAAACAAAAAACAACTGATTCTCATTTCTAAAATCCTCTAAAACATGCTATTGTTGGCAGATGACCTGTTAACAATAGACCATGTTCCCTGTGGGTTTGCTAAATCGCTCTGATACCTGCAAGATGTCTAGAGCAAAGCAAAACAGGCCTCACAGACTGTATGCTAAACAGTTTGTGTGTGTGTGTGTGTGTCAGGGGGTCTCAGTCATGAAGCTGTGGATTACTCACTCTATTGACAACTTACAGTGTATCAATTTTGGCTCAGCCATTATTGAATGAATGTATCTTAATGACTCCTGCTTAACAGAGCTGACGTGGTGACACAGTAGCACAGTGTTTTTCTGTATGGTGGGTGTATGCCAAAGAAATATCTAGGTGTTTCCATATATTTCCATCTCTCAAGCAAATTTGGAATGTCATACAAAACACCATTACTGTCTTATTTTGTATGACATTCATAATTTTATCTGCTCTTTTTAAGGCAATAAATCAGCCATCCAAACATCTGAAAACAAGCCAAGAGAAAAAGGGAAGGGATCTTCACGTACTGATTCATATTGATCATTCGGAGTGGGCCGAATGAATTCAATTTTCTATCACAGTATATGTAATTTTATATTGTGATACTGATATACCTGTTTATTGTGATACAGTACATTTTTCTGAAAAATCAATTGGGTTTATTAGGGTTGGGTTCTGATGGCCAATTTCTGCTTAATAAAACACCCAGATTTGCCTAGCTCTGAGACAATCAAATCTCTTACTCTTACTTAATCATTTTGTCTTTTTTATTAGCAATACAGAGCCCCCCTGAAAAAAAATCTGAAAAAAAGAGCCATGTGTAAATCTGTAAATTCTTGGTTTACAAATCTGTGCGCACGGTTTCGGGTAGCATGCATCTCATTTTTAGCCATGACCGTTGCTTTCTGCTGTTTAAATTACGTTGCTGGGGACAGATTTTATAAACTGTGGCTAATCAAAGTTAATGCCATAAGTAACTTGCCAAAACACCAAAATGAGACTTGGCTGTTTTCTGGTTAATGTGTTCTCTGCAAATGGACTGTGGACTGTGTGTTTTAGCATTCCAACAAGACCAACAAAGAGCCCTCAGTCTTCATGTCAGTTTCAGGAGTCGGAATCTTCCAGATAAACTTTAATGAATATCTGATCAGCCTAATACTTCTGAATCTGGACCTCCAGTATGTGGAGCAAGTAACTCATGAAAAGTAAGGTGTCAGTGAGAGTCACTAATTTTCAGGTTGAAAGTACAGGTTTTGAACACTAATTAGGCTGCCATTTAAAACGGTTTCTGCCTTCTCAGACAACAGCATTACAACATTATGGATCAGTGTTATAAGTGTGGGATTTCTACCTGAGGCCACCTCTTCCAAATGTAGGTCCCCTATTATTTATAGTACAGAATCTCCTCAGTCTAACCGTATTCGCTAACTATTTTCAAGCAAAATATGTTTTTGGGAAAATGCCGTAAAAGTGTCTCCTAAAAGTGTTGGACGTGAAACTATCCAGTTCAGTGTGAAGAGCTGTGGACCTTGGTGTATGCTGTAATGCAGAATTTGTTCACTTAGTGGCTTCAAGGGCTTGTTCAGGCTGTTGCTACAGCAGTGTGAAATCACAAGTGTGATATTCACGCAGGAACTAATTAACGCTGTAAAAAGCCTGAAATGTGTGAACTTCAGCAGTGTGTCAGTGAAGTGTGAATTAACACATTTTGTTAACTTTCTACTCTTGGGTTGCAGATTTGTGCTAACTGCCAGTAAAATGTACTTAATACAATAATACAATAATATTACATTAATTAAACAATCATACTGGCAAAACATAGGATGAACCAGCAGTGATGTTCATACTGAAACCTTTAAGTTGTTTTATTGGGAATTTCAGGACCATTTGGAAAAGAACTCAGCTGTCCATGAGAATAACATCTGACTTTGAAAATTAAGCAGAGGTGAATGTGTGTTTGGTGGTCTTCATCCAATGTAAACAAGCTTGTTTTGCATTCACATACTTCAGTTTCAGTTCCTCAGCTGCATGTTTATGACGAATCTTCCGCCCATGCGCCCACAAACCAGTGCTTGTTGACACTGGTTGACTGGTTCACATATTGGAAATGATTAGATATAAACATTAGACTCACAAAACATGAGATAAAACTTTTTTCCCCACCTCTTCTTCTTAAAGGATAATTGTCATTTATTACAACTTGGGGCTTTTTGTAGTTTCAGCCATCATTCCTATCTGTAATAACATTGTATCCACCAAGTTAATGGTTGAGGTCTGAGAAATCAGATAAGTCAAGAAACATGAGCAATCTGACAATGGGAAATGGACTGCATTCATATAGTGCTTTTCTACCTTAAAGGACAAAGTGCTTTAAAATTTTGCCTCTCATTCACCCATTCACACACACACACACACACACACACACACACACACACACACACACACACACTCACACTGATGGTGGCGTAGCTGCCATGCAAGGTGCTGGCCTGCCCATCAGTAGCAACTTGGGGTTCAGTGGTTTGCTCAAGGACACTTCGACACAAGGACAGGAGCCACAGCTTCCGCAATCAGATTATAAACAACACTCCAGATTAGTCAAACTTACTTAGAAGATAAAACAAAGGCAAACAGTAAAATTGCCTGTTGTAAACATCTATCACAGGTAACAGACCCACTTCCTGCTTCAATTTTGACCAGTGTTGTTCTATTGAATTAGGATTATTACCGACATTCTGGATGGGCTCACTTTTGGCTTTACCTACAAATATAGTGCTTAAGATAATCTAACTAAACTCTTTTTGGACTTCATTCAGAACTTGTTAGGCAAGTGGGGACATTATTTTCTTGTGCCAGAGCTGAGAGCAGAATCCTTTAGGAAAAAATGGCGATTGTGGATTAGACTGACGTAGCTGTACAGATTATAGTTGTTGTGTTTTTGTTGGAAACAGGTTAAAAGACAATTTGAAACAAAAAGGATCAATATTGATGCAGCAAAACCAGAGATATATGTTTTATTCCATGCATTCTTCCTCCTTGTTAAAACCTGGCGCCTACATTACCCACAATGCAACTCAACTGCTGAGAGTTCGGTCGGAGATTCGGGTATGTTATGCTAATAGCTAAACTGGTAAACTCACTTCTTTCTAACTCCACACCCAGACGTGCAGCTTCTGAACAGGCCGTTAGGGGGCCCCTAAGGGCTGACAAACTTTACTCCACAGCAATGTCTCAAAATGTGGTGACTGAAACCCCAATTTGCAATGACATCTCAGTAGGAAACCTCCCTAAAGGGGCCCCATGTGATTCCCGTCGAACCAACATGATTTGCATAACATCTTCAAAGTTTTAATTGAAAGTCAATAAAGGAAAATGAAAGGAAATGAAATGAGTTATCTGCCTGGAAGTGAAAAAAGAAAGAGAAAAAAGGATGAGGAAAAAAAGAAAGTGGAGAGCAGATAATGGCCATTAAAACAGAATATAACTGAATGTTGTTATTTAGTCTAGCCTTAACTAATGGGGGAGACACTTGAATAACTGAAGTGTGACAGGCAGTCCACTGTTAAATAAATAGATGAAGTGACACAGAAGGACAGTATCCCTCTCTCAGTACTCTTCTCCTCTTAGTCATGCCTCTGATGCCGTCGCTCCTCCCTGTTTTCTAAGCTCAGTTTTTTTTTCACCTCTCAGGGCAGTGTAGTGTCATGTTCAGATGTGCAGCTTGTAAAAATTCTGATGTGGGGACATACTATAGTGGCAGCATTTACACTAGCCAAGGCTCATAAGCAGCATTTGCAAAATCAATGCTTTATGTGTTGATGAGCACTAGCCTTATAATGAGGGTTATTTACAATATGACAACACTGAAGTCATTTTGTTATTTATTTTGGTTTTTATTGTTCTTTATATTTATATTTTGAAAATTCTACTTTCTATTAATGTGAACATTTGGAATAAAAAATGTTTAGATTTCATAAATTTTTCAGTGGTGTCCAAAATAACATAATGGTGAAGAACGCTGATCGGAGGGGCCCCCTGGGAATTTTTGCCTAGGGCCCCAACAGACTCTAGAATCGCCACTGTCCACACACCCTCATTTTCAAACTTGTAGTCTACAGCCCCAACCAACACTGACTCAAGTGACATCTCTTGGGGACCTTTATCAGACTTCACACACCTCTAGAGACAATAAAGGCTTTATACATTTTTTGTCACATATGTAATAGTTCACCCCAGCACCTGGAAACAAACTTTGATTTGTAAAATTGGTGGAGCTCCCCTTTAAGGTAAGTGCTTCTGGCAAACTATACCACAGCTTCTGTTACCTGAAAATTACGTTGATGGAATGAATACATCAGATACTAATAAGAGGTGCACCAATCCACCTGAGGGTATCTGCCAATACAGTACTGATCCAATACCCCAATACCTCAAATTTAAAATATGTATACCAGGCTGCATGGAACTCATTGGAATCATTTATGTAAGGTAATATGGGGCCAAGGATTATTGTGCCACTACAAAATTGAGTTGGTGACTTGTTGTGATTGATTGAATGTATAGCGGAAACACAGAATTTTGAAATGACATTGGCGAAGAAACTGTATTTATTGTGGATCAGACACCTCATGGCCAATACTCAGTCCACTTAATAAGGCTAGCATTGGGGCTGATACTTATCCGGTGGATTGGATCGGTGCATCCTTAGCTCTTCAGTTAGGACAAAGTAACCCAAATAGAAAATGGCTAACATGAACATGATGACAAACAGAATGGAGTAATGGATAGGCAATGCAGTCTTATTATGTGCAACATATCATAATGCTCAATGATAAAATCATTATTTTGTAATTGCAACGTTGTCTGACAAAATCAACATAAATACAGGTTAATGACAACAGCTCTGCTATGTATTCTGCTATAGTGGCATTTACAATGAATGATCACAGTCTTCTTAACTTAACTGGCACTGCTCTGTTTACCCTGAACACATTGAAACACCAAGCCGGCATTTTAAGATTTTACACACCAGAGGCCATTTTGGAAAAGCTCTGTTTTGGGAGGAGAAAAACCGTTTGTGTGGGCAAAGGGCCGAAACCAAGAGAAAAATATGCATTTACAAATTTAACTGGCCTTATGTGGACATACTCTCAGACAGTGATCTTGTGTAATTTTTGTCTTCCTTATTTGAAATTATAATTTCAAATGTTTACTGAACCTCATTTCTAAACAGATATCAGGGTGTGTCTGGGTGTGGAGGAGCAGTGGGTGTTTACAATTGAGGTCATGGTCATCTACCAGCAGTAAAATAATATTAAAAATCAGATGTTTTCAGGTCATCAGAATACATGGAGAGTGTAAATCCAAAAAAAAGATATAGTGACTACTCTAAAAATATATCTCCCTTACTTTTATTATATTTCGTTTATTTTCATTTTCACTTCATGGAGCAAGCGTTAGTTCAGGCAGAGCACTTGCATTCTTCTTCTTATTATTATTGCATTTGATGTACTTGTCAGTGCTGGAAAATTCAATGGGTGGATCTAGTTTGACAAGGTAAAGTTCACTGCAATGTTCTGTTCCGAATGATAGACTGTTGCTTATTGCCCCTTAATGCAACATCCTTACACTACGAACATCCACATCTGTTTTATTAAAGTTGTACATTTGTATTGTGATTGCTCACCAAAAACATACTTTTATTTGTTAGCTCTCTACTGTGCTGTAGTCTTTCTAAATACAAGCAGTGGTAAGCTAGAATGCTAGAAACATGTCAATGTTGAAATTCCTACAAATCACAGATAGAGGCCAAAAAAAAGTCATAGTACACTCAATCCCACTTTATCTCTTCTGTTCTCTTCTTTTACTCAATCCTCTCCCTCCCGTTTTGGCTGTATAACTGTCAGTATCCTGTCTTATCCCTCTCCCTGCCTCTGGCTGCCACATTCCTCCAAGTATGGCCACACACTGGCAGCTGCACTGTGAACTCATCACAAGTGAAGAAAGGGGATCTGCCGTGCTCTCTTCCTGTCAGCACAGATCTCAAGGTGAACTTAGGGGACTTAAATAACCAGCTTTGCGACCCTCCCGCTCCCCCTGTCAGCTGCACAGATTAGAGGACGCCTCTTGTTTACAAGGGCATCGTGGGGTTTCTTTTTTAGCTGCAACCAAATCTACAGCAATGATAATATTTATACAGGATTTTAAAAAAAAGCAAGGCTTCTGAATTACCTGGATGGATAATATCAGTTTTATTTAAGCGTGTAAAGTAAGACGTGGCCTATAAATTAGAGATGTGAGCTTGTGACCGGAAGGTCGTCGGTTCAATCCCCCGGACCAGCAGATTAAATCTGTGTGGGAAAAGTGAAAAGCAGCGCTTGCCCCTCCCTCATTACCACCACTGAGGTGCCCTTGAGAAAGGCCCTTAACCCCAACTGCTTAAGTGGAGCTGCTCAGTGGCTGCTCAGTGAGCAGATCAGACTGTGGTTGTACTTGACAGCTTCCAGGTGTGAATGTGTAACTGTGTGAATGTAATCAGTGTGTTCCTGAAAAAGAGAGCATTGCTCTCAATGAAACTACCCCGTGAATAATATATATATATATATATATATATATATATATATATATATATATATATATATCCATGATATGATTCAAAAACGCTGGATAATGAGGACAGTGAAATGTGGTTTAAGGCTCCAGAAAAAGCATATTACTTTTGTCAAACTACTACTCACAAGATCAAGAATAAACTTTCTTGCTCAACCACACAATATGGGCACATATCCATATAAATAAAACATCGTATGCCTTCAGGTATTGACTTAAATGGGAGAAGTTTGTGGAAAATGTACTTTGGAAGTAGAATTAGATGGCATATTTTATGTGCATTTTTAAGATTACAAATGCAATGTAAAGATTTCAGGCAGTGTTGGACATATCTGACGGACAACAGATTGCTCAGTGTGAACACAGCTAACTAGCAGGAGACAGGCAGGTCAAACTCACTGACAAGAAAGACAAGAAAAGATCATTTTTTGACAGTGGTATCGATTGTTGACAAGTTTAATTGTATTATTATACTGTACTATCATCATCAACCGGTAAACCCACTTGGTACTTGACACTTAGTTTATCTTATACTTATACCGACCTGATACTTAATTTATTTTCTGACCTGTTTTTATAGTGTTTTATAGTGTATCATATTGTTTGCTAGTACTTTCTCCTGTGTGCACTGATGTAAAGGCGAGCTACTGTAACGAAGAGTTTCCCTGCGGGGATCAATAAAGTATTTCTGATTCTGATTCTGATTCACTTGGTTTAGATCTGTGGTGTATCATGTCTTGTATCGAATTTTCGATATATATCAGTTTATCTTTACAACCCTAGAACTCAGATATGGTCTAATCCGGGCCTATTCAATTGGCGGCCCGCGGGCCACATCCAGCCCAGAAGCAACCTCTAAGTGGCCCAGCATACATAAATCTAATATATGACAAAATATGTAAACAACATATATAGTGTATGGAAGTAGCTAACGATTGAGCCATCTTGCTTCCTTCCACATGCACAGTACAGATCTGGCAGGATGTATACAGATGTAGTGACACAGCCAATCATATCTTTCACAAATCAACGTTTTCTCATGTGAGTTCCGACCACGCTTAGTAGCTATTTAAAACATCTGGCTATTGACAGTCACAAGTAAGGAAGTGCTCTACTGCAAATATCTCTGTCAACCCTGAAACGTAAATTTGACAATGAAAACCATCAATTTAACCCTGCCTGGACTGGCAAGTATTTGTTTATTTTACCGCCATCTCCAAAACCCTGCTATTTTTTATTACATTCATTGGCATTTGTTTAAAATTTGTTATTGCCAAAACAAAACAAAAAAAGGGGTTTTAAATAGGCTGCTGAAAATGAAAATGTCTGGCCCATCTTCATTTCCTGGTTTTAAAATATGGCCCAGTTGAATTTGTAATTGAATAGCACTGGTCTAATCTGTTTTATATGGATATGCAGTGCAACATGTATCTCTTTTTGTGCTGCTACCCTACCTCACCCATCACACACACACACACACACACACACACACTGCTTGCAGCTCTCTTTGATCCCAGGCTGTGGGCAGCAGTGGTCTGTCAGCAGGCAGACTGCTGGGAATACTCTTAGTGCCCGGAGATCCAGTTGCCCTCTAGTTGCACCACCTAGGCAGCCGTTTTGGCATGGGTCGAGGGATTGTATCTTTGGGCAATAAAAAAGGCACATTTTTTATGTCTGTTCCTCCATCTGTCCATCGCCAATGTTTGGAACACCTCTGAACAGATTTGGATGCAATTTCTGGGAATTTTGCGTAAACTGAGACGCCCAAAGGGAGGACTAGGACTGTACCTGAATCTGTACCTGTTTCCACATCGAATCTGACTCACCAATTTTGAGGATTAAATTTTAGTAGAAGACTTGCCTGCCATGCTGTTATCCTGTGTTGCTCTGGATATAGTGACTCAGCAAACAACAAACTGTTTGATGTTTCAACTGACAATATGATTTATATATATGAAGTTTGAATCATTGATGTTTAGGGGACAGCCCCATGCCTCTGTTCTCCTGTCATGGCTTCCCCTGGGATCGGGTAAACTATCAAAGCCTATCCTCTCTCAGAAGTATCAGGCTTTAATGGGCCTTAAACCTTCTCCAAACCTCCTGTCTCTTTCCTGCTGAATCTCCTCCTGTTTTTATCCAGGACTAATCCACCCTCACAGCCCCCCCATTTTCTATCCAAGCCAGTGTGGGTGCAGCATTCGTGGTATTGACCAGTCCTCTGAAGAGGTGGGTCGACAGCTTGTCCCAAGATAGAAATGTCATCATAAGCATGAAAATATTCAGGGTGAAACAAACATAGCACACAACTACACTACATACCACCCCAGTATCCATTGGAATTACATTATTTTTATATATGTTTACATAATATATATTATGTAATAATTGAATTACATTGTGACTCACCATGCACATCATGACAATGACATTACATCACTATTGCCAGCATCCAATGCTGGAAACTGTTCACACTTTTTATAAATGTAACCACGATCTTTCCCTAACCTTAATCAAGTGTTTTAGTTGCCTAACCCAAACCATACCTTGTTTTTTAAAATTATTATTTATTATTTTTGTAAGCCATTATTAGATAGATGACAGTAGTGTTTATGTGATGATGAGGTACACTTCCTCTGATAATTACAGAACAGATCTTACAAAGTTTATTTAAGGCTGCAAAATGTATATTTAGTGTCTATAACACAATATGACTCTAATACTTAATCATTTTTGCATGAAAGAGATGTAAATGAATAGCTGTTTATAATGTCTTTTGATCTTTCAAGCTGCTCCATGGTCCAGAATTTTGAAGGTAAGAAGATGTAATTGTGGAGTTGGGATGGTATAACATGCGTAACGAATAAATGGACCCTGCTTAGATTTTTTTTGTTACATATAATGTTCCAAAAGGTCAAGAAAATGCTCATAGTGTCACTTCAACTCCCTCTGTGCTAGTCATGCTTTTGGGTCCAGCCATGATGTACCACAACACATAGTAGCTGAGTAATAAAAGTTTAAGGATAAGAACCAGCTGGTGATCTGTATCAGATTGGTCAAGGTCAGTGATGCTCATGTTTCTCGTTTAAATCTCTGATAAGTATCAGCCCAAACAAGCCTGATATATACATTATGAAAATCTGATAGTATTGATTGTCATCATTACAGGCTACCACAGATCAAAGGGATAGGGTTAAGTATGAGGCTAATGGGGTTCAATGGTGTTCCTTTTACTGGTCACTAATAGGGCTCAACAAAAATCATAGATGAACAACCCCTTAAGAGAAAGATAGCTTTCAACCATGTCCCAAAAGTACTAGCACTACTAGCTTACTGCTCAAGCTAAAGCATTCATTATAGAGAGCAACACATAAAAGTTGGAATGTCACAAGTATGACATTCTAACTTTTATGTGTTGCTCTCTATAATAATATATAACTTAATATAAAACTATAATAATATAAAACTTTGCTTAACTACCAGCATGTTACAGTTCATAACCCTAACTCTAACCCTAAACCCAAACTGTTAGTGGATACCACCATTAAGAGTCCTCTAACCCGCAAACCCTAACCCCAAATTTAGATGTACATAGGCCAATTACCTAATTCCTCCCAAAACAGAAATATTTTATTTAGAACTCATTAGACCAAAAATATGTATGTACATTCAGTGTTTGGTTTCCATGCTGTGACCCAGTCACTACCTGCAGTTAAGATGTAGCATGCACAGAGAATGGGAAGTGACAATAACAAATAGAAGACTAGAAGTGAATGCTGAGGTGGACTCGGGGCTCATTTCAGGCTAACAGCGCTTATATACTCTATTTTAATAAAGCTTAGAAAAATGGCTGTGACATGAGCAGCAGTGTTCACATACTTGCTTGAGTACTTTGTGTGTGCTTGGAGGAGTAAAAAGTATATACACAAGGGTGCAGGTCAAGGCTGAATCATCCCTGGCCAACGCTGGAATATTGATAATGTTGTATTTTGTGAGTGCAATATTTCCAATATTTGTAAACAAGCTTTATTGGTCTCTTTTCAAAACTTTCTGTAATGGTTTGTTCAGAAACTGCTGCTGACCTTACTTCGCATCCTAATATATTGCCCCCATTGTTCATGAGCTTAAATTGTATGTTGCGGATATAACTTCTAGCTTTAATATCTGAAGATGCACACCACCAAAGCTCTGAAGGAACCAGCATATGTTGAATAACCAACATGTGTAAGCAAGTATATAAGCGACATAAATGCTTGCCGTGAGCAACAGCAGTATAAGAGTAAGCTGACAGAGTTACACATCATCTTGTAGCAAAGAGCATGTTGGATGTGTGGTGTACATAGTGGAATATGTTACATGTGAGTCAAAGCACCCCAGTTGTCTGCCTGAACTGGCTCATAGGCTCTGCTCCATTATCACTGTCCCTCAAAACCCCCATCCTGGTCAAACCTTAATAGGGCCATGTGGTGATTATGCATAATCAACATACCCAGACTGTTGATATGAGGCCCACTCGGCCATAATGTGTATGGTGATTCATCTCCATCCACTTAAAGCAACACGTATGTTACACATATTTTTAGGCCTATTGCTTGGTTTCATTGATAAACATTTTAAAGACAACAGCCTCCGTGGCACCAATGAGGCCTGAAGTATCACATTCTGCTGCTCTACTTTTAGCAACTTACAAAGTTCACTTTTCACAGGCTGCTCAGAAACATGTCAGGCTCAGAATAATACTCAGTGTCCTTCAAGTGAAACAGATATCCATGACACTCAAACACACACACTGGCCCAGAGTTACAACAGCTATGTTCTGAGAACTACACAGAGATAATATATTCCTCTTAACACTTTGGCATAACAGAAACCTTTATGATCACCTTATATATAAATTGGTGGTAGAGAAAAGGTTATCGGGTTGTTAAAATCCAAAGGGTTTATCTTACAGGTAGCAAAACATGCTCAGTAAGTCACGTGCCATTCTACCATTTATATCATAAGATGTGCAATGTTGGTAATTTTTGTCAATCCTAGGCCCTAACACTAATGTGTCGAAACAGTTTTGGTGGTTAATCATTACACATAATCCACGTTTACAGAGTTTTAATCATCTAGCCTCTTTATCCACTTCCTTTAATCAAATGTATTTGTGTGTGATTCAACAACATAAGCTCCAGTCTGCAGTGTCTCCATCTAGGCATCAGAGTCCTGCCCTCTCAGTCACCTGGCACTGTAAATAATCAAAAGCATGACAGCCATGTGAACATAGTGTGCGGTTGGTGCTGACTGGCAGGCACCAGGTGGGCACTGGGAGGGCGCTCTATAGCCATCTGTACATGAATACATCCTACAATTCACTGAAGCACATGGGCCAGGGCAAAATCTGCTGAACTGACAACATCCACAAGTTAATTAACAGCCAACAATGTGCTATGGTATGGGAATATTATACAGTAATTATGGTTAAATTGATATGTAAGTCCAATGATGGGCTTTTATTAAAAATAGGTTATCAAAGGGTCATTGTCATCCACTGTTATCATGATGAATTTCATAATTGTTTTAATAATTGATCAAGATTTTTGACTATAGCAAGTTCTTAGCAGAGACTGATTCTAATGAAGTTTAATCTTACTCCAAAAAGTATCCATGAATATGTATTAAAATCCTGTCTTTCTAGTTCTAGTGTTCCATGATCTTGATACTGTTTTGTATACCCTCTATGGAGACCTGAAGTGATCAATATTAAAGAAATATATAAAAATAAAAATTAAAAAATCATATGAATAAATATGCAGAAAACATATGTAATATAAACATGAAATTGTGAAATAATCCAAAACATTTTTAAAATTCAGCTCAATGATATAAAATGTTATTTCATCCTGCTTCTTTTAGCTGTCTGCTCATTCAAACCAAAGCAACAGCATTAGCATTGTGAAATAGAAACAGACTTTGGATTACTCTGAAATAATAACTACTGGAATTAAATAAAAATTACCTGTAATAAACAGGATCAAAGTAGCAGTTCACAATTTTTCAAGGCTGTTTCAAAACAATAGTTAGGTGTCCATATGAATATTGAAAAAGGTTTTGCTTTCTGTAATCATTCCTGCTGTTCATACTGGCCATTAAAAGATCCCCTCTTAATGTGCTTCCAATGTAAGTGATGGGAGACAAAATCCACAGTCCTCATTCTGTGCAAAAATGGATTCCAAAGTTTATCTGAAACTAACATGAGGCTTAAGCAGTCTGAGTTCTGACAAGTTCTAGACTCACATTCTACCAGTTGTGCAACACAGAAAGTCACAAGAAGGTGTAAAAGTGCCAGACCATCTGGCGGCTCTGACTTGAAAGACTTCCACGCCTGCAGCGACAGGAGAATCTCCAGTGAAGATGCGAGCAAACTGCCACCTTAATAGCCATTCACGGGCCTTGCCACAGACACTTACTGCCATGTTAAAACACTAACATCCTATTGACAAGATCAATTAGTAAGAATGTGTGGTAACGGGCACCTCCCCCCTGTTCTCACAGGCACACACAGTACACATACAGAAGAAACATATAAAAAGGCTTCTACCCTGGAATTTTCTGTCCATATTCTAAGCAAAATGGTTGTATACTGCATTGCACAGTAAAATTTGAGCAACCCCTCATTAAGCAAAATTGAAACAATAGTTCTTTTCTAAGTATTCCACTCCTATGAGTGCCTATGGCTCCCATGAGTGCACTGGAACTGTAGCTGTTAAGTGGACTTTGAAAACGGACAGAAACACTCATTATCATGTTTTAGCTTTAGCCCTTAAGACTGAAACTCTATTAAGGGGCCAGTATACGCCATCAGAAGTGCTTTGGAAGCCCCCTCCCCCTGTGTCCAACCATTTCTGTAACTTTCCGAAACCAACAATCCGACATTCACACCCACTTCACGCCGTGATTGGACAGCTGCGTGGAAGTGAGAAAGGAGCCAGGGTTTGAATTTCTCTTTCTAGCTCTCTTTTTTCATGTTACACAACTATTTCTGTCACTTTTCATGTGAACAACCAAGTTCAACACTATGAATGACTTCCAGGAAAGACTGTCTGAAAATGTGTGCCGTTATCCCTATATTTAAACAATATCGTGCCCCCCCTCCCATGACGGCCGGCTTTTTAATCCGTCTTTCGGTGTGGCCGTTCTGAACAGCTATAAATACTTTTGACTTCCAACATGGTCAGACAACACGTCGTACTATGAACCACTTCTTTTGTAGTATAACCCAGCCCAGCACCTAGCAACTTAATAATGCGCATGTGTCTGAAAAGGAAAACAAATACAGTCTCACATAAGCCGAAGTCTGTCATTCAAGGTAATTACACCCAAATTCAATGGATATGATGTTGTATTGTCAATGCACAGTATTTGTAACCCTCCCAGCACCAACTTTGGAATCATACAACTGTCTTGAGTTGTCTGGTGACATCTCTACATCCATCCCATGTGACGTGAACGCGGCATTAAATGCAAAAGTCAACACACACAGACATACCCCTTGTCTAACTGTTGACTTAATGATTACCACCTGGGGGTAGAGAAACAGGCGACTTTAGACACTGAAGGAGTTACTCAGTCAGTCTCAGCAATTCAGCTGCTTTAGCACTGGGATGCACATCTGAAACAGTTATTGAGTATTTTTAGTTAAGGGCAATAAATCAAAAACAAAAAGACTCAGAAGTTCAGAGGTAAAGTATTGGCTAGTGCACTGCTGCATGCCGCTGCCATTTTTGCCACAATCCATGCATGATTTCCAGTTCTCAGACAGCAGAACACAGTGATGTGGCTAGTTATCCAGGAATGCCTCAATGATGCTACCTCATCACACCAGCTTGCATCATAAGCTAATATGACAGAAAATGGCCCTGACTGCCTGCTGAGCTGGAACTACACCTTAGCTTGTAATCATGTCTGAGTGAGCTGAATGGCACAAGTGCAGAGTGAAGCCACCATGACGTATTTGATTTGTTTTATATGTAGTTGCTGTAGTTAACCTCTTGAACATCAAAAGCTGATAAGCACATTCTCAATAATCATCTGTTACTACAACCAGCTTTCAGTTATAAAAGGGTCATTACACTCCTGCGATGTTATAAAGAGGCCACATGTTGTTAACCTGGTGTACAGGCAGGCCTTTCATCTCCCACTAACTGCACTAATGAACAAAGCATAATGTGGAAAAATGAAACCCTCCCACGGCAACAAGTCGAACATTGAATTGAATATCGAATAGTGTAAAAGCAGCATTGTAGTGACCACCTTTAGGAATGTCTAAACAACCAGTCAAAACAAACTGTAGTACACTTGCAGACTTGCATCTTGCATTGAGTGATGATGACCTTGTATTTGACCTTTGTGTGTGAAGTCGAATCAATCAGTAAAAGAAAGTAAGAAACATGTGGATGAGTGAATGGACGGAGGGTGCGGAACTTACCTGGGGGGCACAGGCAGCTGTGGGGAGCTTCCCTCACCTCCCGTGTCTTCGGCAGTCGCGCTGCAAGCTTCTGCACAAAAAGGAAGAAGAAGAGTTAGAGTGCACTGATATTTTAACATCATGTTGAACCTAACATGAAATGTCTGTTGTCAAAACATGATTTACATTCATCCATAGATCCCTTAATATTCAATCTATCAAATGTCTTAAAGGTGGGGTATGCAATTCTGGAGAAATCCAATACCATGACAAATACTATGATATAGAGTGAACAATGACACAGCAAGTAATGTAACTAAAGTTAGCTAGGCTGCGGGTTAGCAAACTCTCTACAGTTGCTGCTGCAAAGCTAACAGCCAGAGAGGATGAGATGGTTTCCCAGTGCCAGCAAACCAGCTCAAGACAGCGATACTCACAACTCTCCTGCTACTATAGTTAACATCACAATAATAGCATATCTTGGCAAACTAGAAAGTAAACTGAATGTCCGTGGGGAAGTAATTTAATGTTTTGTGACACACAAATCATGGCTTGAATGGCTGGAATAGTGTTGTGTGGCTCGGTCAGAGCCACTTTGTTTATTTCCCATTTACAGAGCCAGGGCTGTGTACAAACACCGGATTTGTTTTCAGTGCACACACTGAACGGACAGGTAGCAGACCGTGAGGAGATATTTGCTGAATTTGACAAAAAGATGTGTATTGGATTAAAATCGTATACCCCACCTATAAATGACTGCAGATGTCCATATGATGATGGGCTTTTAAAGAAGTAGTTTCTGCTGATATTCCATATAATAACATTTTACCATTTTATGCCAAAAAACAAGAAGTATTTTCCCCAGAATTATATCCTTGTCAAATTAGAAAAGTCTCAAAAACTTAATTAAGATCCTAAAATGAAAACCAGGATGATAACAACAGCAATACATATCCAATACAAAATATCACATTTAAATGTGGAATTGGCTATGAGCATGACAGTTCACTCTTAACTTTGGAAAAAGCAGTTAGCTAAACAATATCAACTGAAGGTCCAGTTACTCACTTGTTACAGAGTTTGTGGCTGTCTTACATGGTCTTTAGCAGATGGAGTTTGAAACTGTACATATTAAAACTTTCCATTTTTCTTAGCACTTTAGGACTTCCTGCCCATGTTGGAAGTGAATTTTCAAGCTCATTTAAGCCAACATGGACAAGATGTCCAATTATAATTTCACGACAACTGTGCAAACTTTATATGCTGATGGAAGACCCCATGAAATGGTCAAAAGTTTCAGAACAAGAGAGTAAGTGGACCTTGACTTGAGATTGTTTTGTCAACTGGGAATAACTGCGTGTGTAACATGCACACATGATACCACATTACTGTGAGAAATCAGATATTCAGATAACATGTTTTGCTGTAATAGTCTGATTCCTGTAAACCCTATATAAAAGAATAAGGTTATTCCAAAAAAGGACAGTCATTGTTTCAGTCTCACTGTTTTGGTTTTACTTTAAAACCATCACCAGCAGCCTGTAGAGGTGTAACAGCTAACAAAATATAATTTCAACTGTGAGTTGCATACCCTCAAATTGCAACTTACAATCCTTGCATGATATGTTTAGAAAATATGTGCTAGTTTGTTAGACTGCTCCTCAGAAAATTTTAACCAACAACTCTATATTGTCTATTATTGTTTTATTGTTTACCACAAGGCCTGCCAACACCTTTCAGTCTTTCTCTAGATATCCAAGTGTGACAGTTGACCTCATTAGATCAACAAAAGCCTACATGTGATTTGACCCTGAACAGAATACAAAACCATCCAAGTACATTCTCCACAGCATAGCAGTCAGTCCCACTGGTGATGGTTACTAGCAGAGGAATGCCAGTGTGGGCTGTTTAGAGGCCTGCAACAGGTGCTGAAGGGGATATCATGAAGGCACTGTCATTCAGAGCACTGCTGCAGTATTCTGGGTATTGCCTGTTACGTCAGTGTGACTGTTATCCCAGTTTGTGGGAGGACTGCCATGGATCAAATCAGGGATCATTAAGGGAAAATGTGCAACATTTGCTTGGCCGTTTTTCTTGTAAATGGATGAATGTGTGCAGTGTCGTCTGAACACGTATAAAGCCTGCTGTCATAGAGAGGGGCGAAATACATCTCTTTCACTCACAACTTGAGAAGTCTTTAGTAAGACTAATCCAGCCATGCAGCCAGAGCTGCTGAGAGATAATGAAGAGTGGAGATGCAGTTCAACTCTAAAAGTCAGTTTAACAAAAAGAGCTGCATCAATTGCCCTGTTGCGACAAATAACATCATTGATTGGTTGATTTTGAGTATATAGTATGTTGGAAGTTTAACAAAATGAAAAATAAGCTATATATAAATAAATATAAATATAATATATATAAAGCTAGCATACACACTGTAATTGATTTGTAACAATGTGAACCCTGGGTATTTTTTGCTACCGTTTCACTCCCTTTATGGGCATTTGGCATGTCTTAGCTTGACATGTGAGTGGTACTACAGTATACATATTGGGCCAGTTTTATGAAAAAAGAGCCAAAACATTTGAATTGTTTTAGATTGTTTTTTTGCCTGTTTGCATGGCCATATCCAGGATTTTAGATATAGGCCTACTGAGGTCAAGTTTCTTCAAGGCAGCCACTTCCCTATGAGATGTTTGAGTAGACACCAAAACTATGGAGCTCCAAAGTGCTTAATATTAAATAAATAAATAATTAGGAAATAAATAATCACATGAATAAATTGTGGAAAATATATAAATGAAACAATCATTTGTGAAATAATTAAGAAAAATAAATGAATTAAACTCAAATAATTATATTCAATTATATTTCATAATAGTAGTTTTCCCAAACACTTGTATTTCATGCCACTTTTTATTTCACAATATTACTTCATAATGTCAATGTCACAATTGAGAATGACTTCCGGATGGGAGCCGAAACGTCTTGATTCTGAAAACAGTGTCCATATGACTACGACTGAAACCTTTTCTATGATAGAACACTCCTGGACGAATGAGGGACTACACCGTCTTACTTCATAATGTCACTTTTTATTTTATAATATCACTTTTCTTGACAGCGGTGTAGTCACCGTCCTCTCGCCTTTCAGCCAATAACATGTCCCCTGCCTCTTAAGCAAGCAAGCTCAACAACTGCTACCAGAATTAGCCAGTTAGTTAGCACCTGTTAACTAGAGCTAGCTGCTACTGTAGATAAACATAGATATACTGTATACACGTAGATACCGAATTGGTCGCAATTAAAATCATCATAACTCGAACTTGAATTTTTAAACCAATTTTCCAGCAGTTTGGTTTGTTACAAATGCTAGCCATGTATTTATGATACAGGATACTTCGTCAAATTAAAAATGCATGTTTTTATAACAAAATACTTTATCTTTTGTAGATAGCAATAGTAATATTAGTATAATAGAAAATTTAAAAGTATATATTTTCTTACTGCATTGTAAAATGGCTGACATGATTTTTTTTTGTTCATAGTTTTCTAAATAAATAAAGAAAAATAATAAAAAAGACGCAATTACAACAAACACTAAAGTTAAAAGACAATTCTGTTTTTAGTTACATTTATTGTGAAATATTAATATTTCACACATTATTTACAGCAATTATATATACATTGTGTCAGTAGGGTTGTGCAGAGTAGCAGTCTAAGAGTAAGGTAGGCTTTCGTAACTACAATTCAGGCACATAGTTATTGTATGTCACGTTAGCGCCATGAAACAAACACTTTAATGTAGATAATTTAGGACTAACATACACAATAACACACGAGAGCAACATAGCTGATCGATAAATATCATTTTCAGCATCTTACTGATATATTACTGTAATAAAAATGTTGATCTTCTTTTCTTTACCTGACATAAATTAGCTACATTTAGCACCAGGACAGTCACTTAAAATTATGTTATCTTAAAAGAAGGATTATTTATTGTGATATATCAAATTCAACACAATCGTAACAGTATAATATTGTAACATAACTTCTCATCTGTGAAATATTATTTCCTATTGCTTGGTTTTGGCATTTCTTTCATTAGAATATCCAAAAGCAGCACAAGTTTGGCATTTCCTATTATTTGAACTGGCTGACAGACAGCTGCTGAGAGTTGGGGAGGTCTGAGGAGAGAGCAGGGGGGCAGAGCTGGAGCTTCTGGAGGAATAAACACCCGGAGCCAGACCGGGATTCTGCTCTGTTCCGGAGCCATTTACCAGCGGGAGGAGAGCTCAAAGTTTATTTTTTTAACTTTTGGGATGAAAAAGTGGATTTATCGTCAAGCTCGCTTCTCAACCTATCTGCAGCAGCTAGCGGAGGTGCCGACCTCTACAGTCTGTGGGCACCCAGAGCTCTGTGATAGCTACTATTTCATATTTATACAGAGATCTGACAAAAAAGGAGATTGCTTGGAGAGCAAGCATCGGTTGTACTTTACTATAAACCAAGTTAGCAATAGCATTAGCCCTGATCGAGCTGATCTCCATTCAGAAAACAAGCATTTTAAAAGTTGTTTGCTTGTCGTCTTGCGGACAGACCTGACAAAGCATGAATTCAGACTCTTTACAAATTGGCATCATAATGTAGTTATTTCGGCATCCTTTTGATCCGTTTATTGCAATTAAATCACAGCAAAATAATTTCATTTTGGGTTCATACCGCTGTGGTAAGCCAGAAAGGGTGAATATTCACGGGTTGTATATACTCGCGGTATATACAACCCGTAGGTCTTTTCTGACGGTAAGTCACACTGCCTGAGTATCCGCTTGGTCTCACTGCGCTCCTCATGTGAATAAACAGGTAGACAAGTGCTCCACGAATAAACACCAGAAGCTCTATGCAAGGTAACCATGGAAACGGCTTCTGTGCACTAGGCTAGTGTATCCCTGCCGGTACAACTGTATTTTCTTTATTGGTTTATAAGTTAAAACTATACGTAACATTACATCCAGTCTTGTGCCAATACTCTGCCATGTGAAAGTCCTCATGTTTATGTCCCGATAACTGTTAAGAAAACAGTTATTTAATTCAGGGAACTCAGACGCAACAATCAGTCTCTCGTCCATTGATTTGCACTACGCGTAGCATTGAAAAAAGTTCAAGACAATTCAACTCTGGCAGCGGGCAGGCGTGTGCGTGTGCACCTGCCCGCTCACCTCTCATTGAAAATTAATTACTAGGCGTGTCAATCACTCCCCATCTGAAATGACCCAAAAGCAAGTAAACACAAATGATGTGGCGATCAAACTCACGCAAGTAACGTGAGGCGAATATTTGCTTAGCGGTTGGTGTTAACGCAACTTTACTGTTACTGTACTGCCTGTACTGACATATTAATGTCTGTGTACTACTTTAACTACAGCGTCTAGTTGGTTGACTCAGAATAACGTTGACATTGTTGCTAACGAAATAAAAATGATATCCAATAAAAGTTATTACGAAAATGAACGATTAACTAACATTTCAGCGGCACGTGCAGATACGGCGATTTGGTTTTAATTTGTTATTTTTTCACCTTTATTACTCAAGCACGTATTACCTATATATATATAACATATCACTGTCACAGGAGATTGTCCAAAAAGGTCTGCAGTGTCTAGTCTAAACGACTACCGCCCTGTGGCAAAACAACATCCCTGGACCCTCACCAGTTTGTGTTAGTCCATCTCTCGATACTTTTTGACTTTCCTACCCTTTCTGTGACTCTCAACTTCAAGCCAGTTAGTTCCTTCTGAATTCAATTCAATTCAATTTTATTCATATAGCGCCAGTTCTTAACAGAAGTTATCTCATTGCGCTTTTCCTATAGAGCAGGTCTAGACCGTACTCTTTATAATATTAATTACAGAGACCCAACAAATCTGAAGATGTAAATCTTTAACAAGTAATTTCCTAAAACAGCTGGGCACTATAGTTTTTATCAAATCTTACTCAAATGGGAGTAAATAGTGCATTTGTTGGGGATTATTTTCAGCAGAGGATTAAGCCACATTTGGTGCTCTAGTGAGTATGTGGTGCAGCAGGACGGTGTATGTGGGATTGAGTCAAAATAAACTACAGTGTGTGTGTTCATGGTGATGAAGGAACATGTCACCCAGTGCAACAGCATATATCATTGTTATTTACTGTTAATGGTACAGTGGGAAAACACAAAACCTCTACACAGTCTCCTACCCAGTCACAATAATTGCGAACTAAATTTACTAGAAACATTACTCATTGTGCTAATGGATTCTGCTGTGATCCAAATTTGACTGGAATAATAATAAGGACCAACTCTGTGCTGCTGGAACGAGGCACATTTTCCATAACAGAGGAAATTGGTCATCATTGAAGGAGACAGGGAGGTAGATTCTGGACAGTGTTGGGTGAAATAACCATGTCTCTCTCTACAAAAGGCCACATCTGTGCTTGTGTCCCATTAATAATGACTATTTATACACACAGAGCTAAACAAAGAGGCAGGCTGCATCGCCCCAGGCCCGTCTGGAGATGAAGATGGAGAGATCCTCCTCACTGGGCCCCACAGAGGTGCTCCAGAGCCAGGCAGCAAACAGGACTCTATCACCAACACCTTTGATTGGATTTAACTGTGTCCTTTAGTACATCGACCTCACTGTGTTCTATTTGTGAACACATATACAGTATGAAGGAGTACAGCATGTAAATCTGTGACTTTCTTCTGTCTTCTCAACTTCTGTGTGTCTGATGTGTTTTATTGAACTGTATTGCTTTTCAATGTTAAGTGCTGTCTTCTGATTGACAGTTATTCAGAATATATCCAATCTTATTTGTCCACTCATAGCTGACATGGCCTTAGGCTGTGTATCATCAAAAAATGTGTTAAGGAATAGTTCAGTGAGATAAAATGATTGACAATAATCTCATGTCTGAACAGAGCTGGAGTCAAGACATTGGAAGGCGAAACAGCTAGCCTGGCTCTGTCCAAAAATCAAAAATAAATTTACCAACAGCAACTCAAATACCAACAAAGCTCACTGACTGACATGTTGCTTCTAACTTGTTTAATGCAACATTGGGCTCAGTGATTATGTGCTTCCTTGTCATGGTGTTACAGTGAGGTTGCCAGGTTTGGTCATCTCAAGAATGTGTGTATTTCCCAAAATGTTGAACTGTTCCTTTAAAGTACAATATCTTATGGACTTTCTTCTTGATATTTGCTCTGATAAAATTTCGACTCAGGCTAATATTTAGAGAGTGCAATACCACTGTCATCCCCAGCAGTAGGCACCCTGTGCGCTTTTCGTCTCGTGGTAAGTCCATTATACAAGCCCTAGTGAAAAGGGTCATGGCGGAATGGTGGAAACAGGGCCCCTGCGGGACTTCAATCACTGTGGAAGAGCTTGTTAGTGTAGCTGTGGAAGTGGTCAATGAAAGGAAAGTACAGAGGGTGACTTTAGGAGCAACAGGTGTGAAAGGCCAGAGAGAGCTGCTCACACGTTATCTCAGTGAAGAAACACACATGATATTTATAACACATGTACAACTTGCTTGCTAATAGTCTATTTCAAAGATGTGCAGGAACATTGTTGAATTTGTCCATCTTTGACTAAAGACATTCTGGTACCACTTTCTAATAAGGCACCCTTTATGAAAGCTTTATAAGTAGTGGTGGCTTTATTAATGGTTAATAAAGCCTCTAGTTACGCTTTATATATAAGTTAGAAGCCATAAATAATAACAAGTTTTGGGTTCCCAAGGTTGCTGCCCCCCCCCCAAAAAAAAGAATTGAATTCCATTCATTTAACTATTAATAATGATTTTAGGGTTTGTTAAGGGTAAAAACCCCATTAAATGTACCAAATACAGTAACAGGGTTAAATTTGACCAAATGAAGTAACAAGGGTTAAAAACAGTGCAGACTATCTTTTAAAACCCCGAAACATATAACAATCCATTCCTTTACCCCAAATCTGACCTAAACCTATTCAAAACCTGAATACTGATTAAGAATCCCCGAAAATAGCGTTAATTTGCACCCGAAAATATTTAAGACCCCTAACATAAACCAAAATCTCAATCTTGATAACATCTTAAAATTAAGGAGAAAGTACCCCTTAAAATCTACTTAATGTGTTAATTAAGGGGCTTTTGAAATTAAGGTGTTTTCAAGGGGTTTAGTTTTTCAAATTAAATTACAAATTAAGGTGTAAATGAAGGATTAATTAAGGATATTTAAGCGGTTGTACAGACCCCTTGTGGAATGAATCTGAAGGGCAACTTATAGTTCAATCATGAGAGGGGCAAACAATTACTATCTTTCAATAAACAAATATTGTATTAAGTAATATTTTCTCAGCCATCAGATGCCATATTGCTGTTTCTAATACGTTTAGATTTTGTTAAAGCCTCACCTCCTCCAGGATCTGATCCAGTCGGCCCAGGATAACAGGCTCCACCTGCTCCAGAGACAACACCCACGCGGAGAGCTGCGCATCCCGCTGCTTCTGCTCCATACTTACTATCCGGGACTGCAACTCCGAGGTCCGCACAAAAACCACAATGCAAACTCCAAGGCACAGAACAGATACTGCAATGCATATCGTTAAGCCAGACAAATCTCTCCAATTTCTCCACAGCGGCTGCTTTAAAGATTGCTGCTGCTGCTCGCCGCGAGTGCTCCTCTCTTCACCCGGTTTACCAGCGACTCCCCACTTCTGACCCTCTTCCATTTTAGACATCTAACGCTGGTTTTATCCACACGGAAATCCGTATATTCATCAGGTGAAGAGCAGCAGAAAAGGAATCCTGACGACCTGCAGCTCTGGGGCTTATAAGAGATTGTCTCTCTGTTGAGGCGAAAGTTTTGCAGATGTATTTTTTCTTCAAACTGTCTCCAAACTACTTTGCTGCACTCAAATGAACTACATCAAAGTTAGAATACGAGGCATTCTGTAGATTGTCATCAGTCAGTCATGTTTCTGATTCACGGTGACGGACTCTTATTCCTCTGCGTTCCGCTCCGTTCGTACCATTCGCTGCTTCTCCTCTGAGCGATCCCACTATGTGCTGCAGGTCAACCGTCAGTGCGCGTCTCTGAAACCCGAGCCAGCCTCTCTCCTCTGCCCAGCTCTGGATGCCGAGGGCTCTTTGCTCACAGTACATGCTCCTCCTCTGTGAGGCTTTAGGTTAAATGCCGGGGCGGGATTCATGGCGGTGTTGCTGACCCCTTTGATCCGCGTAGCCTACTTAGTGAGGGATATTTTTAGGGTGCGCAAAGCGAGGACGTACAGTCACACAGCCGGTATACTGACGCTGACAGTACTGCTCAGCTCCGGACCAAAACCAATTCATACCAACATGGGTATCTGTTCCTTAAATTTGTATGGTACCTGAAATCGGAACAAGTTACCTTTGGACATTTAAATAATAAGAAACCACCACTATTTTAAAAAAGAACGTCAAATTATGGGAAACTTGGAAGTGTTAACCTTATTATCCTAGCTATAAATTGTGTGTATTTTTTTAATGTAGTATTTGAATACTTGGACCTATTATTTAAATTTTTAAATACAGGACTTTTACTTGTAACATAGGATTTTTACATTAATACCTTGGTTCTTTTACTTAAGCAAACATCTGAGTACTTCTTCCACCACTGGTTGGGCCCCTGTTGACCACCCCCATGTACATTGTAACTTCCAATTTTCCATCATTGCACTTCAGCCCCCAAACCATCCAACACTGCTGGAATAATTCTTGGCCCCAGGTTTCTGTGAGTCAGTTTGTCATCTTTACATCAAGGACCCCAATAAAAAAAAATCTTGCTTTATAGTCTCATTCTTGACATTGTTGCATTGTGCATGATTTAATGCCCTCTTTTTCATAATGTCAAATAAACTTAACTTCAATACCTGGATGATTACAGGTGGATTAAGTTTACTACTGAGTTACTTCTAGCTGGTGAACATCATCAGCCAGTTATTGTGTTATTAAGTGTTTTCACACAATTTTCCACCATTTGCGTCTCATAAGTAATGTGTCTCAGAGTATGATGCTACTTAAGTTTAAATGGTCATTCTAGCAATTTAATATTGTATTGACAAAATAGGCTGCGCTTCAACAATGGGATTCTCAGTGGAGTGCTAGACCCAAAATCCAATGAGTACTTCCAAAAAATAAAAAAAGGTAACACATCTGAAAAATTCACATCAAGGAGCACAAAATATTCACATTCGACTTGTTTTTTTCGCTCACATCACAATAGAAAAATGTTAATATTAACTTTAATATTGAATATATATTATTGAACTAACTTAGTTATAACTTTATATTGAATTTAATGTACTTCCAGAAAGTTGGGGGACCTTTGCTCATTCTTCTTTTTAATCTGTCTATCAAAGTCAAAGCACCACAGGTTGCGATATCCTGACTTTCACTACCTGTATGGTTCAATCTACAAAACACTGGATTATACCCTTTCCCGTAATGAAACTCCATAGAGTCTTTCATGACACTCTCCCTGCCTGGTAAACATCCACGTTTGTCTAACAATACACCTCCAGTTTATAACAGTTGGTATTCAATTCAGTTCAAGGGGAGCACAATGCAAATACCCCCTAGAATTTTTAAAATAGTAATAATGTAATGGTAGCAGTAACATTAATATTAATAAATTAATAATAATAGGAATGACAGCTACAGGAATAATAATGACAGTATCAGTAACAGAGTCAATAACAACAACTGTAGTAGCAGTTGTCAAACAGGAACACGGGGGCAGCAGGTGGCCCACAACCACAGAACCAGTCTCTGCAGCTCCGGATGCAGAAATACCTGCTGAAAGCGACAGAAGGAGAGAGGAGAGAAATGAGAAAACACAGAACTAAGGGAGAGAAAATAAGTAACATGCATTAATGGGATAAAAATGCATACAGATGGACAGGGAGAGGATAGAGAAGTGCACCATGGGAAGTCTCCCGGCAGTCTAGGCCTATAGCAGCTTAACTTAGGGTTGGTTCAGGACTCATCCAAGCCAGCCCTAACTATAAGCTTTATTAAAGACGAAAGTCTTAAGCCTACTCTTAAATATGGAGATGGTGTCTGCCTCCTGAACACAAACTGGGACCTGATTCCACAGGAGAGGAGCTTGATAACTGAAGGCTCTGGCACCCAATCTACTTTTGGAGACTCTAGGAACCCCAAGTAACCCTGCATTATGAGAGCAGTGTTCTAGTGGGGTGATAAGGTACTATGAGCTCTTTAAGAAACAGGTGCACAGCCTACACCTTGGGTCTTGTCTGGTGTGGTAGATCTGGGCCTCTATTGCTCTGGTGCTCAGGGCCTGCTCCTGTGCAGCCATGATGAGTGCCTCTGTGCTGTCCACCAAGGACTCTGAGAAGAGCTGGAGAAGGCCTGGAAGGTGAAGGCGACAGTGGTGCCCGTGGTCATCGGAGCACTCGGGGCAGTGACCCCCAAACTGGAGGAGTGGCTACAGCAGATCCCTGGAAGAACACCAGACATCTCAGTCAAGAAAAGTGCAGTACTAGGAACAGCAAAGATACTGTGCAGAACTCTCCCAGGCCTCTGGTAGAGGACCCGAGCTCGAAAGGATGAGACCACACACATATACAAATACACACATATATACACACACACACATATATACATACATACATACATATAAACACATATATATTTACATATATACACACACACATTTCTCCCTCCACAGCAAGCACACACTGTACATACAAGGTTCAATCATTATTTGTCCCAGCACAAACTAAACAGGGAAAGCCTCGTGTTTGTTTTCATGCTCTTTCATTATTTAACAAGTTTGTGATACACATTGCATTATTCATATTATTTATTTCATAATGTCGTATTTATCTAAATTAAACACTTAAGGTCTCTGTTGAAAACTGATCAATCTGCGCAAAAAACAAACAAAACAATCAGTGCCACAAGGTGTGTTTATTGCAGTGGTGGCAGTAGTCAATCACTTACTGAAATAAAAGTCATAATACAACACTGAAAATACAAACAAAAGTCCTGCATTCCAAATTTTATGTTTAAGTAAAAAAAAAAAAAAGTACTGAAAGTGTTAAAGTAAAAGTACTCATTAAGCAGAAGGGCCCCGTCAGTGTTCTATTACTATTGGATCATTAATGATTAATTAATGTGTAAGCGGTACTTTAATGTTGGTCGATGTGGAGCTAATTTTACCTAATATACTGTTCCGTATTTTTAAATCTTTAATGATGCATCTTTACAAATTGATCATATAATTTTTATGTAAACTTCTTAATCTGAAAAGTAACTATAGCTGTAAAATAAATGTAGTGGAGTAAGAAGTACAATATTTCCCCTCTGAAATTCAACGGCCAAGCAAAAGGTCACTCCAAGACAGGAACAGGCTGAGGTGTAAGCTGGTTAGCAGGCAGGGGTGCAGACTGGAGGCTAGCATGCAGGAGGTAGACATGCAGGGATATCAGCTCAGGATTCAGGCTCAAGACTAGCAGGTTGGATGCTAGCAGGCAGATGAGTAGCAGGCTGGGGGTTAGTCGGGCAGCTAGCAGGCTGGGAACCAAGCTGATGGCTGCGAGGACCGATATGACCGACAGATGCACAAAAAGGTTTGATGCTGGTCCATTGACCATTAAAAAGCAAAATTATAATGTAGAGCCTTTCTGTTTTTATGTGGTGGCTACCTCATGACACCATGTTGATTAATCCCTAAAACTGAGGGGTGCGCTACCCTTAATAAATCCAGAGTTTTGCTGCTCTGCTGCAGCTTGGTTATAAGATGACTGAAAGACCAGTCACTTCAAGATGGTCGACCTCATGCAGTGGCTTGTCAAATTGCATTTATGAAAAAGCACACGAGTGGTTTTCTTTATGTTCTCAGGCCACCACAGAAGGCTTTTTAAAATACTAATAAAGATTTTCCTGTCTTGTGTCTTTGTACTATAATTGTAGTCAGACCAAGAGATGTACCCTCGACTGTCAGCCACATCTTAGGACGCCATGCGTCTGCAGAGGTTTATGACGACAGCTTGATGGGCCAGAATCACTACGTAATGACTCCATGTGTTGTGAGTCCTTGTAATTATAATGTGGCTTGGTGTGGCCAGCTGGCTTTGTAATTCTCAGAGCTGAAAAACACACTTTGAAAGGTACATTTACTGCAATTATGGTATTCTTTTAAATTAAAAATTAATCATGCTTTTATAACAGCTGTGATAGAGATTGGAGTTATAAAGTGTCTTGAGAATGAGTTTACCACTTGTTTTATATGCAAATCAGTGCAGTTAGATACTTCAGTCTTCAGTGGTGGAATGTAACTAAGTGCATTTACTCAAGTACTGTACTTAAGTATAAATTCAAGGTACTTGTACTTTACTTGAGTATTTCCATTTTATGCAACTTTATACTTCTACTGCATTACATCTCAGAGGCAAATATTGTACATTTTACTCCACTACATTTGTCTCACAGCTTTAGTTACTAGTTACTTTTCAGATTACAATTTTTCATACCCTTCCTGAAAACCATGTATCTCCAAATTTGGTGATTTTGAATGTGAATTTTTTTGGAAAAACTGAAGGATTAAGTGTTCTGTTATGGGTTGAGAAAATGTTCCTACTTCTTAAGATAATGGACACACACACACACACATGGATTAGCTGGAAAAGGCATCGTCACAAAGCTGAAAACAGGCAAGCTGTTTTTCTCATGAAAAGTTGACTTTTTAGAGATATGTGGTTCTCACAGGACAGCAATGCTACAAACATATGATGATCTTACATAATATGATGCACTGCTGTAGATTGAACTACCCAACAGTATAAAGTAGTTAAAATTAGCTCAACCTTGAACATCTATAGCAGTAATCATAAACATACACATTAATGCAGCAGTAATATTAATCCAAAAACATCATATATAGTAAAACACTGACAGGGACTATTTTTCTGCACAATGAGTACTTTTACTTTTGATACTTGAAGTACATTTAGCTGATCATACTTACATACTTTTACTTAAGTAAGGTTTTGAATGCAGGACTTTTACATGTAATGGAGTGTGTTCATAGTGTGGTATTAGTACTTTTAAGTAAAGGATCTGAATACTTCTTCCACCACTCTCACTGCATTCATTTGATCTTCATCGACTTACTTCATTCTTGCTACATCTTACTACATTACTTATTGGTCTTTGAACTAAATATTACAACTATAGTACAACACTATGCAAATATGTAATACTTATGATGCATTCTTTAGATTTAGATTTCATGATATGGTTTATTAGGCAGTAACAACTACATATTGCTTTTAATATACCTTTTTTGCTGAAGATGTTGCTTACCTTGATATCAAAGCACTGAAAAGATGCATTTTCACCTTTGTTCTTGACTGATCTTTTATATTCATATATGTACTGATGTGTTTTTCTGAAGTTTTGTTGTTGTGACATGCTTATCTGTTAGGTTAATTTGGTAGCCACATGCTCCACACAGAGTCTTTGCATGCTAACTAACTCCTTTTAACTTGGCACTGTTATCCTAAACAGACCACACACGGACCTCTAGTTTGGCCCTTAAAGACAACCACACATGGCGGAGAGTAACTTTAAAGCTCACACTTCTCATGTTTCTTTATTTAGAGTTAGACTTCACATTGTGTTTTTGCTTTGTTTATCTTTTAAATAAATGCTTGTCTATAATTATGCTGGCTTCTTTAATGTTGCACAAGAGTGAGTAATTTGCCAACCTCTTCTATGTTGAAATCCAAATCCTTCAACCTACTAGCTATCAATGGTAATTTGGTTATAGTTATTAATTTAATTATTAATCTGAGTTCCAAAGTGATAGTTTAGTGTATTTTATGTGACTCAAGTGAATGGTTCACTTTTCTGACTGCAAGAATTGTGCTCTAATTAAAACCACGCAATGGAAAAATGAAATAGCTATTTTGTGAAGTAACTACAGCTGAAAGAATCAAAGGAGAATTGTAATCCATCAGTATACTTCTGTTTATAGTAATGCCATCTGTATATAATGTCCATAGTACCACTTGTAAAATATTTTCATAATACTGCTCTATCCTGCATTTATGCACACACTTTATATCCTGCACTTGCTTACTGCACTTCTGGTTCGAGCTAAACTGCATTTTGTTGCCTTGAACTTAAAGTTCAATGAAGACAATAAACTTGAATCTATATCTAAATCTAGAGTCTCCAAAAGTAGATTGGGAGCCAGAGCCTTCAGTCATCAAGCTCCTCTCCTGTGGAATCAGGTCCCAGTTTGGGTTCAGGAGGCAGACACCATCTCCACATTTAAGAGTAGGCTTAAGACTTTCCTCTTTGATAAAGCTTATAGTTAGGGCTGGCTTGGGTGAGTCCTGAACCATACCTTAGTTATGCTGCTATAGGACTAAACTGCCAGGAGACTTCCCATGATGCACCTCTCTCCTCTCTCCTTCTCTCCCTCTCCATCTGACTAACTCAACATCTTCTCTCTCCTGTAGTTTTGTGCTTTCTCGTTTCTCTCCTCTCTCCTGTCATTTTCAGCAGGTATTTCTACCTCTGGAGCTGCAGAGACTGGGTCTGTGCTTGTGGGCCACCTGTTCCTACTCGACAACTGCTACTACAGTTGTTGTTATTGACTCTGTTACTATTATTGCCATTATTATTCCTATGAGTATCATTCCTATTATTATTACTACTTTATTAATATTAATATTACCACTACCATTACATTATGTGGGTGACTGTGGCTTAGTGGTAGAATGGGTTGTCCACCAATTGGAAGGTCGGCGGTCGAAGTGTCCCTGGGCAAGACACTGAACCCAAAATTGATCCAGAGGTCTGTGCCTTCTACTTCTTCACAAGGTTCACCACTGGCCATGTCAAACATCCAGGTGCCCCAGTATTCCCCAACCTCCCTGTGGATGGTGCCAAATTTTCCACTGACAAACACTTTGTCCCAAACCTCCACCAGTTCTTCCATTTGGAAAGCCTAAATGTCACACAGGAGATTGCAGCTATGATAAAGGGCACACAAGAGCAGTCTGAGTGTCCATAATGGAAACAAATGTGCCAGACCAAAGTAACAGCCAATAGGTTCTATAAGGTTTGTCATGTGTGAGGGAGTACAACAAACTAGAACAATGAAAAGGGGCTGTCAGCGTGAACCTCAGGTGCTGGAACAATAATCAAAACTGTTCAATGTAAATGTCTCACCCTGTGGCTATGGGATTTGTATCTCCAGACAGCTAAATGGTAACTGTAAACACCAGTAACTCTTTGTCTCCTATACTTGTAAGCTATCTTACCTGTATATGTAGGAGCCTATATGTGTAAATATTTATAAATATAATAAATTCCAAGAGACATGTTTACACAGGTAGCACAGGGTGCACAACATAGGAAGAGCAAGGAGCGGCAAATTAAGAAATTTAACATCCTTTTGAATAAGAAGAATCTAGGAAAGGACCAGCACAACAGGAGATCAGGGACTGAACAAAGTGAGACATGTATTAACAGAAACAATTGGATCAAAAACTTATCAGACCGCATCCTGACACAGGCAGAAAAAGATGTGCTCTCCAAAGGGCTCAACTTTTCAGTTACATCCAACCACATCCCAACAGTGGACTACATCACAGCCACCGAAACAGCCATTAGGAAGAACAAGATGACTGAAGCAGAGGCTGCAGACCTGAGGCTACGTGTCACTGCAACATTAAAGAGTGCCAAACCACCTCCTTCCAACATTACATCCGAAGAGAGGAGGGCACTCTCAGCACTGCAGAAGGATCACAGCATAAACATTCTACCAGCAGACAAGGGTCGCTGCACTGTGATTCTGAACACAGCCGATTATGAAACCAAGGTCAACAACCTTCTTGAAGACACAACCACATATCAAAAACTTAAAAGAGATCCAACCAATGGCTACAAGAAGAAGGTTATAGACTGTCTACAGAAGCTTGAGAAGGAGGAGGTGATAGACAGGCCTCTGTACTACAGACTATACCCTGGGGAAGCCATTCCCTGCATCTATGGCCTTCCCAAAATTCACAAAGAGAATGTTCCACTCAGACCCATCGTTTGCAGCACAGATTCCATCACATACAACATAGCCAAACATTTGAATACAATCTTGGCTCCGTTGGTGGGGAACACAGTACATCATGTGGAAAACACACAGAAATTTGTGGACAAAGTGAAACATCTCCAGTTGGACCCAGATGACGTTATGGTTTCTTATGATGTAGTGTCCTTGTTCACTTGCATCCCAACCTCAGAAGCAGTGTCAGCGGTGATGAGAAGACTGCAGGAGGACTCCACCTTGCAGCAAAGGACCAAGCTTACACCTGAACACATATGTAAACTATTAGACATCTGTCTCAACACAACCTACTTCCAATTCCGGGGACACTTCTACAGACAGATTCACGGTTGTGCTATGGGCTCTCCGGTCTCTCCCATTGTGGCCAACCTGTACATGGAACAGTTTGAGAAGAAGGCATTATCCTCGTTCCCGGGCACACCACCAAGTCATTGGTACCGTTACGTGGATGACACCTTTGTGAAAATCAAGAAACAAGACTTGGAAGCGTTCTCAGAGCATATTAATACGGTGGACCCCAACATCAAGTTCACGCGTGAGGATGCAAAAGAGAACCGCTTGGCCTTTCTTGATTGTTCTACTCTCAGAGGAGAGGACGGAAAGCTCCAGATAGAAGTGTACAGGAAACCAACACATACGGATCAATACCTGCTCTTTGACTCACACCATCCACTACAGCACAAGCTGGGTGTAATCCGGACATTACAGCACAGAGCCAAAGAAGTGCCCACAGGCTCAGAGGGTAAGAAGAAAGAGGAAAGGCATGTCCAGAATGCACTCTCAGCCTGTGGTTATCCTACTTGGGCTATCAACAAAGTTAAAAGAGCCAAAAACAGGACAAAAGTGTAACTGAACCAAGAAGGAACGGTGTCTCCATTCCTTATGTGTCTGGACTGTCTGAAAAACTACAAAGGATCTTTAGACAGCACGATGTTCCTGTCTTCTTTAAACCAGGCAACACTTTAAGACAGAAACTCGTTCACCCTAAGGACAGGTTACCCACACAGAAACAGAGCAATGTTGTCTACTCCATTCAGTGCAGTGAGGAAAACTGCAAAGAACGGTACATAGGCGAAACCAAACAGCCACTTCACAGAAGACTTTATCAGCACAGACGACACGCTAACTCAGGATTACAGAGCGCGTGCATTTGCATTTAAAAGCTACAAACCACACATTTGAAGACAGCGAGGTGAAGATTCTTAGTAGAGAGAAGAGTTGGTTTGAACGGGCGTCAAGGAAGCCATTTTTGTGAAGAAAGAGAACCCTCTTTGAACAGAAATGGTGGTCTGAGATTTAATCTGCCCAAAGTCTATCAGAGTGTATTATCACCTTGGTCACGCCTATCACATGCTAATCAGGCACTTAGCAGTGATGAAGTAGATGCAGCCAGAGAACAATAGGCCTGATTACTGATTACTGGGCCATCTTGAAACTATTAGGTCAGTTTCAGGTGAAACTAGCTATTAACAGATACTCAGGCAGATTCCTTCCTGAGGGCAGGGCTTATGTAACTCAGAGTAGTTTAAATTTCCAGTTCCCGTCCAATTTTTTCACAATTGAGAATGACTTCCGGATGGGAGCCGAAACGTCTTGATTCTGAAAACAGTGTCCAGATGACTACGACTGAAACCTTTTCTACGATAGAACACTCCTGGACGAATGAGGGACTACACCGTCAAATATTAAAACTATTATTTTAGCTCACATGAATGACTGTTCTTGGCAAGTTCTATCTATACACAATTGTATAGCTACCGTATTATTGTTTTTGTATTACAAAACTATTGAAATATTGCAGAACTACATAAAAGACAGTTGTAAACAACAACAATGCACTAACTAAACGCCTAATGAGCATTAAGCTCAATGTAGTTACATTAACCTACAGTTGATCATCATATCAGTCAACACATTATATCAAACATGAATTCATACATTTTGTGTATCTAAAGATAGTGATGGAAATACTCAAAATCTTTACTAAAAAGTATAATATTTGCCTCTGAAATGTAGTGGGGTAGAAAAATAAAGCACCATTAAATGAAAATACTCGAGTAAAGTACAAGTATGTCAAAATTGTACTTAAGTACCTGAGTAAATGTATTTAGTTGCATTCCGCCACTGTCTAAAGGATCATTCATTAGTGGCTACAACAATTAACAATTTAACAACAATTTAACAATTACACATTCATACTCTATGCAACAGGTATGTGACCTGAAGTGGTCCCTGAATGTTGAGAATCAAGCAGCAATTAGTCCACAACTGGTTGACTATCCTGGACAAAGTTAGAGGAAGAGTGTTGTCCCAGATATGATACTCTTTCACTCTTCTGATTGCTCTTTCAAAGTACAATAATAATAAGGTAATAAGGTATTATGAGCTCTTTAATATACAACGGTGCCTGACCATTAAAAGCTTTGTAGGTGAGGAGAAGGATTTTAAATTCCATTCTGGGTTTTACAGGGAGCCAGTGCAGAGAAGTCTTAAAGGAATTATTCGTTCAGCCTGATAAAAAGGAATTGTAATAGTCCAGCCTAAAATTAACAAATGCATGGAGTACTTTTTCGGCATCATTTTGAGACAGGATGTGCCTGATTTTTGCAATATTATGTAGGTAAAAGAAGACAGACCTTGAAGTTTGTTTCATGTAGGAGTTTCTCAAGGATCTTAGAGAGAAATGGAAGGTCTATAGTTGGCTAAAACCCCTGGATCAAGTGTGGGCTTTTTAAGAAGAGGTTTAATTACAGCTATTTTAGGACTGTGGGACATAGCCTGTTAATAAAGACAGATTGATCATATCCAGTAAAGAAGTGCTAACTAAGGGTAAAATGTCTTTAAGCAGCCTAGTTGGAATGGGGTCTAAGAGACAGGTTGATGGCTTAGATGATTTAATCGTCGAAGTCAGCTGAAGAAGGTTGACAGGAGCAAAGCAGCTAAAACACACATCAGGCTCTACAGCTGTTTCCAAGTTTCCTGTGTTTGAAGACAAGTCGGCACCGGTTAAAGGCAGGACTTGATGAATTTTTTCTCTAATAGTTCAAATTTTATCATTAAAGAAGCTCATGAAGTCATTACTACTGAGAGCTATAGGAATACATACATAAGTTCAATAGAGCTATGATTCTCTGTCAGCCTGGCTACAGTGCTGAAAAGAAACCTGGGGTTGTTTTTATTTTCCTCTATTAATGATGAGTTGTAGGCTGCTGTGGCATTACGGAGGGCCTTCCTATATGTTTTAAGACTATCTTGCCAGACTAAACGGGATTCTTCCAGGTTGTTGGAATGCCATTTCCTTTCAAGTGTTCATGATGTATGCTTTAATTTGCGGGTTTGGGGGTTATACCATGGAGCTAACCTTCTTTGTTTTATTATCTTCTTTTGTAGAGGAGCGATAGAATCGAGTTTTGTTCGCAGTGAGCCTGCAGTGCTATCAACTAGATGGTTAATTTGGGAGGGGCTGCGATTCACATAGGAGTCCTTTGTTATATTGAGACATAACATTGAATTAAATGCAGATGGGATCGCTTCCTTGAATCTCGCCACAGCAATATCACATAGACATCTAGAGTAAGAATTTTTGCCTAATGGCGTGTAGTCCAGCAATAGCAGTTCAAAAGTTATTCAATAATGGTCCGATAAAGAAGGATTCTGTGGAAAGACTATTAAATGTTCAATTTCAATGCCATATACCAGAACAAGGTTGAGGGTGTGGTTAAAACAGTGAGTGGCTTCATGTACACTCTGACAAAAGCCAGTTGAATCTAATATTGAGATAAACGCAGTACTAAGGCTATCATTTTCAACGTCCACATGAATATTGAAATCACCTACAATAATTACTTTATCTGTTTTAAGGACTAAACTTGATAAAAACTCTAAGAATTCAGATAAAAATTCAGAATAAGGACCAGGAGCGTGGTACACTATAACAAATAGAATTGGCTGTCGTGTTTTCTGGGTTGGGTGTGAAAGACTAAGAACAAGGCTTTCGAATGAGTTATAGTCGAAGATCGTTGCAACTCCACCTCCTTGGCCGGTGCCTCGAGGAATGTGAATATTAATGACTGGGCGGAGTGGATTCATTTAGGCTAACATATTCTTCATGACTCAGCCAGATTTCAGTAAAACAAAATAAGTCAATATAACACTCTGATATTAATTCATTCACCAGTACAGCTTTGATGACAGAGATCTGATGTTTAAGAGTCCACATTTAATTCTTCTATTTTTTGTGCTATTTCAGCGTTTTTGTTTTTATTTATAACTCCTCTTCTGTTAACTTTAGATTTTATTAATTTAAGTGGATGGGGGGCAGACACCTTGACTAAGGAGTTTTGGGTGGGTAACTCCTCTGGAAGCGCAGAGAAGCGTGTAGGATTGCAACTCTGCCTCCTGGTCTCAACTCTGAGTTGTCATGGTTTTGGTCGACATAATTCGACATCAGATTGACCATGATTACCCCTTTCATGCTGTTGGTGTGTGAGGGGGCTCACTGTTATCCTCGTATCAATGGAGTCATCATTTGTAGGTGTAGCTTCCTATCTTTTATTTTCAGTGTCATAGTTATTCTTATTGAGCCCAGATTCTGGTAATATAGTAAGATTTTCAGTCCCCTCCAGCTCATTGTCCATTCTTCCGAGCACTGCTTGCGGGCCATCTACTTTTCAAAGCCTGGAGTGATGTATGCAAACATAGGTGGCCCCATGGCTCACAAATATTACCGCACCATCTTGGCCACACCTGGACCTTTCCATTCTGTACAATCCAACCACTAGTAGTAGACTTTGTCCCCTGTTTTGGTCATCAATGGGCTGCAGTTGTTCACAAATGGCTCTTTGGATCCTTTCAGAGTATTCAGCTTCTGTAAATGCTCTCCTTGCAGCATGTAATGCTGTGATGTGCTGGGCTATCCAAGTACTCATGCTAGTACCTTCTAGAGCAAACGGATAATCAATGAGAACTAAAGGCTTCCTCTCGTCAAACACTGGCAGCACAGCTGGACATTCTCTGCTACCAATGTTAGCTCAATAACTACACTGACAACTGTATATATTGCAACTTTACTGAAACTCGTGCTTGATAGCAATAACAATGGCAGCATCTATTTTACACAACAATAGAACACCCCCTTCACTCATGCACAGTGGGTAACATAGCACTTAACAGTTGTTCAGAGTCTGTGGCTCTTGCGTTGTGTAGCGGGCTGCTGTCTGGCATCTATCTATGATAGATGTTGACGTTCCTGATTTATGTAAAGATTTGATTAGCTGTATGGAGACAAGCGCGAGCAGTATTCAAATGAATTAATGCAAGCATACAGGGTGCAAGAAATCATCACCATTAGCTATACCGGCATTTGGAGGGTCGCGGGGGGGGTAGAGTTGATCCCAGCTGACATTGGGCCAGAGGCAGGGTACACCATGGACAGGTCGCTAGGCAATCACAGGGCTGACACACCTATGGGCAATTTAGAGTCGCCAATTCAAGGTTCAAGGTACATTTATTCGTCTTTGTACAACATAGGGCTTCACAATGAAATGAAAGTTGTAGCCCCCTTCACGCTACACACACAAAACATATACAAATATTTAAAATTAGAATAGAATAATATTTACAACTAAAAACAATATATACAGTTACTTATGTACATATATCATACCAAGGTAGTGGTATGGCAATGTGTAAAACCAGCATAACAGAAAGTTCCATCTAATTTACTTATGGTCGCCAATGAACCTAAGCTGCATTTGTTACTATGTAAAGATGGATTCTTATATAGTGTAGTATAGGTACACAAAATGTCGTGCTTTTGTTTTTTCCCTGGCATTTTTAGATGCAAAGCCTCTATGAGCTGTAGGTGAAACTCATTCACTTGCTCACAGGATCATGATTAACTAGACGCACTCCAAAAAGTTATTTGCAGTCACGTGATTCTGATGATGCTCGAAATTCAGAATCAGGCAGGAAGTTAAAGGCAGAATGGACAAGACAGAGGAAAGCCCGTACTGCGCTAGTTATTGTTTGCTCAATGTGTTGTCCCAGTCAACATGTGTGTAAAATCTGGAATCGCCCCAATTCATTCATAAATTAAGGCTAAAAACCTATTTAGAGGTCACAATGTCCTTTGACCTTTGATTCAAAAGTGTCACCTATTACGTTTCTGATCAACTGTGAAATATGATCGCAATCTCCCCTTCTGTTCCTGAGTTATGGTGTTAAATTATGGCCAAAAAAGTCATCACTTCATCGTTGTATCCCATTAAACATCTGTGTGAAATTTTGTCATAATTACTGCATCAATTCTTGCCGAAAAATGTGTTTGTCAAGGTCATTTTGAGGTCACAGTGACCTTTATTCATTGTCCGACTAACTATGAAATATGATCATCAATTCTTGAGTTATGGCCAAAAACGTGTTTTGTGAGGTCACAGTGACCTTGACCTTTAACCACCGTAAAACATAATGCCAGCAACAGCCGTGACCGGATGCATTGTGTTTTTGGGTTGTAAAAAAATACCTAGGGACCTACCTTTTGTCCTGTTTCCTTATTTATTTTGTAGTGTTCTCCTCTCCTCTTGTGTCTTGTGGTTTTACTTCCTGTCTTTGTTTGCTTTCCCTCCAGTTTAGATTGTTGGCCCCGCCTTGATTAATTGCACCTGTGTCTCGTTGTCTCCCCTACCTAAATGTATTTAGTCTGGGTTTTTTCCTTTGTTCAGTGTCAGTTCGTTGTCATGATCATTTGCATCAGCAGTGGTATGTGGGCTACACATCAGGTGTCCCAGCCTTGTTTCCTGTTCTTCTACTGAGTCTCTTCGATTTATTTCTGCGTTTGCTTGGACCTCGCCTCGACTTTTGGATTTCGTTTATTGCCTGCTCCTCGTCTGATTTGTTTGCTTGTCTTGGACTGCCTTCCCGATTGGACCTCTGCCCGCCTGACTATCCATGTAAGCATTTCCCGATAATAAATGAATGAAGTGCATCTGCTTTGCCTCTCGTCTGCATTTGGGACCTATTCCTTGTGTTCCCTGCTCCCTTGCATGACATCCACTACGACATAAAGTTTAGCTCAGTTCAACACTAAGCCATTTCTCTTGGTGATCAAGAGATAATGTACAAAGCTAGCTTTGTGAGGGAATTAACCTGAACTCAGGTAGCAAGAGGTAAATTAAGGAACAGATACGTAAAGTGACTGAATGTAAGTTACAGAAAACAAAGGGCAATGGCTTTATACGTGAAACATTTATTACTATCACTATCAACACACTCACATCTAATAGATACAGATGAACAGATAAATGCAAATATGAATACAGCGATGAATAATTAATAACTGGGTGAGGACCAGTGTATACCAGATACAGCAGTTAATGATGGTAAGATGACTTTTTGGAAACACAGGAGACTGGATAAAACTTTAATATTGACCAGTGATTCTTGTATGGAGCTCTCTGGAGCTCTCGCACCTCCTCAGGTGCACTCGGTTCCATGTAGCGACTCGGCTTAAAGGTCCAATGTGTAGGATCTAGTGGCATCTAGCGGTGAAATTACAATTTGCAATTTTCAAGATTGTAGAAACATGGCGGTGCAACATGGCGACCTCTGTGGAAGGGGACCTGCTCCCTATGTAGATAAAAACGGCTTATTCTAAGGTAATGAAAACACAACGATTCTTATTTTCAGGTGATTAAACACTAATTAAAACATACTAAATATTATATTCCATTTCTGCCAATAGCTCCTCCTAAATTTTACACACTGGACCTTTAAGTCGGCCGTCTCTCTCTCTCTATCAGCAGGCAGCAGGATGATGACATCTCCGCACCCCATGTGGCTGGGAGTGCAAGAGACGCGGTGGTGGCGTTTGCCAGTTTGTCACAGTTCTGACTTCCCTAACTTTGGTGAGCAGCCAGATTGGTTTCTTGAAATTACAGTTAGTTAAAGTTGGTGCCCAGGAGACACACGTAGATGAGGCAAGAGCCGAAGTGATGAGAAGAGAGACATTTGGGTTTCCTCTGGCTTTGAAGTCTATTGTTCAGGGGGGCAGCAGTCTGATGTCAATGGCTCAAAACTTACTCCACCCACCCATACTTCTTGACTTTGTTCCAATTTCTTTCCTAAATAATTAAGTTTGTCATGGTTAAAAGTTTGGCCTACTCAATCGCTGAAAGACACTAAAAACATGTTATATAGAAATAATATAAGATCATCCTTAGTAATAAATGAGTAGGTCTAATAGACAGTGACGGGCACCACTGTCGCCTTCACCTTCCATGACTTCTCCAGCTCTTTTCTGAGCCCTTGGTATTTCTCTAGTTTCTTATGTTCCTTTTTCCTGATGTTGCCATCACTTGGTATTGCCACGTCAACCACAACGGCTTGCCTCTGCTGTTTGTCCACCACCACGATGTCTGGTTGGTTCGCCTAGAAATAATATAAGATCATCCTTAGTAATAAATGAGTAGGTCTAATAGACAGTGACGGGCACCACTGTCGCCTTCACCTTCCATGACTTCTCCAGCTCTTTTCTGAGCCCTTGGTATTTCTCTAGTTTCTTATGTTCCTTTTTCCTGATGTTGCCATCACTTGGTATTGCCACGTCAACCACAACGGCTTGCCTCTGCTGTTTGTCCACCACCACGATGTCTGGTTGGTTCGCCATTACCATTCTGTCAATCTGTATCTGGAAGTTCCACAGGATCTTGGTTCGGTCATTCTCTACCACCTTTGGAGGTGTTTCCCACTTTGACCTCAGGGTTTCCAGTCCATACTCTGTGCAGATGTTCCTGTACACTATGCCAGCCACCTGGTTATGGCACTCCATGTATGCTTTCCCTGCCAGCATCTTACACTCTGCAGTTATGTGCTGGATTGTCTCAGGGGCCTCTTTGCACAGCCTACACCTTGGGTCTTGTCTGGTGTGGTAGATCTGGGCCTCTATTGCTCTGGTGCTCAGGGCCTGCTCCTGTGCAGCCATGATGAGTGCCTCTGTGCTGTCCTTCAATCCAGCCCGCTCTAGCCATTGTTAGGATTTCTTGATATCAGCCACTTCAGTTATGTTCCGGTGGTACATCCCATGTAGGGGTTTGTCCTCCCATGATGGTCCCTCCTCCAGCACCTCTTCGTCTGTTCCCCATTGCCTGAGACATTCACTGAGCACATCATCTGTTGGGGCCTTATCTTTGATGTACTTGTGGATCTTGGATGTTTCATCCTGCATAGTGGCTCTCACACTCACTAGTCCACAGCCACCTTCCCTACGGCTAGTGTACAGTCTCAGGGTGCTAGACTTGGGATGGAACCCTCCGTGCATGGTGAGGAGCTTTCGTGTCTTAACGTCTGTGGTCTGTATCTCTTCCTTTGGCCACCTTATTATTCCTGCAGGGTATCTGATTAATGGCAGGGCGTGGCTGTTAATTGCCTGGGACTTGTTCTTGCCATTGAGCTGACTTCTTAGGACTTGCCTTACTCGTTGGAGGTATTTGGCAGTTGCTGTTTTCCTTGTTACCTCTTCGAGGTTGCCATTTGCCTGTGGTATTCCAAGGTACTTGTAACCATCCTCAATGTCTGCTATTGTTCCTTCTGGGAGTGAGACCCCTTCTGTGTGGACTACCTTCCCTCTTTTTGTCACCATTCAACTACACTTCTCAAGCCCGAATGACATCCCAATGTCAGTGCTGTAGATCCTAGTGGTGTGGATCAGGGAGTCAATGTCCCGCTCGCTCTTAGCGTATAGCTTGATGTCATCCATGTAGAGGAGGTGACTGATGGTCCCATTCCTGAGTTGGTATCCATAGCCAGTCTTGTTGATTATTTGGCTGAGGGGTTAGAGACCTATGCAGAACAGCAGTGGGGACAGAGCATCTCCTTGGTATATGCCACATTTGATGGACACTTGTGCAAGCGGCTTGCCTTTGGCCTCAAGGGTGGTTTTCCACAGCCTCGAGTGCAATAAAGTCTCTTCGAGTCCTGTTGATGTTGTACATCTCCAAGCATTCAGTGATCCACGTGTGTGGCATTGAGTCATATGCTTTCTTGTAATCAATCCAGGCAGTGCACAGGTTGGTGTGTCGGGTTGGTCAGGCTTAGGTGACTATTCTTTCAACCAGGCTCCTCTGATTTCTTTGCCGATGCCCTTCTGTGCTTTGCTCATGTATTGATCCATGTGTCCACTTATCTTAGCCACGATGATGCCTGACATGAGCTTCCATGTTGTGGAGAGAGGTTATTGGCCGATAGTTGGATGGGACTGTACCCTTTGCGGGATCCTTCAGGATCAGGATTGTACGCCCTTTGGTAAGCCATTCAGGTTGCGTCCCATCCCTTAGCAGCTGGTTCATTTGTGCTGCTAGGCGCTCATGGAGTGCAGTGAGCTTCTTTAGCCAGTAGGTGTGGATCCTGTCAGGGCCCGGTGCTGTCCAGTTTTTCATACCTGAGACTCTTTCTTGGATGTCTGGATTCTGACGACTGATGACTGGATTCTGGATTCTGTTCAGGGAGGTTGCTGTGGTCCTCTCTCAAAGCCACCAGCCACTGTGCATCGCTGTTGTGTGATGCCTCCCTCTCCCATATACTTTTCTTTAGGGTTAGGCTTAGGCTTGGAGCCTTTGTTTGGCAGTTTCGAGTGCTTCAGGTATGGGCATCTGGTTGTACCTCTTGGGTACTTGTTTTTTCATTGCACCTCTCTCGGCCTCTGTCAGTTGGCTCACTTCTCTCCGTGCCTCCTTGATTTTAGCCTACAGCCTTCGTTTCCATGGTGGGTACTGTTTCTCATGGCTCCCATGGTTGCTCTTATAGCCAAGCATCTTGAGGATCACTGCTGCTGAAGTGAAGGGTTTCGGTGATGGTTGTGGTAGGGATCGCACTCAATGCTGCATTCACATCTTCTTGGAGACTTTCTGATGGTACTTCACTTAGCCGTTGTAATTGGCATCGGGGTTGCCTTGTATTCATCCTCGCCATGATCTTATCTTTCAGGTCAATCGCTTCCTCGTTCAGCGTGATTGCACTTGTTGGGGCTTTGTACCCAATCTCCTGTTGGGGAGCCACCATTAGCTCCCCTCTGACCTGGCGACCTGGCTCCCCCTTGCTGTAGCATTTGTATTGTATTCGTCAATCTCAAGTTGTGACAGCAGTTGCCGTTTGTGGATGTTGAACACTTGAACACTGAGCGACTAGTTGTTTCGCTTGATTATGGGTTTCGAAGTAACCATTCATCCCACATCCTTTGCATGTAGCCCCTCTGACTAGGGTTATTGGAGTAGTAGCATTCCAACAGAGCCTTGTTGTCGCATCTCGCCCATCTCCGTTTTGTTCCAGTAGCCCATTTTCCATCACGGTGCTCTGGTTCCCCAGCACCTGACGCAGATCTTGTTTGGCCGGGCGACGTCTGAGCCGGCATCTCATGTATTTCATTGTCACTCATCATTGTATGAGGTAGGCAGTAGCGTGAAGGGTCTTGTCTAAGGACCCACACAGCCCATCTCTTGGGCTGATGGATTTCTGTCGATCATTGGTATTAACTCTGTTCTGGAGTTTCTCAGTCAACTATTTTATTTACTCAGATTTCCATTCATGTAAACAAAATGCACAGGACAAAATTAGCAAAGCCAATCGTTCTGAGCGAGCCATATGAGATGGGGGTAATGGAGTTCCAATATCCCTGGGTCTGGGCTAGTTTTTCCGCAGCAGACATTGACTATAACTCTGTCGGATTTTATGATTCTATACCTAGAACAGTAAAAGAATTTAATTCTAAATGCATTCTTCACCAGGCAACATCCCGCATAAGTCTACAGTGTAATGTTACAAATCTTGTTTATTTATCACGGGCAGAAGGAACTACTTTAACATTTAAAGGCAGATTTGCTGAAATACTGGTGTTAACTCGTGGGAACCATTTGAGATACCACCGACCCATAATTTCAGGAAACACTATGCAGCACCCCACCCTGCCGACATTCACGTATGAATGTTTCTGACGAGATTCATCGTATGTCCACTCTGACTTATAACAAGCCACACTACACATCGCTCTCTAAATCAGTTATTGATGATATAGAAATATCATTAAAAAACGATTAATACCAGTAATCTTTTGCATACGATTATCAAACTACACTTTCGATCTATGAGGCAGTATTTTTAAGTGCAGCACCCGAGATAATGGTCGATATTTGTCGTACTATATGAACCAAGCGGGTGGAGAACTCAGTTTTATTGGGACAAGTACACAATACGGTCAAGGGTTAGGAGGTATATTTCGCAATCTACTTAGGATGGCTATACCCTTGTTAAAAAGAGGATTTAGTTTGGCTAAGCCTCATTTAAAAACAGCTGTGGTAGTTTAAGGTTTTTCATTTCCTGTTTTATTTTGTAGTATTCTCCTTCCCTTGTGTGTCTTGTTTTTACTTCCTGTCTTTGTTTTCCCTCCAGTTTTGATTGTTGGTCCTTCCTTGATTGATTGCACCTGTGTCTCGTTGTCTCACCTCCCCTAGGTTATTTAGTCTAAGTCTCTTTCTTTGTTCAGTGTTGGATCATCGTTTCACATGGTGTTGTTCCGGCCTTGAGTTTTTGTTCCTGTCCTTTGTGTGTGTTGCCGTTTGGTGCACTTTTTGTGTACCTGGTTCCAGTGCCCAGTTTTACCATGAGTTCTGTTTTTTGGATTCTTTGTCTCCCTTGGACCTTGGCTGGATCCAGAATTGTGTAACTTGCTTGCTCCCTATTTATAAACAACTTCCTTGTTAAAAACTATACAGATGTATCTTATTCTAAAAGGACGGTGTAGTCCCTCATTCGTCCAGGAGTGTTCCATCGTAGAAAAGGTTTCAGTTGTAGTCATCTGGACACTGTTTTCAGAATCAAAACAGTGATTCTGAAAACAGTGTCCAGATGACCACGACTGAAACCTTTTCTACTTATTCTAAAAGACAAGTAGGATAATCAGGCTACAACCTGTGGTCAACATTGTGTTTTGTTTTGTTTTTTTCTATGTCATATACAAAAAAGGATGCCTCATGCACAGGTGCTAAACATACATGAAACTAATCTTGTTTGTAATGACACTATGGTTTCTTGATCTGTCAATATACCACCTGATATATGCCATTAATATAATTTCACATGTGTACAACATGGAAAATAGATGTGTACCGATGATTTCAAATAATAAAAGCAATGGAGAACATGGTTTATCAATACTTGCATCTTTATTCAAGTTTTGCAATGTTTTAAAAACATTCTGGGAAAGACACTTTAATCTAAAAGAATACATGATAAATACAAATACATTAGAAAAAAAAATAAATTCACGTTTGTCATTGACATGTTTGGTCTTCACAAAAATGCATTCAGTCTTTCCTATAATACATAAAAATAGTAAAAAATCAAAAATGCATTTGTGTTATTGCTACATTTAGCATTCAGAAAACTGCATTCAAACTTCAAATAATACATAAAAATTGTAAAAAAGAATCTGATCTAGGTGATTTAAACCGCTTTGATCCAGGTGTCCTAAGAGGTGTGCTAAACCTGTGTGAGCCAATCAAGGAATGTTTTCTCTTTTTTCTGTTGTCTGATTAGAGGGATATTACCTCTCATCACATTGAGAGCTATTTCACACAGGACATTAATAAAGTCGGGGCTTGCATTACCCACAATAACCCTTCACACACTCTCCAACTGTGCCAAATTTCTCTGCAAACATGATGACATTGTCAACTCTTTTGCTTTTTCGGAATATATACAACCAGCTGATCTGTTAGCGAGGCTGTTCTGAGTCTTAAATAATCTGGCATTTTAGCTTCATAATCTATAAGGAGGACGCCGTAGGAGGAGATGGAAGCATCATTAAAGCATCTAAAAAAATATTTGGTGTTGCCGGGAAACATCTGTCTACCCAGTAGGGTAATCTGATATTTATCCCTAAGGTTTTTAAACAAAACAAGGTAGTTTAAACTAATAGTTCGGCTAGCCTTACCTTGAATGAATAAATTTTGCACTAAATATATACAACTGACATTTCTATGGTGAATGTATTTGGTGAAAACATTTTGCACTTCTATATTGTTTTGCACTTCTATATTATTGTTGTTGTGGTCATCAAGTCATCGATTACGAGTAGATTGTTCTTGTCTGTGGGTAGTAGTTCACCATCACACAGAGATTGTTATGCCGTTCACAATATCTGTTATCTTAAGGAGTTGATTATATAAAGGTTGCCAGCACGAATAACTGTAATAATATCAATCGTGTGCCCTTAGGATCCCTGATACAAACTATGTAATGTAATCTTCCTAAGGAAGGCCACAAACTTCACCGTTGTTTATTTCATCTGTCAAATCACCGAGGTACGGACCTAGGGGAGGGACCCAACCTGCGATGTAAAAACAACACTGTCGGTGTCACAATACAATATGCGTTCCTGTCATTTATCCAGCAAGCCATAAAGATCAAGTCTTGCGTAAGCAGTGGTCATTGCCCCGATGTAGACATTTAAATCTCTCACTCTGGACCCCCTGCTGTCAGCATGATGCCACTGCACCATGTACCATGTCTGAGATGAAGAAAAACTGTCTGACAACATAATGGTCGCTGAACATCAGCTGTGTAAAACTCTCTGGCTCTGTGAACAACTCACAAGACGACATGTTATCCCTCATGCTAAACCTTCCCCACAAAGAGTTTAGAAGTAGTTTATTACAGCTCCTGACAGCTTTGTTGACACGGACTTTATTAGGATCTAGTTTAATGCCACACCTTGTCAATGCACACAATCTGGTATCCCTTCTCAATCGCTTTTTGAAGCTCAAATGAGACCCACACACCTGACAGCTGTCTGTCACTGTCGCTCTGTGTGCATTCATATTCGCCCGAATAAGTCCCTTAAGACTCTCCAGTTGTTCCAGAATGCTGCGGCACGTGTACTGACAAAAACTAGGAAAAGAGATCATATCTCTCCAATATTAGCTTCTCTGCACTGGCTCCCTATGAAATCCAGAATAGAATTTAAAATCCTTCTCCTCACCTACAAAGGTCTTAATGGTCTGGCACCATCGTATCTTAAAGATCTCATATTTCGCATCTTGTAAATTGTGTTGCTCAAAACAGTGTTCAGATTTACGAATGCATTTACAGTTAGGGCATTTTACACTTTTGCCGGAGTGATTACTGCATCCTGTAAAACAGATGTAGCTTCGTTTGCTACAATTATGGTATAGAGGGGTTTTATGTCTTGTAGCAGTCGTGACAGACATGTGGAGCACCAAAAAAATAACCTGGCTTGTTTTCTATGAGATAATAGTGTTCATTGTGTACGTATAACCAAATTGTATGTGGATGCGGGTCTTCATGTGTTTACATCCAGAGCCGTGATGGAAAACTATAATTTTTACTTTCAGCTGATTCTCTTATTTGCTGATGTCTGAGAAGGATACTTTGCGCGTGTGTTCAAAACACACATCGCTGTGCAATTGTTTTGCAAAAGCCATTTTTTCAACCTCGGTCATGCTGGCCTTAACAAAATGTACAAGACAAAGAGAGAAACACAGGTTGTTGTCTCCCCAGTTGTTTGGATTGTATAGAAACCGCCCTTTTTGATAAAATCTCATCATAAGGAACACTCCCCAGTCTTAGATGTCTACTGCCCCCGCTTCTACAACCAGACTACACTAACTATAAATTCCAATTCGTCGACTGTCAGAGATGTGTTATTGCTCTGTATAACCTGAGAAATTTTATCAATAAACAAATTTACTTTACGTTGATCATCTGCATTTAAAACTACCTGTACATCTCTAGCCAGGGAGGGACCTCTCAACACCAAATTTGATGGTGAATCATCCATTACATGCTCAATAACAGACTAGCTCTGACTCAGCCTGGTACTGTTTCACTATAGTTGGGATTAATGCCTCTTAAATCAACACGCTGGTGCAGTTCAGAGGCATTAGAAATCGGTATGTCTCTGGTGTGTGTATCACCACCGACTGTGGATGATGAGGTAGCAGCCCCTTCAGATTGCTCCACATCATGCTGCCCAAAACCTAGATTATTGTCATCACCGGCGCCCTCCCCGGCAACATCTGTATCAGCAGATGCAACACAGTTAGCTATTACAAACCTTTCTACCACCTGTGTGCTGGATGACATAGTGTCACCACCACCTACAGACTGCACACATGCATCTCAGCAGCAGCAGATGCAGGGTCAACAAAATTAGCTATTTCACACATTTCTACCTATAGTATAGGTAGTATGTGTGGTGGATGATGTAGAGTCCCCACCACCTACAGACTCCACACCCTCCCTGTCAGCAGCTGCAGCATCAACATATGCCGGCAGGGACACAACGCTTGGATAACAATATTTACTTTTGCCTGACGGTATTATCTTTATTATTACACATTTTACGACCCACCCTGTCACTATGTTTGAAGATTTTCTTATGAAGAGGAGCTGTGATACCATCGTCTGCAGACTCTCCATCAGCTACAACATCAGGTGCACCGGCAGGGACACAACGTTTGGATAACAACTCTGCGTTCTTTTTCAGAGTACTGAGCATCATCATCATCATCATTACATGCGTCACTATGTTTAAACACATTTTTAGAAAGAGCCATGTTACCGGCTGTTAGTTAACCACTATGGCACACCAAATATGACACCTGTATACGGCTCAAAGCACGTGTTATTACACATGTTATTACATGTTAACTATTTGAATTGTAGCACCGCACTTGAGTTTTGGCAAGAACGTTAATCAAATCGCTTTGATTTTTATCTAGATGTGTGGCTCTTTTTTTCAGTTTTTGAATGTCACAAGCATGAGCACATCTATACAAAGCAACAGTTTTACTTAGGGCTGTGACAGTGTTTACTAAGACTGCGCTGCCATTCAATAATTTTTCTACACAATTTTTACTGACACGCTTGTGTCAGCTCGTCTCCTCCTCCCCCTCTAATGCGCAGACTGGCTCCGGTGGATGGTCAGTAGTTATTAGCTGAATATTCTCAGATCTGATAAAAAAAAAGGATAAAAAATCGTGTCAACACACACACACCGATGATTACAGACAGATCACCTATTGTTACGCAACACATAACTGTCGGCATGACTAATGTCCTCTAATTTGTTCTTCATCACCTGAGGCCCACACCCCTGATGTTGGGAATTAATAGCCTCGTAAGTCCATTGTACTCTACAACACATTCAGAGATAAAACATCCTTGATTACAGACAATTCACTATTGTTACGCACCTTGTATCCTGTGTTGCCTGAACCTCTTTCATTCACCAATGCTGCTCCCACGCTGTGCAACTCCACAACACCTGTGGGGTCGGTCTCTACAGATGATGCAAAGGGCTGCTCCACGTGTACATCATCAGTTATTAAATGGAATCTAGATCTGATAAAAATTAGGGGAAAAAAACTAAATCACACACGCTCTCATAATTAAAACAATGGTTAATAGAGTAAGCGCACAAATATTTAGAGTTACAAACCGTTCGTCCTGTCCAGCATAGATATCCTCAGGGGTTACTAACCCGCTGTGCGAATCCGCAACCAGTGTAAAGATGGAAGACTCTACCACTGATGCTATGGCTTGCACAAGCAGAAGGTCTGCCATTATTATCTCGTCATTCGCAAGAGCTGACTGAAAACCATGATGATCATATTAACACACACACACGCGTGGATGTCCTCGATGGATTTCACAGCCTGTATCAACTCATGGTCCTCTATCCATGCTGCATAGCCTGGTTCTGCATGTACTTCATTTACCAATGCTGCTTTCCCACTGTGCAACACCCTGCCACATACGGTGTCGCATCTGCAGCTGATGCAAAGCCCGAATCCAGACACACACCAGCAGATCTGATAAATTACGAAAGATTATGTCAATACAATCTCTCACAAATAAATCAGCAGTAAATACAGATAGATTACATATATATTTAGTGTTACACACTGTATAGACCTATTCTGTTCAGTGTGTAGCACCTCCAACACATTTAGCTGCTTGGCTAATTCACGCTCCATCCTAATCGCAGTATCAGTAGGAGGAACGTTTTCAATATCATCCAATACAAAATCTTTTAAGAACACAATAAAATAGGATTTTACTATATTACACCATGACATTTAAAACATCCATGCCTGCATTTATCCATTAATTTGTGTGTCTAGTAGTTATTAGTTGTGTGTGTAATAAATACACAAATAAAGTAATTGCCCTATGTTTTCTGTAACTTACTTTCAGTCACTATGTATCCGTTCCTTTTTACCTCTTGCTACCTGATTTCAGGTTAATTCCCTCACAAAGCTAATTTGTGCTTTATCTCTTGACTGATCAAGAGACGTGGCTTAGTGTAAAACTGAGCAAAATTTAAACTTCATGTTAATGGTGGAGAATGTTAATTAAATTTCTTCTGCTTCAATACATAATTACTACAAACTAGCAGCAAGAAAGCCTATTTCCCAACCAACCATCAACCACAATCTTACCCCGACAAATATTGTAGAAATAAACAATTTAATGTAAAGTTGAATGTAAGACAGTTTTTTGTAGAATCATACAATATCAGCATCTTTGTGTGAAGATAGGGTTGCTCAGTCAAGATGATTATTACTGTAGCATATTCTCCATTGTTGTTTATGTAGATTATTAATTTACTCATTTATTTGGCCTGCGTAGATAAATGTCTCATTCGATGTGATGCTTCTGTCTTCAACGATCTCCCTCCTACAGACTTCCCCTCTCCATACCCACTCTCTCTGGCTGTTATCCAATAAAGAAAATTCTTTGTCCATCTCGGTGTCCCCTGCCTGTCTGTTCCATAACAGAAGGTCGGACCCATACCGAAGGACTAAGCTGGCATTCCAGTAGTCTCTCCGTCAACCCCCACTTCACCATGCCAAGGGCCAGACCGGAGCCCTTTTTTGATTCGGTGGTGGATGATAACGGTGTTCTGTGGCTATACCCATCAATGCTAGACACGCAGCCGTCTGGCTCGAGGTGGTCCACGAAGTCAGCAGCAGCACTCCCTGCAGGTTGGCAGCAGTTATCACTTCCTGCAGGATCGCAGCAGCCCCCTGAACTCCCTGCTGGATTGCAGGTGCCTCCTCTCCCGGCTGGATCGCAGCAGCTCCAATCCATAGTCGATACTGGATCATTACCACCTCCGCTTCCCCTTTGGATCGCAGCATGCTGCAGGACCAACTGCTGGGTCGCAACAAGCCGCTGGGTCACAACAGCAGCCGTGCCCTCCTTCTCAGCCGGAGGAGCAGGTTCCGGATTCCCTGACACCACCGGTCCAGCCCGCTCCTCAGCCAGTAATCCCGTCGCCGGCTCCATGTCCTGCTGTCCTGTCGCCGGCTCCCAGGCCTGCAGCCCCATCGCCAGCTCTCTGTCCTGCTGCCCCGTCGCCCCGGATCCATGTCATGCTGTTCCAAAGATGGCTCTCAGTCCTGATGTCCAGAAGCTGGTTCCCTGTCCTGCTGTCTCGTCGCCGGCTCCCTGTCCTGCTGTACCATTGCCGGCTCCTGAGCTGATTGGCAAGCCTCCAGGGGGTTCCCGCCTTAGCCGCAGACCTCCAGGGGGTTCCCACCTCCGGCTTCCAGAGGGTCCCAGCCTTCGCTTCCATCTCAGGCCTCCAGGGGGTTCCCGCCTTCACCGCAGACCTCCAGGGAATTATCATCTCCGACAGCCAGAGGGTCCATGCCTTCGTGTCCACCTCAAGCCTCCAGAGGGGTCCACGCCTTCGCCGCAGACCTCCAGGAGGTGCCCGCCTGCACCGCAGACCTCCAGGGGCATCCTGCCTTCACCGTAGCCGGCCTCCTGTGACCTTCCTCCTGTGCCACCAGCACTCTGCCAGGCCTCCAGATGGTATTGATCTTCATCGCAGATCGCATGACGTCCCCAGCTCCTCGCCTGTCCAGTCCCCAGGTCGTCCACCGGAGGTCCTCAGCTCCACCCTGGTTCTGCTACCGGGTCGTCCGCCCAGGATCCTCCGTAACACCCAGGACCAGGTTCATGGTCGTCAGTCCGAGACTCCCTGCTCCACACCTGTCCAACCTCCTAGTCGTCCGTCCGAGACTCCCTGCTCCACACCTGTCCAAGCTCCTGGTTGCCCGTCCGAGGTTCCCAGTTCCGTACATGCCCAAAGTGGGGCCGCCTGACCGGATCAACCTTTTCCCTGCGGTGAAGGACGACCACCACGTCGGTGGGGTTTTTCGGCCCTTGGGAGCTGGCCGTGGAGGCGGGGGGGTATTGTCAGGGACACTCCAGCCTCCACTACCCACTAATTATCCACACCTGCTCCCAATCACACTCCTGCTCCACATTAGCTCCCAATCACAGTCAGCATAAAAGCTCTGCACTCACCTCAGTATGTGTCCGACCTCGTTCATGACTAGGACTCTCCACGCTACTCGGCATTATGCCTGATCTCCCTTCTCCAGCGATCTCCCTTCTCCAGCGATCTCCCTACTACAGACTTCCCTCTCTCCATACCCACTCTCTCTGGCTGTTATCCAATAAAGAACATTCTTTGTCCATCTCAGTGTCCCCTGCCTGTCTGTTCCATAACAGCTTTAAGGCACCAGTGGCATTCTAAGCTTTAATCCAGCCAAGCTAATCAAGATTTATGAAACAAACCCGCAAAGGAAAATAACAACCCCATCCACTTATCATATATCATTACCATCATTAATGTGAAGTTACTGCAGATGATATTTCTGGACTCCCTGCAAAGCAGGAATTGGATTTCTAAATAATCCACAGCATGGTTTAATTGGGCTAACCACAACGGTGAGTGAGCTCATTGGATATAGGTTTATTTTTGGAGATACACAAATATGTATGCACAATATCTAAATGTATTGTTTGTTTTTAAATAGTAAAGATAAAGATTTTAAGAAGATGAGGAAGAAACTACAGCCATGCTAGCAGCTCTTTGAAGCTGTACTTAGGCACAGTGGCGCTTTGAGCTAAATGTTAACATTAGCATGCTCACAATGACAATGCTAACATGCTGATGTTTAATGTCTACCATTGTTGCCATCTTAGTATAATATAGCATGCTAACATTTGTTAGCACTAAACACAAAGTACAGCTGAGGTTGATGGGAATGTCATTAGTTTTGCAAGTATTTGGTCATAAATCAAATTTCTACTGAGAGTATGGATCAAAGTAGAAACGTCAAGGTTTTTATGCCAAGCTCACTTATTTCAGCTCCTATTGCTAACTCAAAACTCTTTGAGTAGAAGTAACTTTGTCAGTCCTCTAGCAGAGTCCACTGCTCTCATCTCAGCTTGGACATCACAAATGTGCAGCAACAGCCTGTTGAGGCGTCCTGGAAATGTATGAGCAGCAGAACACTTTGCCTTCTTGAGATGAAGCCAGAAAGTGTTAAGCAGCGGAGCAGCCACACCCTGCACCACTGCCCGCTGTACCAGCTGCCTGCTGACTGTGCCAGGGGAGCTGGGAGGGCAAATCCCTGACTGTGGTAGATAAATGAAACCAGGCAAAGCCCCTCATCTCCTCTGACTCTTTAAATATGCTGCTCAGTAGTCCAGCAGTGATGACACGGATACCTCCCTGTTTAGTCAGATCTATTATGTTATTCCTCCCTGTCGTCAGGACACAGGCTCAGCTATAGTGGAAGATGTGTAATGCAAGTAGCTGTAGGTTTTCCTGAATTTTCCTTTCATCTTTAAGTTCCCATACATCCTAAGGCTCAGTCTTAGAAACCATATATTAACACATTTGTGTGCATACAGAGCATGCTTTTCATCCAAAACCATTAAAGGAAAATTCAAAACTCCACCTGTGATGATGAGTTAGTTTGTGGTAACATGTTGTAGTTTACTTTAGAAGGAAGCTTTTCATTCTGAGAGACTAACACCAAAAAATCTAATTTAATTGGAGCTGCAGGAAATAATGTGATGTGACGTAAAAATAACTTTTTTAAAAACTGATATGAGCCGATTTTCTATATAAATAGATGTTCCTTTATTTTTCCAGAGAGAAGAAGGTTGCCAGATAACGTACACTTTGGTTATAACATCATAAATTAACCAATAAATAAAACCCAGAGGCTCTGTTGTCAGATCGATGGCATGAACATTCAGCAGGATATTAATAGATATTTGGCAGGACAGCTTGACTTTAACAAAGAGACCTCTGGGTGGAATTTATTTCCAGCAGTTCCTGAGATTTCTGGTTTGGATTCTGATCCAGGACTTGTGGATTTATTGAGAGACAGAAGACTAATAGCAGTGAAACAAACTTGACCCAGCAGTTTTGATGTGTGTGCAGAGAGAAATAGCTGGAAGAGACTTTATATTTGGAAATTGTTACTGTAATGGAGCTGTGTGTTTTCATTGATTCAACATTTGATATTAATTCAGAATCCTCTCTGTCTGAAGTCAGAATATCAGTAATAATACTTCACTTATAACCTAATAATTCATTATATATAAACCTAATTTTCTAATTGAAACAGGACGTGCTTTGTTAACACACACTCTGTACATGTACATGTCTCTCACATGGACATTTAAACATATGAACAAGTTAAGAGTGGACTGTGGGAGGTCACTAGAACACTGCAGAGAACCAATACACAGTGTCGGCATCCGGGGGTATGCATGTATTTTCATACATTGAGACCGTAAATTCCAGAGCATCTGTCTCTAAAATAGTAGCAATCTGCTGAGTGTGTGATGGATATTTGTTTCTTTTTTAGTACTGCATTGAGTCAAATAGCAAATCAATGTTTGTTTTTCTTGTTCACTCACTTGTTCACAAACTACAGATAACTTTGTTTTTAACATCCAAAAACATTACAAGAAATGTCCATCTATAGTCCTTCATATTAATGGTATCCAGTGCTTGTGTGAATGAAACTGTACACAAGTTGTAGCAGCTGCAAGGTTTGTGTTTGACCACCCTGATAGTCCGTGGGCCATCAGAAAGTACTACCTCCAGCAGGGACTTTTTTGGCACCAGTAACTTTGGCAGAGGCAGTCAATTCAGACACTGATTATGCTGGTTGAAGTGCAGGTAAAGTTCCTAAAATGGTTCTTGGGTCCATGGAAAAGCTCCTGTGGTGGAAACAGGCTAACAGTTAAATCGAGTTGTACCTCTTGACCTCATGCTTCAGCTCAGGATCTACACCCCCAAAGAGATCCAGGCTCAGAGATCCAGGCTCCTCCCGTGCCCTTTGTCTATTAGGAACTGCACTCAACTTCTACTGCCTTGCCAGTTTGAACCCACAATAGTCTTATTTTAATGTTTATAAAAGTACAAACTGTGGTTTAGATGACACATATAAAGCCTGTGATGGCGAGATGTCTTAGAAAAAGTGGTAATTCCATGGAACTTAAGAAAAAGAGGAAACATAAACTACCAGCTCGAGGGTCTGGTAGAGTTTTCAAGCATGGCAATCGATGTTACATCAGCCATCAGTCAGGACCTGTGAGATTCATGCAGGAAGCTGTCTGCTCGTGCTCCCAGCAGCATGACTGCTGCCTCCCCAGTGCCCGTCGCTGGAGTGTCCTGGAGAAGAAAGGACGAAGTGCTTTGATGATCCTGTGGGTGCTTTCCATCTCATCTCCCCCCTTCCCCCCTCTCTGCTTCTCCATCTGCTGACATGGTTCGTGTAATGCAGACTACTCAAATGGGATGATCACTGCTTTCTGAAGTACTGTGCCGGCTTCACATCAACATTTGTCTGTGACAGTATAAACTGACTTCAAATCAGGAGTTAGTTCTGACACTTTTGCATTATGGTCAGGGAGAAAAGAGAGGGAAAGTTATTTGCAGAATAGTGATTAACACCTTTTTACTCATAGTTACTAATATCAACGTGACATGCACTTGCCAGTTTATTCAGTACATCTAGCTGCAACTAATGCACTAATGCAGTCCTGCAATACATCCTACCATGAAAGTTATAATGTTGTTTGTGTTGTTGTTTGTGAATGTTGTGTTGTTTTAGAGAGGTGTTGATTCAACCTTATGATCATTTTGAAGGATGTAGTTTGTGGTGTTGTTGAATTGTGTTGCATTATACTGGCATTATATAAAATTACAAGAATCAGGCTGATATTGTGACAGACATATTGTGTATTAGTCTGCGCATTAGCTAGGTGTACCTAATAAAGGAAACTATATAAATTCATGTTTTTCTAAAAAGACCATGCTTCATAGTGGTTTGTTTACCATCGAGCTTTCTTTATTTTGCCAGTTTAGCTGTGATCATAGTCTTTGAAGTTTTGATGAAATTCCCTAAATGTAATACAACATTACATCATGAGTCAGTTTTTTTACAAAACTTGGTTCAACAATACGCTTGCTTGCTCTCTTTATGAGAATGAGATGTTTAGATCGATATCATTCTCATCTCTGTAAGTTAAGTACAGAGCTGGATGTAGGATGTGGTTAGCCTAGCTAAAGACTGGAAGCAGGGGGAAACAGCTACCCTGGCTCTAAAGATCACTAATTAAAATGTATATAATTTGTTGACTTCGTGCAGACACAGAACAGAAATGTAATGGGGAGTTATGTACTCGAACTGTTTATCCATTAGCCCAGTAATAATAATAACTTTATTTATATAGCACCTTTCAAAACAAAGTTACAAAGTGCTTTACAATCAAACAAATAATATAATTAAATTAAAATCCAAAACAAAGATATAAAACAAGATAAGACAAGCCAAGAATAATTACAACAAAACCATCAGTTAAGAAAAAGCCATAAGATAAAAGTGAATTTTAAGAAGAGATTTAAAAGAGGACAATGAGTTTGCCTGCCTGAGATCCCCAGGCAGGGAGTTTCACAGCTGAGGGGAACGGACAACAAAGACCCGGTCACCTTTAGTGACAAGTCGAGATTTTAGAACCATTAGTAGGGCCTTTATAGAGGATCTCAAGCAGCGATCAGGTTTATAGGTAGTTATCAGATCACAGATATAGGTAGGAGTCTGGCTTTAAGGCTTTAAAAATGAGCAGCAAGGATTGGTGTGATGTGATTGCTTTTCTTAGAACGTGCTAAAACTTTGGCAGCCGTGTTTTGTTTATGTGGCAGTCTTTAGATGTTTTGCCTGCTGATACCAGAATAAAGTGCGTTGCAATAGTCTGGAAGAGATAAAAGCACGGATGACCTTTTCTAGATCTGCAGACGAAAGGAATGATGTGATCTTGGTTAAAAAGTTGATAAAGCCGGACTGCACCACTTTAGTCACCTGTGTCATGGCCACCGTTCCCGTCTTTACCTTGTGTTTCCCTGTATTCCCCACTCCACCTGGGTCTTCCATGTTCCCGGTATGCCTCTCTGTGTTTGTGTGTGTATGGTGTCGTCCCCGCCTTGCTGCTCACCTGGATCCTGCCTACCCGTCCACCTGTCTTCAATCAGTTCATCAACTCGCAGCTTATAAACCCCAGCTTTCCTCCCACTCATCACCAGATCGTCGTTTCAGCCACAGTGGTAGCTATGCTCGGGGCTTTAAGTTTCCTTGTGTCCTTGTTACCTGTATTAATGCTTGTTTGTTTCCTGTGCTCCAGGATTCCTGTTTGCCTGTCTGCCTACCTACCTGCCAGCCAGCTTCCCTGCCTGCCTACCTACTCTCCCTTGCTTACTCTGCCTGCCTCGCTACCCTGGCATTGTCCATACCTCCTCTTCCACCTGCCACCAGCCATCCTACTTCAACCAATATCCATCAACAGTAACGAATACAATTACAGCATGGTACAATTACCATGTACCCTGAGTTACGCTGAGGATTTGGGGACATGCAGGTCTTTTTTAATTCAATGTTCACTTGCATTTGAGCAACAACCTTTAACCTGGGCATCAGCTGTCTGGGAGAGTCCAGCCTCTGTTAACCAGTCCTATGCTTGCTTCATTGCTGAGATGAGGAAAGTTATCGATCACCTGGTCATTGGTAGAGATGCATTTCTTATCTCTCTGCCAGGGGTTTTGTAGCATAGCGGAGTTCAGGATAGCCACTGCTGTGTCTGGGTAGAATGATTAGTTTCTTCAGGGGGTGTTCCTTAACAGGCTTAGCGAGTCCCTTAAAGACAAGTAAGCGTGTCGAAGAAAATCATTCATTGCTGGAGAGGTGTGTGTTTTTTGAAGCATGCTGGTACACTAGTGAACTTACAGACACAGAGTGGATCCGAGCCGTTGAGCTCACTCAGAGCAAATTAAATGGAAGCACTTTTTTTTAACAGTACAACCAAAGCAGTATGTCAATAGTAGTGATCAAAGTGTAAGGAAAGGCAGTGATCAGATGGAATGCAATTACAAATGGAAACAAAAGGCAGGCTGGGGGGGCATTTGCATTCAGACCTGTTGGGGGCACACGGTTGACAGGATAAAAGGATCAAGGGGCAGGAGGTGGGAAGGACACACAGCTGGCATATGACAAGATCAAGGGGCCAAACCAGTAGGGGGGGAAGCTGCTCCCAGATGTCACTTGATTAGCAAGTCTACACTGCCCAAATGTGTATTTCTTCATTAATCCACACTTTTGTTTTGTTACGGGTTATACCCATAGCCTACTCAGTCATTATCAATTTCAATTCAATTTTATTTATATAGTGCCAACTCATAACAGAAGTTATCTCATTGCGCTTTTCCTATAGAGCAGGTCTAGACCGTACTCTTTATAATATTAATTACAGAGACCCAACAAATCCCACCATGAGCAAGCATTTGGAGACAGTGGCAAAAAAAAACTTCCTGTTAACAGGCAAACCTTGGACAGAATCAGACTCAATGGTGGGCAGCCATCCTCCGCTGCCGTGTTAGGTTTTGAGAGCGAGAGAGAGAGGGGAGGGGTTTGGGGGAAGGGGATAGGGTTAGGGAGGCACAATGCAAAGACCACATATTTAAAGTAAAGTATCCTACCCTTTTTTATATTTAAAGTAAATTACCCTAATTTAAATAAAGTGCAAAAAACAATAGATTTACAGAAATGTTCATTAACTGGTCTGCAGAGAAACACTGTTATTTTACAGACTTTCCCTGAATTATTACGATCAAACCCCTTCAATAAAGTGATGGCGCTAAAATTCTGCAGAGAACCACTGCTAATTTATAGGTTTCCCTATATTATTACAATCAAACACCTTCAATGTACACTTAATAATCAAATCAAATCACGTCAAATTATTGTTTGGTAACAGTTTTTTCCCCCAAAATATTAATATGTCCGAAAATACACATTAACATGAATCCAACATATTATTAGCAAAAAACCCGCACAACGTTTGATGATAGGCTACCCATGAATCATCATGCAATCATGTGAGCAAACTAACCAACACTAAATACAGTGCGCCGCCGGCACCTATCTATAATGGTGAAATAGTTACACCTAGCTGGGTATTATTGAAACATATTGGCCAGTTAGCTGTATTATTATTATTACTATTATTAAATGTACAGACATTCTTGTGAGCCAAAATGGATCATTTTGTAACTTTTCAAGCAAGAGATTCTGACATACCCTCAGAAACCATCAGCGAAAGTGCAGAGGGTGAGGCTAACTCACCTAACATTAGCCATGCTACAACTGCTGCTGACTTAGCAGGTAAGCACAAACGAGAGAAGACCAAAAAAAGAGAATTATTTCAGGTTTGGATTTACCTTCAAGGAGACTGTGTGTCATCTGCTCTGCGGTGCTGTCAAACGAAGCTCTGAAGCCATCAAAGCTGCAGCATCACTTGGAGACAACCCATAGCCAATTAAAAGAAAAATCAGTGGAATACTTCCAAGCTCGTCTCAAATCTCTCAGAGGTCAACAGACATTGATGAAACAATCAGCTAAAGTTGGTGAGCTAGCTTTGAAAGCCTCTTATCAAGTTGCTCTTCGGATTGCTCAGAAGAAAAAGCCATACACAATTGTAGAGGATTTAATATTGCCTGCAGCAAGTGATATGTGTAAAAACAATGTTTGGGAATGATGACTACGCTAATAAACTGAAAACTATTCTGTTGTCGGACACAACCATTGCTCGTCATATGATATGGCATCTATTGTGAGGGTGCAACTGATAGAGAAGCTGAGGTTGGCAGAGGCTTTTGCATTACAATTGGATGAATCTATGGATGTCAAAGGATGTTCAGCTTCTGGCGTTTGTCAAAACAAAATGCAGAAAGAATGTGTGTTTTGTAAGCAGCTTCCTGAATGCACAACTAGTTCTGAAATTTTCAAAATGATTGATGTATTTTTCAGGAAAATGACAATGTGTTGCACTGTGCACTGATGGTGCAAGAGCCATGGCTGGTTTAAAAAGTAAATAGCGCTTGTAAAGGATGTGGCTCCACAAATGATGTGGACATACTGCATACTACACAGGGAGTCACTCGTTGCCAAAGAAATGATTGGTTGTTTTGTCACTTGCATTTTCCAATTCAGTTTTATATTGTTTTCCACAATATTTTCCTGACCCCTGGGGGCTCCGTATAGTTTTGATAATATGTGTACAAACATTACTTTTTTTTTTTAAATTTAGAATCCTAACTATACAGTGTATTGATAAGTAAAATCAAAATATACCACAAAAGGTAAATTAATCTGTACAAGAAGTGACAGTGCAACATAGTAGACAAAGAACAATCCTCCTCCAAACTTCTAGTAATCAGCTAGATCTTTGGTGCATCTGGGATTGGGGGGCTAGAAAAAAAGGACACACTAAAATTCACTGAAAATCCTTAAAAAGTAGGATTTCATGTTTGACCATTCCTTAAACAAACTGAACAGAGTACTGTCAGCTTTGAGAGTGCTAGTTTTTAAATGTTTACCAATTTAACCATGCACCTAATACATGTCAAGCACTCCCGACAGAAAAATATGAATCACCAAAACAAGGAAGAAGTGGATTCACATCAATGGACACTTTTCACAGATGTATCATAGCAAGGTAAACTCAGTTGTCGCTAAGAAAAAAAAAAAATGCCAATTGGTGCGCCAAAATTAAACCAACCATTTTATTAACTGCATCTGAGCCAAGGAAAAGGTGGTTAGCAGTTTATTAGCCTTACTCCTTTCCAGGGTTGCTGCTAGTCTGTGGGATGGTTGCTGATTGGTGCATGGAAGCGTGGCTGAACAAACAGGAGTGAGTTCAGTTTTTTCTGCAGCTTCTTAATGTATTTGTACATTACATGTGCAATAATTGCCGTAATGATCCAGCCAATAAGGAGAAGCTGGAGGGTGATTGCAGTGATTGGGTCTTCCTGATAAGTTGACGACCTGCTTATGTGATTAGCAAATGTGGTCGTGAGCCCAATCGGTTTGAGACTGAACTGCACTATTTTGGTCCCTTCAGCCAGAAGTTACTTTTGAAGGGAGTTGTTAATCATGAGGTTGTGACCTCTGAATGCGTCCATAATCTCAGATCTCGGAGTTGAGGTTATAGAGGACAATAGCATCAATATGTACAGTGGCTCCTGGCAGAACTGTTAGGAACACCGTCTGGTTTGGCAGAGTTAGCTTAGTAGCTGTATCATGTCGGTTGTAAGACATTAATACTTGGGTGTGCTAATCAGCCATCGGTTGCCATCCTTGTTTTACTCTTGTGTCTATCCCTTCGTCCCTTATGGACGTGTTACCCTGGCACTTTTGTTCAGAAGACACGGCTCTTAAGCTGCAGAGGTAACTAGTTACACCTTTAATAAAGGGGTTGCTTGGGCACACACAATGAATGTCTTTGGTCCTAGTGCGCAGGTTTAGATTGGGGATGAGGTAGACAGAGGGGTCTTCATCTGATGTACATGCGTGTTGCCTTTCCAAAAACCTACATTCAATACTGATTTTAGTCGGTATACATTCTGTCTCTCTATAATGGGAAGATTGAGGATGAATCTTATTTCTAGATTCTTAGGGTCTACAGAGATTGGGATTGCGCTGCCAAGACTGTATGCCAGATGTACTTGTGAAGTTTGCACCCCCATGGTAGTAGTTGATTTAAGGATCTGTTCAACAAGGTCCAGGGAGACCAGATAGGCTGGAATCCTTCCCCTGCTCAAGCTGTTGTCCCCGGTTCCGGCCGAACCGTGCCTTTTCTTTCGATTAGAAGGCGTTCGGTGGTGGTGGTGGTTTGGATCGACTTTGGGGATGGGTCCTGTTCCCACTCCCTTGGCCAGGCATTTCGGATTTCAAGTATGATGCTTTGGTTTTCTGAGGTCTGGATTCCCAAGATTCTAGCGCCATCCTTGGGCCTCCTGGCAGGGCGTGCACGTGTCTCCCATGCCAGTTGGCCAGCCGGCTTTCTTCGGGCAGGGTTAGACCACCACCCTGGTTGGGGACCCATTTAAGAGGCAGCGCAAGGCGACTCGCGGGCGAAGAGGTCAGCGGTCGTACTTACCTGTCTTCGTGCCTGGTTTCTGCTCTCAGTGGAGCTGCTCTGAGCTGCAGCGGAGGGTTTCTGTACTCTCCAGCAGCTTGTTTGAGCCTCTTGTGCACAGGAGAGCTCTGTCTGGCATCAAGCTAGCATTTCACTGTTGCACAGCTTGATAGCTACACTGTAGCTGAGTGTAGCGCTCCTCTTGCTCTTCAGCTTGCACCTGAAGTTTGCATTGGCAGAGGAGGGCAATTTGTCCAAGCACATCCGGGATTTCCCAGATGGTTGGCTGATGTAAGATACAAACTCTTTAATCTTATCATGGCAGATATTCGCATCATACCCATCTTTGTCCTCTAAGGAGAGATGGAGGGACTGCATCCTGCAGGGCTAATTCGACTCCTGGGGAACTTCAGATTTTGGTGACTCATTTTCACCACTCTGATAGAGTCACTTTTACATGGCACCACCCTGGGATCAGGGATCAATAACCAAACATGAAAAACAGTCACAATGATGGCTGAAATAAATAAATGTGGAATTATTAAATAAAAGTCAGTAATGAAATAAGTAAGAGTGGTTCTTTGAAAAACGTCCTTTTTTTAAAATAAAAACCTTTTCATTTATTGAATTATATTGACTCATGTATATATATTTATAATTACATTTATTGGCTCCAAATAGGAATGAAAATAAGGTATAGGCCTACATGTACTTTGGGAGGAGTAGTCTGCCCCATTATGTAGGTTAATTAGTAAATGTAATGTAATTCATTCTCAGAGTTAGACAAGGGGTAGAATTAGGCATCTCAACAGCACTTACTTGGCAGAAAACCCAAAATATATTATATAAGTAAAATAGTGTGCCACTGGGCATTTCTATCAAATACATTTACATACGGCAGCAACAGACACACATACAGCAGCACTTGTGGTCTGCCTCTGTCACCAGATTCATCACATCTTCGCAAACATATTACTACGATATTCAAGTCGCATCTCATCTACGAATATGATAAGCACTAGATCACAGACATACGAAAATCTGTTATGTGTGTTATGTGAACACAATGCGTGCATGCTTCAAATGAAGCTCAACGTTCACACAATATCCCTCAATATTACAACATTAGTCCAACATTGTCCCAGGCTGTGGAATAATAGATGCTAGCCACATTAGCCCCGCAACATGCTAACGCCAACTTTAACAAGCTTCAGTTTTGTCAGTCCAAGACTTAACAAATCAGTCCAAGACTTAACTCTCAAAGAAAGAAACTCTATTAGCACCCCTAAATTGCTGCGACCAGGTTAAGGAAGCCTGCTCCACTCTGCTGCCATACCTGAGTCCTAACGAGGACCGTAATGAACTTTAAACTCATCTGGCAGATGCTCACACCGCATTGCCGTCACAACCAAATGTCATCAGACTGATTTTGGAATTGACTTGAGCAGAAGTTGCCATGAGGGACCAACATTGCTTCTGGAAACATGGAACTCCAGGGAGATTAATCTGGAACCAAGGGCCCATCAGCTAACCCAGATGCTGACTGGGACTGACCACCCACAGAGGAATGGCACTGCTTCACCTCTCCCCTCTAACGCCTGCCACATTGGTTTTGATCATTTCAGTAGGCGATGTCATTAACAACAAGCCTCCTCCATACATGACTCACCTGCTGTTGTGAAAACGGAATCGTGGGTGAAAAAACGCGAGTTGTGTTTGCGCGACTTTATAAAACATAGTGCTGACGAAGAAAGTCAATAGTGCAGACACATACGGGGAGAGTGAAACAGAAAGGCAGGCAGTCAGGCAGGGCAAGCCGGTGTGTGTGTGCAGAGACCAGAGGTGTTGGTGTGTGCGTGTGTGTGGAGGGAAAAGAGAACTGGAGGGAAAAGCAGGGTGAGCAGATTAAAGTAGTTTGTGATTAAACACATAAGGTGGAGAATTAAGTAGAATTAAAATGGTAAGATAAGAAATAACCTACTAGAAATTGGGTAATATAGTAATGTATTCTTTAAAAAATTAGAATATTTTCAATAGACAAATACATTTTTTGTTGCAGAACAATGCCCTGCAGTGCATACTTTGTTTCTTGTTACATGTGTTTTTAAGAGAAAATTATTGAAGAAAATATTGAAGTATTAATGAGACAAGTTTTTGATATTTATTTTGGGTAAATTAATTGTTATATTAAGTAATAAAAATAATCTTTAGAATAATCAAGAAATTAGTAGTTAGATTAATCAACTAATCGAAAGAAATAATCATTAGATTAATCAATAAAAAATATATTGTTAGGTGTAGCCCTACCCCAGACCCCCCTGGAGGGTTGGGTCACAGAAGGCGTACATGTTAAATAGTTGATTATGGCCCTGTTGCAATCATATAAGCAGTTAGGATCATCATTCAAAGAATAAGTTGAAGTTGACTGTAAAGCTTTGGAAATTAAAGGTTTTCTCACCATTTATACACACCACAGCATAAAATTGTCCACTATTTCACCATCTACTGCTTGTTTCTAGTTGTGTCTCATTCATGCAACCATTTAAGAAGTAAATGTAAAAGCTTTCATGAACATATTATTGCCACTATTGGGTTATAGTATTAAGATAAGGAGGAGTAAAATAGATGCATGTCCCAAGACCAGCACAGATGTATCTGTGTAAAGTTGGTCCGGGAACAGTTATGAATGTTCTATAAAGTCCCAGTGCCAGCAGTGACCTCCAATTAAAGGCTTTACTGGTGTTTCTTTGGCATAAATCACAAGTTTAACCACAGGAAGCTTTGGTCCTGCCCTCCTCAGCTGTCCATGTTTATATTTAGTGCTGCAGGGAGAAAGATGGAGCTGCAGTGTAGGTTTACTGTGAAACCTAACCTGCTGGGCTGTTTTATGGTTTGGCCCATATTTTTCCCCTCAGTGGTCCCTGTGCAGGTATGTACTGTATCAGGGACTGCCTCCCTATGTGTTCCTGGCATGGGAGCTAATGCAGGGTTTTTGCTGTAGTCTGAACCCATAATCAGTCATAGCATTTCTTAATCTCCATCTTTCAGTTCATTGTTATGGTCACTCCAGATGCTGCTGGTGCCTACACCAGGTTTCTGCCTGTTAAATGAAAGAAAAGACATTACCTATGCTTACCTAGTGCTTCTTCATAATAGATCTTCATCAGGATCAGAAACACTTCTGACATCAAGTGTCCGCTGTCAGACTGAAATCAAAGCAGTGATGCTGTCTAATGTTAAAATCATTACAGTTCAAATTCCTGTGAGTTTTCGTATGTATAGCAAATGCCCTTCAACACATAAAAAAACAAAGTATAATATGTATTTTTCAGCGGATATGGAAACAAGTTGTATTTCACATCTTAAACATTATTTGTAAAGTGTTTTTGAAAATAAATGCTGCAAGGTGTATTAATTTAAATGATGACTCATTATCACTATGCCAAAGAAGAGAGTCTGGTAATAAGGTATTACATCAGTAAAGAGAATGATAATCTCAATATTTGTGCTCCATTAACCAATGGTTATTAAGATATCTACACATTTTTACATTGGAACTGTCAATGGCCTAGGTAAGTGGGGCAAAAGAAACTACCATCAGTACTGTCTTGCAAATTTGATATTGATAAAGTGAAATTATATTTTGATAAATTAAACTAAACTAAATGCTCGGGTCACTCAAATAGGATTTCAAAGTGTCTTTTGCGTCACTTGCAACACAATACACAATGACAACGTCAAATCCAGAGTGACAGAAGTGCATTAGAGCGGCTCATGAAGAATCCATGCTGCACACTGTCAAGTCGCAGAGCAGAACTCCTCCGTCACTGAGTTTGTCTGGAGCGCAGGAGGAGTTCCGCACTGCAGCTTGACAGCACGATTCTTTGGAGGGCGAGAAGATGGATCTTCCTACCTAGTTACTGATGCCTACGTCGTTACCAAAGCAACCCTTGCAGATAGGTTGGTGATATCTGGACACACAAATCCGGCCTGATCACTTGTGTATAACAATGCGGACAGTCTGTCTTAAAGATCTGATTTGAGAAAAAAAATTTATTTGTCTGCAGTCTGAACAAAGCCAACAATCAAGATGGGAAACATGGTAAAATTACACTTGCATGTTAGCATTATGTGATTTTAGCATATAGCTCACAGTACTAAAAACTTAAGATCAGGGATTTTTCATGTTCCTCTGTCCAATATTTTAATACTGACACTTGTAGTTATAGTATATGCACTGTACACAATGGGCAACAGGTTTTTGTGATATTTAGGTGTTCTGTAATGACTCTTCTTAGAATGTTCTGATGCCAAAACATTACCTTAACATAGATCCTTTCTGATTTCTACATTTAATGCTCAGATCTGTGGAGAGATTCTTAATTATGTGCTGTTTTAATAATAGAATCTGGTCAAGGATGGTCTTTCGAACAGAATGCAGAGGTCCACATTCTCCAACCGCAACTGACTCCAGGCTAAAGACCTTTGACCTTTTGCTGGACGATGCTGGCACCTGTTATGTTACACATCTGTTATGCCTCACCCTTAGGCAGCCCTATGGGGCAAACAACACTCAACCACTGACCCAAATCAACCACAGAAAGAACCCTTTATAACAACCAAATCCATGGGATTTATTAACATGAAAACATAAAAACAACCAAGACACTAAAACTATCAAAAGGCACAAATTCAAAACACAACAGCAACACAAAATCCCAGGCTGAGAGGCAGTAAGACCAGAGGGGTGTACTACGAAGCAAGATTAATTGGGTAGCGAGGTATGTTGAGTCTAAAGCCAGAGTTTTCAATGTCACAAAGGTGGTTCTCTTTTAACCTGGATAGATCACCATGGTAACCTAAGCTGAACACCCAACCCGCTTGAGTGGTAAAATAAATATATTAACTTAAGAATTTACACAATTAACAATTTTCAGCCAGCATTCTTCTCTTGCCTTATTTGCAGCAACAGTGTTGTTTTTTGCTTTAATGTATTTTTTAATATACTTCATAGGTCTCCATTATAATGACCTATTCTTCTTGACTGAAGTAGGCGGCACGGGATCGGTCCATTTTGTGTGGAAGACACGTCTAACGCCCCCTTTTATGGTAACGTGCACAGAGCCTGATGAAGAAAACCAGAGTTAACAAATAATAATAAATAATAACACTGGTAATGATGCCTTTTATGCCAGCCAGCAATGATTGGTTTGCCAGAGCAGAAGTGGGAAGCAACCCAGAGCCATGTAGAGAGCTCTGCGATCCACCATTGCTGTAAAAAAAAAAAGGTCCATTGGAGAGAAAGTTTATTATTGTTTATTGTTTATTATTGTTTATTTTGTTTATTATGATTGTATAGTTTGTGTTAATATGCTTTGGCAACTTTGCATTTTATGCCGTCATGCCAATATTTCCCACATGAAACATACTTCAAGGACTGCCTTCTATCACCTACGTAACATTGAAGAAATCAGGCACAAAATGATGCCAAAAAACTAGTCCATGCATTTGTTATGAATAAGTCCCTTAAGACTCTCCAGTTCATCCAGAATGCTGCGGCACGTGTACTGACAAGAACTAGGAAAAGAGATCATATTTCTCCAATATTAGCTTATCTGCACTGGCCCCCTGTAAAATCCAGAATAGAATTTAAAATCCTTCTCCTCACCTACAAAGCTCTTAATGGTCAGGCACCATCGTATCTTAAAGAGCTCACAGTACCTTATTACCCGACTAGAACACTGTGCTCCCAGAATGCAGGGTTACTTGTGGTTCCTAGAGTCTCCAAACGCAGAATGGGAGCCAGAGGCTTCAGTTATCAAGCTCCTCTCCTGTGGAATCAGATCCCAGTTTGGGTTTGGGAGGCAGACACCATCTCAACATTTAAGAGTAGGCTTAAGACTTTCCTCTTTGATAAAGCTTATAGTTAGGGCTTGCTTGGGTGAGTCCTGAGTCCCTTAGTTATGCTGCTATAGGCCTAGAATTGAATGGAATAAAGCCACTTGAATTGAAAATGAACAGAGATGACGCATCGCTCTCTCTCTCTACATGGGTCTGGAGCAACTGTAGCAACGGAGTAGGCCACAGCAACAGCAACTATGAGTAAAACCTAAGCGTCCAAGAAAAGTGTCTGATGATTCAGATAAAAAAGGAACTCAGCATTCAGAGGAAGGATTACTGTCAAAAAAAGAAACTGATTGACGGCGAGGACAAACAAAGATAACTATTGGTATAGCTTTAGCTTTTCCTTGTTGGAGAGCTCTGAGTAGGTGTGGCAGATCATATTTTGATTGACATCTCCCTCGGTATGACTGACATCTCCCTGGATCCACCTATGTCAACAATCTTTCATGGCAACACACACTCACAGCAAGGTGTTAATCAGCATAGTCCAGCCCTATGTGTTTGAGCCGTCTGATTTGAATCAGATCAAGCCCTGCGATATGAATTTTTTAAATTTCAGTTGGTCACTGAATGGTGAGTTACAAAATGCTTTGCTATCCATATTACTCTTGAGTAGAATAGTTAGCATACACATGCAAAGTTAGCTATTTGTTCTGAATGAATGAATGAATGAATGAATGAATGAATGAATGAATGCAATACAAAATGATGGCTCTGTGGCATGAGAGAAGGGATTGAGGGCAGACACAGATGTCAAGTTACTGCTCTTGGACAGGTTGGTAAAATATTTGGAGTAGGCTATGTAGCTATTACATTACTTTACGTAAATAATGGATTATTGTCTTGGAACTGTGAAAATGTTTCTGTATTTCGGTAACTATTTCTAAATACGTTGAGTTTGTCCAAGACATTTGACTTCATCTCAAACTTTGATTTGTCAATTCCTCTCCATCTCACATTTTTCAGCAACATTTAAACACCTTTTGTTCTAAGGATTAATATCCTTGAAACAGTATAGTTTTACAGAGCTTATTTCTCAAGCTACTACTTAGCAATTGCAGAGTGTGAAGTTTGGCAATGTGGTACTGCCTCAACTTGTGGAAGTTGCTGACAACTAATGACAGGATGCAAAAGTGATGATTGTCAATGCCAGTTGAGTTTCAATAATATGGTCACCAAGATTGAACACATCCTCTGAACCTATGTCAGACCGGTCCATGTGGTTGACAAGGGAAGCGCTGCATTGATGAGCTGCTGATGAAATGTTTGTGGTTTGTCAAATGCAGCGTTCTGCTTAGCGGATCACCTTGACAGTACCTACGGATGGAATCATCAGGTCTCCATTGTTCTTCAAGGTCAACATGTGGTAACTTTCACAAAATGATGCTGGTACAGCATTAGACACCAAACTGTTTCGGTACACATTGCATGAAAGCTGCTTCATCACCTGTCGAACAACAAATCCTCCTATATACACCAGTGCATTCTCATTTAATAGTATATTTACCCTATACAAAACAGGATAATTTTCATAGAACTGTACATCTTTAAAACTTACTTACTAACTAAAAAGAGCTAAATGTCTGTACAGTTATATAAATATGCATTTTTTTTAATTAATAAATCTGCATTTACCTTAGTGAGGAAGAATATTATAAAAAACTTCTTTGAAGAACTCTGTTGTCTCTGCCCAGTTAAGGAGGGAACCCAATGGCGCCTTGAAGCCTTTAGCACACGGATTTCAGCTGTTCATGATGTCGAACAATCTATTACCTGAAACACAAAAACTCCCTTAAAATTTTTACAGTGCAATTCAGATCACAAATGAAAATGTTATTGGTAGTCTGATTTGTTATATACTGCTTTTGCCAGTATGAAATAAAACCCACTTATTACTATTCTTTTATAAATGAAGAAAACCTACCTGGTTTCTGTCTTCTTTCATGATCCTTGGCATAATGATGATCCTATGAAATATACACTTAAATATAAATAAATATAAACACTTGTTGGCTAAGCGATAAACAACACACCTCCAAGTATGTTGCAAAAGTGCTGTGGATGAGAACTGCTTTGTTACACTTACCGAGGTTGATGAGTTCAGCGGTTCAGGAAATTCAGACTGACAGCATAACCACAAAGCCGACAGTGAGGGCAAAAGTCTGATCAGTGAGAAAGAAGCAGAGGGAACTGTAAACAAAAGGATATATTATCAAAAAAGTAAAAGAACAACAACACAGCAAGTAATGTAACTAACCTGAGCTAGGTTGTGGGTTAGCAAACTGTCCCTACAGTTGCTAGTTGCTGCTAGCTGCTGTGAAGCTAACATGCAGAGAGGACGAGATGGTTTCCCAGAGCCAGCAAACCAGCTCCAGACAGCAATACTCACAACTCTCTTACCACTATAGCAAACATCACAACAACAACCACTCTTGGCAAACTAGAAAGTCATTTCTAGGGCAAGTCATTTAAAGTTACCTGACACACAAATCATAGCTGGAATAGTGATGTGTGGCCTGATCCGAGGCACTTTGTTTATTTCCCATTTACAGAACCAGGGCTGTGTACAAACACCACATTTTTTTTCAGCACACACACTGAACGGACAGCTAGCGGACCGTGAGGAGATATTTGCTGAATTTGACAAAAAGACGTGTATTGGATTAGAATTGCATTCCCCACCTTTAAAGAGTTTGCTCCTTTGTCACTGCCACTGTTACATCCAATTCTAACAGTGTGTGTCCTGCTTCTGTGTGCTTTGCCTCTCACAGTTTGTGAAAAACTCTAGACATTCTAGGCCTGACTCTGCCACAGTTGACAATTCTACTTATTCTGCAAGGTCCTTAAAGATGGCACTCATCAATGTAAGATCCCTCACTAATAAAACTTTCATTGTTAACAATATTATACGATCTCATAGGCTTGATTGTATTCTCCTTATTGAGACTTGGCTTGATGAAACTGGTAGTAAAGAACTGACTTGAAGCTTCACCATCTAATTTTTCATTTTCACACTGTACCAGGCCTAACAAGAAGGGTGGTGGTTGCTATTTTTTCAGATATTTTATCACGTAAAAATGTCTCATTTCGTTCTTACTCTGCTTTTGAGTCTTTAGCTCTGGTAATCATCTCTGTATATTCCTGTCTAGTGCTCACAGTTTATCGCAATTCAAGGCTTAAAAAAGGCTTTTTATCTGAATTTGGTGAGCTTTTATCGAAAATTACTGTTGAATATGACTCAATCCTTATCTCTGGTGATTTTAAAATTCATATTGATAACACCACAGACCGTTTTGCCAACCAGTTTACTGACATGTTATCAACATTTGAGTTCATACAGCACACTGCTGGTACTCATAATCAGGGTCACACTCTTGACCTGGTTATTTCTAAAGGCTTGATATAACCCCAAAGTGCATGCTAGATGTAGGGATTTCAGATTACTTTTGTATTGTTTTCAATGTTGCTTGGATGACCAAACATGTACCTGGTTTAAAATTATTCAAAAGATGCTCCATCTGTGCATCTTTTTATTGCTAGATATACTAACTCTGTTAGGTGTACTGGGTCACATTCTGATTTTAATTTCTCTCCTGATTTTGATTTGTCTTTCTCGTCTATATGACAATTTGGTCAATAATTTTAACTTTTCTGTGACAGAAATTATGGATGTAAACTAAGTTAATTTCTCTTAAAACAAAAGCATTTTGGATTTTTGTTCATTAAACACTGTTCTGAACTGGCTTTCATCTTATCTTACTAGAAGATCTTTCTCTGCATCTATTGGCAACTTTGAATCAGATGAAGTTGGCATTCCATATGGAGTCCCACAAGGGACAATTATTGGTCCACTGCTGTTCAACTTGTATATGCTCCCACTTTTGTCCATCATTCAGCAATACAACATTTCATATAACTCATATACTGATGACACACAGCTATACATATCTGTTTCTGCCAACTACCTTAGCCCAGTGCATTGCTGATATCAAGTAGTGGATGGCCAAAACCTTTTTACAACTAAATGAGAACAAAATAGAGATTCTCTTAGTAGGTCCCAAGGCTTTGAGGCACCGGATTCACTCTTTGTTATCGCCCCTGTCGGTTAAACCTCGTTATCATCTTAGAAATATATCTAAAGTTAGATGCTTCCTGTCACAATCAGATTCTGAAAAGCTGAATCATGCTTTTATTTCCAGTAGACTTGATTATTGTAATGCACTTTTTGCTGGACTGACAAAGCAGGTGTTAAACTTCAGCTTATTCAGAATGCTGTTGCCAGAGTTTTAGCTAAAACCAAAAGGTTTGAAAGAAGACATCACTCACTATTTTAACTTCTCTTCACTGGCTCCCAGTAAAACAAAAAATTGATTTTAAAATACTTATGGTTTTTAAAGCTATGAATGGCTTAGCTCCTTCCTATGTCGCTGACATGCTCACTAAATACACACCGGTCAGATCCCTTAGATCATCAAGCTAGGTATAGCTCGTCTCCTCACTATACCTAGAATCAATTTTAAATCATATTACATAAAATTTTATGGTGCCTTCAATCATTATGGTCCTTCTCTCTGGAATTCTCTACCACATGAACTAAGGTCTGCTACAACAGTATCTTCTTATAAAAGCAGAGTAAAAACATATTTTTTTTTCAAGCTGTTAGGTTTCAAGTGTGCGGTTAAGAGGTACATTTTTATCATAGAATCAGTATTGTTATCATTTTTAATAATAATGATAACACGTACTTATCTTATTCCATTTTTATTGTAATACCATTTTATCTTGTTTTTATCTTATCATATATGTTTCCATATATGCAATACCTCCTTATCTTATATGTTGTTATTTTGTATGTTTTTGTCATGCATTATCTTTGCCTATTTTTATTGCTTGCTTTTATTTTGAAGCACACTGAGTCTAAGAATCCTGCTGAGAGTGAATTGGCACTCACACCTCTTCCACTCTAGTGCTCAACACTGGAGTCCCCCAGGGCTGTGTACTCAGCCCCCCTCTGTTCACGCTGTACACCCCTGACTACAATCCCCAATATGGAGAGAACTCTGTTTTGAAATTTTTGGACGACACTAGCATCATCGTCAGGATTACAAACAATGATTAGCAAATGGTTGTACAGTCAGATTTGGTGAAAGAGGCTCTGATCTTTGAGAGAGCTCTCAAAAAATAAAAATATTAGATCTTAATTCTTAACAACCCCAACATATAAATACAGAAATCAACTGTCATCAGTGTGGACAGTATGGAGTTGTACTTGGGCAAAGACATGGACATATTGCGCAGACAGAGGTGCAACTATTAAGCTAGTAGTTTACAGCGTTGATCAATGTGTTTGTGCAATGTGCAAATTTCCTCCCCACTCATTCACATCCACTGTTCTGTCTCTGCTGCATCTGCTGAAGCCTCACTAAGCTAAGCTAGCAGTTCAAACGGCGGTGGCATGCATCATCAGTGGAGGTGGAGACTTGGTGGGACTGAAGTCATTATCACTGCTTTCAGTGTTGGCTGGTAAAAAAATGCTACTTCAGGTCATGCGAGTGAAACATGAGCCGTTACCAACTGGTATAAATCTGCAAACAAAATTGACATATGTAACTATGTTTCTATTAATGAATAGGTGCAAACAGTTAGGAGGAAAGAAAGAAAAACACCAGAGCAACAATCTGACAAAGCTATGAGGGTGGTAAGAGTCTCAGTGGTTATAACAGTCGTAACTGCGAGGGTGTGGTAATCTGTGTTGAAGGCACATTTCAAAGCCTCTAATTACAGCTGAGCACTTGCTTTGTTGAATCAGGTGCAGTTCGTCTTGTTAATGACCATTGCAGCGGTTTGTGGGTGGTAATCTTAGCCGAGGCGGGTTGATTCATTTGTCTACATGAATGACAGCTTAAGTGTATCTCTAACAAATGTGGCTCTTTTAGAGGTAAAGTTATGAGCCAAATGGAAACTAAATCAAGTGATGAATACTGTATAATACAAAGGGCTCATTTATGTTTTTCTACTGTTTTTAAGTGGCCTCGCAAATTGAATAGTAATAGTACTTTAAAAGGTGTGAATGGGTTGTCTTAGTGAGAACATTTCTCTCCTGACCTCTTCCCCACAGCAGTTAAGAAGTCCTGGGAAACAGACCATGTCCTCTGGTGGGACAGGTACACAGAACCATTTCTTCTACTCTCAAGCCTCCAGGCAGGTCACATAAATTCATTTCAGTGTGAGTCAAGCCTGATTAGCTGCCACTGTGTTGTTTGAAATGGCAGCAGCTCTGAATAGGGTTGACAGCAGCCACTGGTGGACTGAACCAAAGAATACAATATTAAAATTGTATTACACATCTATAAGTTATACATCTATAATACATCTTTAAGTGCTAGTTGGCAACTGTGACAATTATGTTTATTATTAACTGATTTGATGCGAAAAAGATATAAGACTTTAATGAAAAATTCATTAAAGGTAATTCACATGTACAGAGAAACAGCACAGAGAAATGCTAAGAGATAAGAAAACAATACGATAAGAAATTAGAGCAGTGACACAAAAAACTATGATATGTAGATTGCACTATGTAGACTATTTGTGCAAAAAAGTCCATGATGTGTGAACTATATATAGTATAAGTATGGAAAATAAGTACAATATACATAATATAATAAAGTATGTTTATTGTTTCTTTAGCTTAAGAAGTAAGAGAATCTTCTCAACCTATTGATGGACCACTCCCAGTTACACTTATGTGACATTCATGAGTCATAGTCATAGCGCCACTTACTGGCAACAGGAAGCAAGCCACATCTGACGAACATCATATGAACTACATGGTATTTACATTGTGTGGTCTACACTTGATATGCTGCAACATCTGTGGATGTGTCGAATGGGGTCGCCATGGCAGATGCGTGACACTTTGCCTAACAGGAAGTGGGAATAACTCAGCAATGTTTCAACTGATCAGCCTCGAAATTCATATGGTTATTGATATTGTTATGTGACATTCATGTTCTCCACCACCACATAGTGGACACAGGAAGTTATATTTACCTCTTCGCACAGTGAGTGATGGTCTTGAAGAATCAGAGCGGTGTCAGCCGGCCTCTAGTCACAAAACCACGGCTGTGGCTCCCCCAGAGGCGTGCGTGGAGGTGAGGGCCCATTCAAAGAAGGGTTTAAGATTAGATTAGAATTAAAACGCCATATAAATGTAATTTGTAGGAGACATGGTTGTCTACAGTAACTAATATTATCAAACTTTCTGTTAAATCTGACACATGGAACAAAGTTGTAGGCAATCCATGAAAAAGTAAATAATTTATGGACATTGATTATGGACATTGGTATTGAGTGTTGATGTGTTGAGGTTTCTATCTTACAAGCAATATAGGCCTGTGACATCATCAGAATAATTTATGCAACTGATAAATAAGCTCTTACACCTGCCCCCACACATGATAACCATATCTGACTCATTTACATGTTTTCAGTTGATCAACATTGTCCCTGACAGATACATAAATAAATAAAATGAAATGGAAAACAAAACACAGATACTCAGTGTACAGATGAGAAACACCAGCAGAGGATGCAGCCTGAGAGGAAACCAACGCCTACCACAGTGTCCTTGAACTGACCATGCAAAATAATCATCTTATTGTCCTCAAACAGAAAAGCAGATACCGCATTTTGTGATCACAAAAAGCCCCATGTCTCCAAATTATCGCAATATCAGTAGTAGACTGAGGCTCATAATTTAGTGCCAGAAAAGAACCAATGAAAAACTGCATGTGACGCACTGAAAGACAAACAAATCCTTGGTATTACAAAAGCAGTGTATAAACATTAGATTTCCTTGTGTGCTTGTGTTGATAATGGGGATATCCTGCTGATATAGATACCATAAGCATCTTTCACTTCAGGTCAGATCAACATGTATTCAAGTCCACTATCAACCGTCCAATGGTGGAGTACTAAAGATACTTATTTATACCTGACAATTTTCAGTATGTGTTCCTCCCTTCTTTCTGCCAATAATCATTAATCGTGTGTCATTTTGACACATCCTGAACTTCTGAGATAGAGACTTAAGGGCTATATGGACTCTGTGTTTTTTTTTTAAGTCTTAGCCTTTTGACAAACATTTAGATAACTTTCAGTCACATTTTAGTCATTTGATTATTAGTTAGTTTAGTTTTAGTCAACAAAAACAAGATGACATTTTCATCTCACGTCTAATTTTCATTATGCATGTTTAATTTTATTGTCCTCTAAGCATTCTGAGACTACAGCTGTCACCACATTTAATGTGTACAGTAGGCAACTACCCCGGGCCTCAGATCCCAAGAGCCCCAAAAGTCCAACGTTCACTGTGCGTCAGTTGGTTTTTGGTAACGTGATGAGACTTTATACTTCTACTCTACTACATTATTAATAGAACTACATTTATTTAACAGCTATACTTACTAGTTACCTTTCAGATAAAGATTTTACAAGTACAAAATATGATTAGTTTGTAAAATGTGATGTGATGGATTGTTGTAAATTAAATAATACACCAAGCAGTATAGAAAGCTGTTCAAATTTGCTTTCACAGTTCTCACAATGATAATGCTAACATACTGATGTTTAGCAGGTAATGTTTACCATGGTCACCATCTTAGATTTGTGTAACATGCTAAAATATGCTAATTAGCACTAGAAACACAAAGTACAGCTGAGGCTTCTGGGAATATGATTAGTTTTGCAGGTGGACTAATTACAATGTAGTTCTGATAATGGTGCTAGACGAAAAGTCGCCATAGTTATCCAGAGGGGTAAATGAATGTGGGAACCAAGACATTTCACTGAAAACCACAAATGTGAACCTGCTGGGAGCACTATAGTAAAAGTCAGGGGATCACCAAAGTCATTAGGATAGTCAGGTAACCATGAATGCCAGTACAAAATGTTGTACATCTTGTATTTGTTTAGATATTCCAGTCTGAACCAAAGTGGTGGACTGCCTGATCCACATTACCATGCTGCAGTTTGCATGGCAGACAGTTTGCAGATGCAGTTAAAACACTGAGCGAAAGAATGGAAATGGAAAGACACAATGAAGAATATTTGTGTGTGTGTGTGTGTGTGTGTGTGTGTGTACAGTGAGATCAAATTTAATCAAAGGTCATACTGTTCTGCTTCTACCACCTACATTCTACTGAAGACAATCTCCAAATAGTGCCAAGAAAATCAGATCAGGAAAATGTCTGAAATCATAGAAACTGAAAATGTGTAGGAACTGTGACACTGAGATTAAAATACTTTACCATTCTCAAAGTTTAGATAAATAAAAGGTCATTTATGCTATGCCATGCTAGCCTGGGAGCTAACAGTAATTTGTCACACTCAGTCGTGATACCTTTGTGGAAAACTCTGACCTCTCGTCATCCTATTTGCTGTTTTTTGGCAGTCTGTAGATACATCTGTATTTTCTGCTGGAAATTCCAAGGCTAAGAAAAATACTGGTGAGATGACTGGAGAGGCTCAATCCTCGGATGTGTCCCCAGTGTGCCTGCCTTTTGGTTTGCCTTATAAAAAGAGGGTGAGAGCTTTCTAAGAGCTCCAAGTTCCTGCTATCAAACGGTCTGAGACCACTGTTGTTCCTCTGAGAGTATCTTGGCCAGCAGTTTGGATGTTTGATGGTGAATTACAATGAGTCAATGTAGCACTGCAGATATTCATACAGTAGGCCTACAGTATATGTCCCTGTGAAGATTTGCATGTATCGCACAACATACATCTATTATTAACTTTTTTTTCATGTCAGTCTGTCCATCTCTTTGTCTATACATTTTTTATGGTCCCCAGAGGAGGATTCTAGCTGAGTGACCTTATGTCTGGTGGCATTATCTGGTGAGTATTTCCTCTTGACCAAGAGCTTGCTTGATAAGTTAGCTTAAAATCAAAAGGCCATATTTCCATGAAATCTACTGTGAATATTCCTGGTTCCCAGAGAATGAATCTTAATGTTTTTGGTGATGCCCTGGCCTTTTATCTAGCACATATCCAGCACCATTAGATCACAACTTCCACTTGATCTAAAGAAAACTCAAGAAATAGGCACATTGTCACAAAATTTCCTGAGCACATTTGTGCCCCCTAGAGGATGTTTTGGACACTCCATTATTTTTCCTCAGGTCAAAACTTAAAGCTGCTTTAAGGGCTTTAGTGTTTTAGTCTTGTCCAAATGCTTTTCATCACTTTGCCCACTTGTCATGGAGATGGTTCTGTTATCATCACATGACCTAAGTTTGGAACTTCAAAAACAATTACAGTGGTGTGAAAAAGTGTTTGCCCCCTTCCTGATTTATTTATTTTTTTGCATGTTTGTCACACTTAAATGTTTCAGATCATCAAACAAATTTAAATATTAGTCAAAGATAACACAAGTAAACACAAAATGCAGTTTTTAAATGAAGGTTGTTATTATTAAGGGAAAACAAAATCCAAACCTACATGGCCCTGTGTGAAAAAGTGATTGCCCCCTAAACCTAATAACTGGTTGGATCACCCTTAGCAGCAATAAAAACTGCAATCAAGCGTTTGCGATAACTTGCAATGAGTCTTTTACAGCGCTGTGGAGGAATTTTGACCTACTCATCTTTGCAGAATTGTTGTAATTTCAGCCACATTGGAGGGTTTTCGAGCATGAACTGCCTTTTTAAGGTCATGCCACAGCATCTCAATAGGATTCAGGTCAGGACTTTGACTAGGCCACTCCAAAGTCTTCATTTTGTTCTTCTTCTGCCATTCAGAGGTGGACTTGCTGGTGTGTTTTGGATCATTGTCCTGCTGCAGAACCCAAGTTCGCTTCAGCTTGAGGTCACGAACAGATGGCCGGACATTCTCCTTTAGGAGTTTTTGGTAGACAGTAGAATTCATGGTTCCATTTATCACAGCAAGTCTTCCAAGTCCTGAAGCAGGAAAACAGCCCCAGACCATCACACTACCACCACCATATTTTACTGTTGGTATGATGTTCTTATTCTGAAATGTGGTGTTACTTTTACACCAGATGTAATGGGACACACCTTCCAAAAAGTTCAGCTTTTGTCTTGTTAGTCCACAGAGTGTTTTCCCAAAAGTCTTGGGGATCATCAAGATGTTTTCTGGCAAAAATGAGATGAGCCTTAATGTTCTTTTTGCTCAGAAGTGGTTTTCATCTCGGAACTCTGCCATGCAGGCCATTTTTGCTCAGTCTCTTTCTTATGGTGGAGTCATGAACACTGACCTTAACTGAAGCAAGTGAGGCCTGCAGTTTTTTGGATGTTGATGTGGGGTCTTTTGTGACCTCTTGGATGAGTCGTCACTGCGTTCTTGGGGTAATTTTGGTTGGCTGGTCACTACTGGGAAGGTTCACCACTGTTCCATATTTTCGCCATTTGTGGTTCACTGTGGTTCGCTGGAGCTCCAAAGCTTTAGAAATGGCTTTATAACTTTTTCCAGACTGATAGTTCTCAATTACTTTCTTTCTCATTTGTTCCTGAATTTCTTTGGATCTCGGCATGATGTCTAACTTTTGAAGATCTTTTGGTCTACTTCACTTTGTCAGGCAGGTCCTATTTAAGTGATTTCTTGATTGAGAACAGGTGTGGCAGTAATCAGGCCTGGGTGTAGCTAGAGAAATTGAACTCAGGTGTGATAAACCACAGTTACGTTATATTTTAACAGGTGGGGCAATTACTTTTTCACACAGGGCCATGTAGGTTTGGATTTTGTTTTCCCTTAATAATAACAACCTTCATTTAAAAACTGCATTTTGTGTTTACTTGTGTTTACTTTGTCTTTGACTAAAATTAAATAATTTGTTTGATCTGTAACATTTAAGTGTGACAAACATGCAAAAAAATAAGAAATCAGGAAGGGGGCAAACACTTTTTCACATCACTGTATATGAGCGTTTTATGATTTGCAATCTCTTTCGCAGCGCTGATGTTCATCAAATAGAAAAACTCTCATTTGTAAAATACTGAGCGTGTTATAAAAACTTAGTTGGACGCTACAATTATAAACTAAAATTGTCTTCTCCATACAGCAGCAGCAGCAGAGTCGCAGCACAGAGCAGATTGTCAATGTCAGATGATCATAAAATAATGATTTTATCTGCAGCTCAGCATCTTGATAATGCTTGATAATGCCATTTATGAGCCGTGATCAAATTTCATACTTAATACTCATAATTGTTATAAAACACCAGATTTTAATCTGCTAAGAAGCAATAACTTGCCTCGTAAAGACAAAGATCTTGCATGAGAACACACATGAAAACAAGTTTTCCAGCTAAGTGGCTACTGATAATGGATAGTCTAATAATATTCTTCTATATCAAAACAACATGATGTGATGAATCCGGACAGCCCTCGGTTTGTTTGGCTGCACTGTTAACAGATACACAAGTTGTTGCATTTCTGACATAGTAGCTGCTCAAGGCATGTTTGCTGCCCCCGGTGGTCAATACTCATCCAGTTTCACACAACTCTTGGACCTATGTTATTAACACAACTTGCATTTTAGGGAACCTAGGATCCAGTATTTTGGGAGCTTAACCCTTAGGGACTAAAGGACAGGATATCTCAGCCTCTGTTGCACAAATTTTGACCATTCTTTTTTTTTTTAGTAACTCACATGTGAGTTCCTGGACTTTATGGAAGCGCAATATTAAATCACTGGAGTGCCCCTTTAATTGTATAGTACAATGTTTTGGGGAATACATTTGCTTGATATAATCAGATGAGAAGACTGGTATGAATTGTTGTGTGTCAAGTACAAAGGTCTGGGATATGTTAAGCCTAGCATACTAAAAGAAAGGGGAAACTGCTAGTCTAGCTCTGTCAAGCATATTTTGAAAAATGTTGGAAGGTTTCTATAGTTAAAACACCAAATGACACACTTAGCACTAAGCATTCATATCAGTCATATATAACTAATAATCATGGTTTTTCTAATGTGCTAACCTGCATTAACGTATGATGCTGATATAGTATAGTATATAGTAGACATGTAACCCTTATGGTGAGATGACTTCCTGTTGTCTTTGGCAAAGTCTACTCCCTCTGTCATTTTAACATGCCCTTGGTTTACTCAGTATGACACTAATGAGTCCTTACAGCAAGATCTTAGTATAAAAAACGCTAATATAGTACTTTCATCACATCAAATTCTGGAGACATTCACAGAAAGATATCTGATATTTGATACAATTTTTATTCCATTTTTAGCCACCCTGTCAATTGGTCATCGGCCCACCAATTTGGTCCAGACTGAAATATCTCAACAACTATTGGATAGACTGCCAGGAAACTTCATACAGACATTTAAGGTCCCCAGATGATGAATTCTATAGAATTTTGGGGTCCCCTGACTTTTTATTCAGGGTCACCAGAAGTCTCAACAAGTATTGGATGGATTGGGGCGTGTTACCTGAGTCATGAAATTCGATCCAAGAAGTCCAGTCTGAGTAACAGAACCATGAATTTTAATGGCTTCTCAGACACCAAAGCACTACACAGTGGTTCATACTCTGAGACAAGTTTCACAACTCAACAACGCAGCACCCTGACTTTGCATTAGGTCAGAAGTTCAGTCAGGTTCAACTTTTTTGCCTGGTCCTGTTTTTTTTTGCTGGAGTTCTCTGCATTGGCAACCTCGTTGTGCCGCCATACTGGGTCCATTCAAATGAAATAGGGGGCTGGGTTTTTTCACGCAGGGCTACTGTCAGTCTGAACACAGCCTTACAGAGTCGCTACAGCATGACTTCATCAACTTTTAGTATTGCTGTTCTTCTTTTCATCTAAAACTCCTTTAGTGTGCAGTGTATCCCTTGTATTGTGTCTAGTAAAAAAAGTAAATATGCGCTTGGTTTACCAAGGCCAGGCAGTTCTGACAAGTGTACTCATGGAACCACAGTTACATCCTGGTAACTTCTATTCATACATCCTCATACCCAAAGCTAGATTGCCAATGACTCCCAAAATGACATATATGAATGTTCCCGAAAATGACATATATGAACATTCCCCAAAACGACATATGACCGTTGGAGAGTACCACTGACAGGCGTACTGGACCTTCGTCGTGATGGTTACAATAAAAACAATGTTTAACGTTGTGAAACAGTCGCATTTTGGTAAGGTTTAGGTGCCAAAACTACTTGGTTAGGTTTAGGAAAAGGTCATGGTTTGGGTTAAAATAAACAAGTAACTTTAGTAAGTCACAGTAAGTCACGTGATGTAAGTCACCTTAGTAAGGCACATGATGTAACTTAACTTATGTACGTAACTTAAAATAAGTCAATGTTAGCTTTTGGTTTCACACGGGACACAAACAGTGGTCTCCTGGGTGAAAGCCCTTTGTTGAGACTTGTTGTCACTTTTTATACTACCTCACCTGACTTCCTCCTTTACTCCTGTCATAATTACTACGGCCGGTCGCCAATAAATGTACAATAAATGTAAGTATGGGACGTAAGAGGCTGCACAGACCTGTATGGCTGTATTTTTGGTGACGACGGTCTGGGTCATGAGGATGGTACGTCAGCAGTTTCTTAGTTTACAGCTGGGCAGGCAATTATTCCATAGGCACCAGTTTTGCTCACTATACAATACGTCGAGTAGCAGACACAATGCAGACTGTTGTCATTACCAAAAAAACAAGTAAAAAATAGTTTCTTTCTTTATTTTAAGTCCTCTGTCAAGTAAAAATGAATCTGGGTCAAACTCCTCAAATGTGCAGATTTTCTCTGTTATATGTCATTGTAAATTTAATCCCTTTGGGTTTTTAACTTGTTCAAACACACACAACACAAATGGATATTTGTCATTATTTTCTGACATTTTATAAAATCAATGATTAATCAACCAATTCAAAATATAATTGATATTCTAGTATTCTTTTCTATTTCTAGGTAAGACGCTCTGTTGGAAAATTAGGTTGATGTAAAACACATGGAAAAAATAAATAGCATACTCAAAATAACATCAATACAAACCACTAAATTATACTTAAATTATACTAATTACTAAAAAATTATACTAAAAAAATAACTAGGTCATTTGTGGTTAACTTAAAGATACTCTCCCTTGTTTTGTTGTTGCAGAACAAGGCAAGTAATCTGTAATCACTTCTTCCGGTGACCAATCACACTGTATGGACATACTGCAATAGAATTTAAACTTAATTCTTTGGCTGAGACAGTAAAACTCTTCCTGTACGTGTTTCCTCTTCAGTCTGTACCAGTCAGTGTTTTACATTGCACATGCTGTCTTTGCACTCTCTTGAGATCTCCGTTATAGGTATATCAGATTTTTCCCATGACTGATGGCTGTGCTGCAGCCCCCTGCATCAGTGATGATTATGTGAACTGTGACCATGACCAGGAAGCAATTTGTTAGGCTTAAGAAGCCCTGAAGAAAATGGAAGGCCCTCAGGTCAACAGCACACATATTTCCACTTAGGTCTCCCTCTGTCCCCCTTTTAGCTACAGAGAAGACACTGTCTTTAACTGCACCAATGAACTGAATACTCTTTATGAACAGATAGGTAAGGTTACAAGCCCCTGAATCATGAAGAGTCAAAGTTAAATGGTCTAGTATTTCCCTCAATAAAACTCATCACTGATGCATTATTCATGGTGGGATCTTGGGTTCACAGTATTACAGAAGTCTACACACATGAAAAAATCCAGCTGCTTTAAATGGAAAGTGACGAAATCTGTCTGGTGATATTCTTATTTTTCTTGTTGTACACAAATCTCATGAACAGACCTAAACCACAATTAATTGATCCAAAACCTGATATATCTTATACCTCTGTGCCATAGAGCTCCATCTTCGTCCAAAAATGGCCGACACTGTTGCACTGGCTGACACACAAACTGTAGTTTATTTGTGACTCAATTCCACATACACCGTCCTGCTGCTCCAAAAACTTACTAGAGCAGCAAATGTGGATTCATTTGCTGCTGAAAATAGTCCCTGTGTTGAAGAACACTTCACTCAGGTTCCAAATTGAGGCCAGAAGACAAATTGAAAAAAATATTATCTAAAGATGCTAAGAGCTGATATACATTGCCAGACAAGCTGGAAGTTACTGTATTGCCAATGGTTTTAACTTCTATTGTAATAAATTGTTGAAAAAGCAGTACAAATCCCCGAAAAAGTCCCCACAAAGATGTCAAAACCAGTTAGTTTGTGTGTATATCTGTGTGTGTTGTGTGTTAGTAAAATCCCCCACAAAGATAGAAAAAACAGTTTTTGTGCGTGGAACTCCTCACAAAGACAGAAAAACGAATATGTTATTAAATTCAATTAAATTTTATGTATATAGCGCCAATTCACAACAGAAGTTATCTCATTGCACTTTTCCTATAGAGCAGGTCTAGACCGTACTCTTTATAATATTATTTACAGAGACCCAACAAATCCCACCATGAACAAGCATTTGGCGACAGTGACACGTAAAAACTTCCTTTAAGAGGAAGAAACCTTGGACAGAACCAGACTCAATGGTGGGCGGCCATCCGCTGCTGCCGTGTTATGTTTTCAGAGAGAGAGAGAGGGGGGGACACAATGCAAATACCACCTACAATTTTTTTTTTAAATAGTAATTGTAGTGTTAATATTAAAAATGAGTAATAATAGGAATGACAGCTATAGGAAAAATAATGTCAGTATTAGTAACAGAACCAACAACAACAACTGTAGTAGCAGTTATCGAGTAGGAACACGGGGCAGCAGGTGGCCCACAACCACAGATCCAGTCTCTGCGGCTCCGGAGGCAGAAATACCTGCTGAAAGTGACAGAAGGAGAGAGGAGAGAGGAGAGAAAGAACAAAACTACAGGAGAGAGAAGATGTTGAGTTAGTAACATGCAGTAATGGGATAAAAATGCATACAGATGGAGAGGGAGAGAAGGAGAGAGGAAAGAGGCCCATCATAGGAAGTCTCCCAGCAGTCTAGGCCTATAGCAGCATAACTAAGGGATGGTTCAGGACTCACCCAAGCCAGCCCTAACTATAAGCTTCATCAAAGAGGAAAGTCTTAAGCCTACTCTTAAGTGTGGAGATGGTGTCTGCCTCCCGAATCCAAACTGGAATCTGATTCCACAGGAGAAGAGCTTGATAACTGAAGGCTCTAGCTTCCTTTTTTTTTTTTTTTGGAGTCCCTAGGAACCACAAGTAACCCTGCATTCTGGGAGCACAGTGTTCTAGTCGGATAATATGGTATTATGAGATCTTTAAGATACGATGGTGCCTGACCATTACGAGCTTTGTAGGTGAGGAGAAGGATTTTAAATTCTATTCTGGATTTTACAGGGAGCCAGTGCAGAGAAGCTAATATTGGAGAAATATGATCTCATTTCCTTTTTCTTATCAGTACACGTGCCGCAGCATTCTGGATCAAATGGAGACTAACTTCAGTTTTGTCTGAGTTTAACATCAGAAAATTGCAGGTCATCCAGGTCTTTATGTCCTTGGGGCATGTTTGAAGTTTAGTTAACTGGTTAGTTTCATCTGCCTTTATTGATAGATATAATTGGGTATCCTAATAATATTGCCTAAAGGAAGCATATATAAGGTGAATAGAATCGATCCAAGCACAGAACCTTGTGGAACTCCATGACTAACTTTGGCGTACCAAAGTTAACCTGATTATTTAGTATATCAGGGCATTTTGTGTTTTTTTATTTACGAGAATGTATACCATTTCATTATTATAATTGCACTGAGGCATTGTAATTTAATTTGTGATAAATAATTTCATTGTTTATTATACAGTTAAAATATCCACTTGCATAGTGTTCAAAGTTCATAAATAAAATAAGAATTCATAGTTTATTCAATAGGAAAGAAACCCAGTGATGTTTGTTTTGTTATTATTTGTTTTGCTGGAGTGTACGTCATGACGCAACACTAGAGCGTAGAGAGAGAGAAAAAACACCACAGGAGAAGCGCGAAGGACTGAGCAGCAATGACCGCGGCCGCACATTACATGAGCTTGCAAAACCTAGAAAAAGTGTTTAAAAGCCGCGCTTCAGCACGCTTGGAAAAACCCTTGTTGCGGAGGACTCGCAGACGACTCGTGCAGCCTGGGGCGAGTTTAAATAGTTTTCTGAAGAATGAGCTGGAAGAGCTAAGCTAAAGTTGCTAGCGCCATGTCTTTGCTAATTCACCTCGGAACCAGTCGAGAGAGAGACGGCGTGATGACCGGACGAACACCCGCACTCACCTGCATTGAGGACGACAGCCAGGAGTGCGGATTCCGTGTGCCCATCTCATCGTTGTACATCCTTCCATTTTTTTTTTTGGCCGTAACGGTGAACTGCAGACTGGTAGGATTATTCCAAGGTTTTACAAAGGATTTGAGCTCCAACGCGCGCGCCAACGAAACGCAAGCTTGCTGACTCAAAATCGAGTGCACTCGTGGTGGGAATGACTCGTGGTAAATAACTTATGTTGAGTGAATTTCTTATAGTGAATACATTTGATTTAAAACTGAACCTTTTTAAATACAAAAGCATAAAACGTATTTACTGTGTGAGTCTCGCATTTGTACACTGTAAAATCAACACTGTAAAAGGAAAATAACCGCAAGGTAATTACATTTAGAGGTACCTGTTTATTGGCTAATTATAAATTATTATACCTGAGAATCCTTTCATTTATTTTGAAGCTAGAATCATACTTTTACCCTAGACAAAGGTTTTATACATCGGGATGTCTCTTTTGCCAGTGTTTAATTTGGAAGTTAAAGGAGTCTATATAATGTAGTTATTTCTTGTTAATAAGGAGCTGGTTGGCAAAAGGGTTACATACAAACTGAGATCAATCTGATATATAGGATTTAAACCAGCTTAGTGCGGCTCCTTTAATGTCAATTACATGTTCCAGTCTATGTAATAGGATGTGATGGTCAATAGTCTCGCACTAAGATCTAACAAGACAAGTACAGAGACAATTCCATTTTCTGATGCAATTATAAATGGCCATTTGTAATTTTCACTAGTCCTGTCTCTAAGCTATGAGGTATATAGCCTGTTAATAAAGACAGATTGATCATATCCAGTAAAGAGGTGCTAGCTAGGGTAAAATGTCTTTAAGCAGCCTAGTTGGAATGGGGTCTAAGAGACAGGTTGATGGCTTAGATGAATTAATCGTTGAAGTCAGCTGAAGAAGACCGACAGGAGCACAGCAGCCAAAACACACATCAGGCTCTACAGCTGTTTCCAAGGTTCCTGTGTTTGAAAACAAGTCGGCAACGGTTGAAGGCAGGACTTGATGAATTTTCTGAAAAGAAACCAGGGGTTGTTTTTATTTTATTCTATTAATGATGAGTAGTAAGCTGCTCTGGCATTACGGAGGGCCTTCCTATACGTTTTAAGTGGCCAGTTCCTATACGTTGCCAGACTAAACGAGATTCTTCCAGGTTGTTGGAATGCCATTTCACCATGCAGATAGAAAAACCAGTATGTGTGTGTGTGCAAGTCCCCACAACTATATAAAAACCAAGGGTCCAAAAAAACATGTTTAGGTGTCTAAGTTGTATGTGGTGGAAGTCCCCATAAAGACAGAAAAACCAGGGTTGGTTGTGCATAAGTCCCCACAAATGTAAAAACCAGATTGTGTGTGTAAGTCCCCATAAAGGAAGATATGACTAGTTGTGTGTGTGTTAGTTTATTGTATTTATTGTATCTTATATCTTTTATCTGTATGTGTCAGTATTTGCGTTTCTATATGTGTGTGTGAGACAGAGGTAGCGATGAACAGTGAATTCATCATTAAAATTTGAAGATTTCCCCCATTATAAAAATCTTCTTGAAAAAAAGCTTAATATTTTAAAATGAAATAAAAGTTAATAAATTGCTGAATCATAGCACACTCCTTAAATAGTGTAATAAATAATAATAATAATAATAAACATTTTGCTATTTGAATGGTTTCTGTAGCTAAATACATGCAGGAATAGCAGAAATGGAGTTTGTTGAAGAAGAGAGAGACAGACAGACAGAAAGAGACAGAAAAATGTAGATTTGAATTCTGAATTAAACCTGAAACAGCTCAAGGTTTAAATTTATTAACAGTTAAAAAGGACAGCGGTCTAAACTGCCATAAATAGCTCAACTTCTATCCACCAATCAAAACAGAGGAACAAACTGTTTTGATGTTTAATCGGCTAATCAACCTCACTATCAGCACCAGAAGGCATTGATGAACATTTAGATGTATAATTTCTGTGGATAAAGTTAAAAATGATAAATAAATAAATCACAGCTTTAAAAGTTGGCACATTTGCGTTTTTACTCATGACAGTCAATGAGACAACTGAAGGGTTCTCTTGGTGTTTTGAGGCAGATAATTCAAAAACATATCATAGTTAGCCACATCTCTCTCTCTATCCTAGTGTGCTCTCCTCTCCGTGTTCCTTGTCAGTCCTATATTCGTCGCTGGGTATTTGTGTGTGTGTGTGTGTGTGTGTGTGTGTGTGTGTGTTTTGGCCTGGGCAGGGATCCCTGGTTCACCTCCTGCTGCTGGTCACCGGCACACCTGACGTTCATCATTCTGCCTGCCACGCTACACGAGCCGGCCGCCCTTTCTGTTCTGCCTGCCACGCAACATGAGCCAGCCACCCTTCCTGATCTGCCTGCCACGCTATTCGAGCCAGGCACGCTTTTCCTGTCCTGCCTGCCACATGTGAAAATTGCACATTTACAAATGGCCTGTTAGACATGTAAAGAAGAAATACAGATGCAGTTATAAATAAAATGGTAAAAAGTAAAATCTAAGTGTTTGGACATCCCAATAAGACACAGACTTCAGCTGCTGAGAGTAACGGTGCATCAGTCAACCACATTAAGAGCTCTGCAAAAAACTGGCCTGTGGGAGTGTGACACAGGTACCATCATGGCATATGTTTTGGGTTTCCGGTGTAGCCAACGGATATCCGGAAGACTTCCTTTGCAGTCTGATTAGCAATATATTATATGTATATGAATTGTTTTTAAAAAGCTAAATCGTCATAGCCGATGTGTTCCAAGATGCTGGCAGGAAAAGCATACATGGAGCGCCATAACCAAGTGGCTGGTATGTATGTATGGACTGGAAACCCTGAGGTCAAAGTGGGAAACCCCTCCAAAAGGTGGTAGAGAATGACCGAGCCAAGATCCTGTGGGACTTCCAGATTCAGACTGACGGAATGGTAATGGTGAACCAACCAGACATTGTGGTGGTGGACAAACAGCGGGGAAAGCCGTTGTGGTTGACGTGGCAATACCAAGTGATGGCAACATCAGGAGAAAGGAACATGAGAAACTAGAGAAATACCAAGGGCTCAGAGAAGAGCTGGAGAAGGCCTGGAAGGTGACAGTGGTGCCCGTGGTCATCGGAGCACTCGGGGCAGTGACCCCCAAACTGGAGAAGTGGCTACAGCAGATCACTGGAAGACCACCAGACATCTCGGTCCAGAGAAGTGCAGTACTAGGAACAGCAAAGATACTGCGCCGAACCCTCAAGCTCCCAGGCCTCTGGTAGAGGACCCGAGCTCGAAGGATGAGACCACCTGCGGAGGGTGGAGGACGAAGTTTGTTTTTATATATATATATATATATATATATATATATACACAAGATAAAACAATAAAAAAAACAATATCCTAATAAAAAGGCAGCAGGAAATGTTAAAGGGAAAGTCTATACCTAAACATGACCACACTAATGTTTTCCCACCATTAAACTTACTGACTGCACATAACACAGTTAAGCAGTGAAATGGCAAAAATGAAAGACTTACCTTGCGTTATAGAGGAGGTGCAGTCAAACCTTGGTGCACAGAGATGATGCTTTTATGTCGTCATGTATTTCTGGTAAAAAGAGAAATTGGTTTCGAAAGAGTATTAAAATGAACACCCTAAAATGTGAGGCCTCTCATGCTTGTTTAACCCTTCACTTACAGTATATGCCCAGACAGCAGAAAATATGCACAACTCCACCTGATTAAAAAGATCCAGATCTCAATAACTGTGAAAGAGAGAGTATAATTTCCATGACTTACCCTACAGACCCTACAGAGAATAATCTAACATTAGACTGAAAGCACTTTTTCAAATTACATTAGCTATTATTTTCCCTTACATAATACGGCTGCCCAGTGCACAGCCTACAGTTCAATTCAATTCATAGCCTAATAGGTCTGCATTAAGAAATGCAAAACATCTTTCCTTTGATAGTTTTCTATAGTATTTTGTATAGTGCACCAGAATATTTTCTATCTGTATTATACCTGTTGAGAGAGGAGTGTCGGTGTGGCAGCACATACACAGTCTGCTAGTCTGAACCACAGTTATGAGACTTGGTTTGAAGTTTTTTTAGCTGGACTCTGAGCTAATAACCTCATCTGTCCACGGTTAACTCCGTGGTGACCAATGGGAAAGTATCCGTTGGTAACATGAACGAGAGTTTCACTTCTCTGTGGCAGTAAACACAACACATGGGCCCACTGATAGCTGCTGCGCTACATCACAAGATCCTGTATACATTTATGGCTGACTTTCAGTAACGTAACATTTTAATCAGTATGTATTTTACCATGGCTATGACTTCAGCTGACACTACAGTTCCATACACACTGGGGGCGGTGTCTCTCTCAGCGCCGAGCTGCAAACGTTAGCTTGACCACAGCAACGGTACCCAGCACTTCTCCGCCTGTAGCAAACCTCTTCTCCTTGAACAAAATACTGAGGCTTAAATAAAACTAACTAAAATAAAGCCTCATTTTTTAAGTTAATGTTAACTGAATAAATGATTCAAACTGCCGGTTGCAGTTTCTTTTCTGTGTCTGTGCTTAATTGTTACAGAGTTAACTACAGGGTTTTAATGAAGTGCAAAAAAGATATTTCACAGATAATGTAACGTTACCCGGAGTGTAAACAAAGAAACCTATGGTTAGGCACCATAATATTTGTTAACTAAACCTGTGAGAATATGGAGTGACAAAACTGATGTTTTGGAGGTGGAGGTGTGGGCAGCTCGGACACTGGCGACGTGACTGCCCACTCATGGAGGTCGGACAAGTGATTCGGGTTGCCGGCTCTCCGACACCCTCCCCCAGCCCAGGGGCGACATACTGCATCTGGTAAGAATCCAAGGGGGTATACACCGGGCAATGGTGGATTTGGGCTGTATGCAGTCCATTATTCACCACAACCTGGTTCGACCCGGGGGTTTGGTGGAGGCTTGCTGGGTGGATATTAAGTGTGTACATGGGGATGTTCACAGATACCCTGTAGTGCTGGTGGAAATTAGACTTCAAGGGAGAAAATTTTGTGTTAAGGCAGCAGTTAGTTCCCGCCTGACGCACCCCCTGATTTTGGGTACAGATTGGCTTGGGTTTGATAGGCTAGTGAGGCACTGTGTGGGGGTGCCTGCACGACCATCAGGGACACGGGATGTGTGTGCTGTGCTTAGTGGCGACGCGAGGTTGTCCAATGCTGCAGATGGGGCAAAGAGTGTGGCGCAGGCACTGTTTCAGGTCATTTCCCGAGTCGGGATCCCGAAAGAGAACCTGACTGACCAGGGCACCTCATTCATGTCACGCACACTGTGAGAACTTATTGGGCATCAAGTCGATTCGAACCAGTGTATACCACCCTCAGACCGAGGGGCTCGTTGAGCGTCTAAACCAAAATTTGAAGTCCATGGTCCGTAAATTTGTGCATGAGGATGAGCGCAATTGGGATAGGTGGCTAGATCCTCTGTTGTTCACAGTGCAGGCGGTACCCCAGGCCTCCACTGGATTTTCTCCCTTTGAGTTGCTGTTTGGCAGAAACCCACGAAACCCAAGTTCAGCACGTCCTGGACCTGAGAGCAAAACTCCACACGTTAGGGCAGTTGTCACGGGAGAATTTGCTCCAGGCTCAGAAGCATCAACAACGCCTGTACAACAGAGGGGCTATATTAAGACAATTCACACCGGGAGGTAAAGTGCTTGTATTACGCCCTTTGTCCAGCTCCAAATTACTCGCCAGGTGGCAAGGACCCTTTGTGGTCACATGGCGTGTGGGCGACGTGGACTATGAGGTTGTGCGGTCGGATAGGGGAGGGGCAACGCAGATCTACCACCTCAACCTCCTAAAAGCATGGAAAGAGGCAGAGCCTGTTGCTCTGGTGACGACGGTGGGTGAGAGAGATGAGTTTGGGCCTGATGTTTCAAAATCGGCCAGTGACGCCTTGCTTCCTTTAGACAACCATCTCACACTGTCCCAGAGAACAGACATTACAGAGTTGCAATAGCGTTTTGCCGACATGTTCTCCCCCCTTCCAGGTCGTACCAACCTCATAGAGCATCACATTGAGACTCACCCGGGAGTGATGGATGAGAAAAATGGAAACGGAAAATGGTTCAGAAAGAATTAAAGGCCATGCTGAGGATGGGGGTAATAAGAGTCCAACAGTGCCTGGTGTAGCCCCAGCGTTCTTGTAGGCAAGAAGGATGGGACAATACTTAGGCCAGATGGCTCCCCGGCCTAAGTCGGGTGGTGGGGGTATGTGGAGGTGGGTATGGGTAGCTGTCAGCTGCAGAGGGAGAGGTGGGGGAGTTGCTCAGGTGAGCAGCATCAAGGAGAGATAAGTGGCACAGCTGAACCCGGGTAATTATTCTCTCCTTAAATACAGTAGCATGCTGGACACAGGGGAGGGAGAAGCAGAGGCGGTCGGAGGAACGGCGGATGCAGAGAGAAAGATTGTGTGGACAAAAAGAAAGAAAGAAAGAATAAACTGAAAACATGGTCTCAGCGTGTGTCTCAGGGCCAAGGGAACTCACGGTAGCACAATTCAGTTACACTAGTCTACTGAGAAACGGCTAAAAGGTATGATAACTATTTTGTATCACTCATCCTATTGAACTAAACACATTCATGTAGATATATATTCAAAATTACTTACTTTTGACATCAAGGATGCGAAACAAAAATATTCCCGCATGTCTGTTAAGCTGTTAAATTCAAATGTCCCGCTCGTGCTTCTAGCAACTTCCTGCTTGTTTTTTTTACATCCAGTGGGCGGGTTTGTGACGAACCAGCTTATATGTAGATCTTGTATTGACTCTTTTTTGATAGAAGTGAGACAACTCTGAGAACAGATCAAATATACGGTGTTGAGACTTGAATTTGATCACTGAGACAAATTTCTGATATGCTGCAGGCTCATTTATAAGCGAATCAAGTTTTCTTTTGGATCATACTGTTATCTCATTAGCTAATTATTTCAGACAAATAATGATCAGTGCAGTGAGAGAAAAGAAGGTGCATTTTAAGATCTTAAATTAGGATGAGGCTGAGACAAGAGGAAGGCTATTCCTCAGCGCTGAATTTAAGAGTTAGGAGAAAATGGTCAAAATCTCATATTGATTTTAAACGGAGCTCAGTTATGTCTAGGAGAAATAGGCTGGACAAAGAAGTGATCTTATTTTGAATGTTCCTTTCCTCTGGACAGTGTTTAGAAAAGACATCAGTGTTAGGCTTGTTAATATCACTTTTTCGCTGAACATTAAAGTTTTTTATCCCAATCCAACTGCTATGAGCTCTACTCATCACTGAGTGTTAAAGGACACTTTTGGTGTAAAATGTAATATTTTTGAAGCCTTCATTATGCCTCTCTGCCTACATGCTTTCTGGAGATTCAGAGCCACTTAATTCAGACCTTGCCTTGTGACTAGAAGCTTTGGGTGAGCTGAGCAGCCCATTAAATGCCTCAGCATACAAGTTTTATGACACCTCAGTGAGCAATTACTGTAAATCTAACAGTGATTACAAAGTGCTCTGTAGTAGAGGATATGAAATAATATTTGAAGAGTCAGTTCCAGATTGTTTACTTGAACATTTTTGGGCTGACCAGTAACTGTTTAACAACACCCTTGATGGTCAACAATAGGAACTGATTTATTCTTTCCCTAGATAGGCTCTAGATGCTAAAAACATTAAAGGCTTTTTGTTTACTGTAAGGCAAGCACCATGCAGGAGTGTTTGAAACTGTTTAGCTTATGGCAACACACTCCTGCCATTTGAAAGATGTTGTGTGTTAGCCCCTATAAATTAATACATTTAAAAATGTGTTTTTGTCTAAACAATGTTAACTCAAGGTACATTTAACTAGCTATTTCTAGAACTTTAAACTTCATCAACTCATCTACATCTGGCATTCCATTTAGAGTTATGGACTTAACCATGTATATTACAATTTAAGACTAAAATAAACTGACCAAACCCCTTGACATATCCTTTTTTCAAGGCGCAGATTAGTTTCTAATCCCAAAAGTTGTGTCAAGAGGACACTCGTCCTTCTGCGACAATCTCACAGACAGCAGTTACCATGAACAAAAAACATCACGCTTCATGGAGAAACATTACTGGAGCTCAGTTTTAGATTAGACCAAGACTGCCTGAAAAAGTCTGCTTCCAATTGAACTCTGGTGTGGTTTATTTGTGGTGTGAAAGCTAAGCAGACCAAGCACGGGATTTTATGATAGTGGATATGTGATTTTAGCATGAATTCAAAAGCTAAACGACAATTGCTAAACATCCATCTGCTGATTGTGAACTGTTCAGGAAGAGATCTTATAAGCAATCTGTATAAGATTATTTGGTAATCACGGTAACGCGTATTCGTGTGTCAGCTAGTGTCAGTCAGTTAGTGCTAGGATTTACCTCAAATTAGAAAATGAAAAGAAAGTAAAACTACGATATGTTGTTGTCTTTCCATGTATAGTACTACAGGTAGTTCCTCATTAATGACTAAATACATATATACTGTATATCACGGCGTGACGTGGTGATCCCACAATAATCCTGCCCATAATATCATGGTAAAAGATGCCTCTTTTTCGTCCTGTCTCTACCTGTTTATCATTATTTATAACATGCAGTTGAGTTGCACTCTAACAGTACTTATAATGCACTAAAGCACTAAATGACCAGTCACTAGAATTTAATTTCCCCACATGGGTACATGTAGTACTGATGATGCAGGATGACATCACCAAACTTTCAGTTCAATTCAATTTATTTATATAGTGCCAATTCATAACAGAAGTTATCTCATTGCACTTCTCATATAGAGCAGGTCCAGACTGTAATTTATAATTTACAGAGACCCAACAATTACCACCACGACCAAGCACTTGGTGACAGTGGAAAGGAAAAACTCCCTTTTACTAGGCAGAAACCTTGAGCAGAGCCAAGGCTCTGCCTCAATCTATTGGGTTGAAAGAGGGGGAGAGAGAGAGAGCAGGACCATACAGTAGCACAATGCAAGTTCCACATAGAGATAGATGTAAGTAATAATAGTAATGTAATGGTAAGTAATAGTAAAAAGTAAGTAATAGTAATGGTAATGGCAGTGGTGATAATATTAATACAAATAATAATAGTAATAATAATGAAAGCAATAATAATAATAATAATAATAGTAATAACAACACTAATAATAATAATTGTAGCAGCAGGTGTCGAGCGGAACATTTTTATCCCATTACTGCATGTTACTAACTCGACATCTTCTCTGTCCTGTAGTCCTGTGCTCTCTCGTTTCTCTCCTCCTCTCGCTTTAAGCAGGTATTACTGCCTCCGGAGCTGCGGGGTCTGGGTCTGTGGTTATGGACCGCCTGCTGCCCCTGTGTTCCTGCTCAACAACTGCTACTACAGTTGTTGTTATTGGCTCTGTTACTGATGCTGACATTATTCTTCCTATAGCTGTCATTCCTATTATTACTAATTTATTAATATTAACACCATAATTACTATTCTACTATAAAAAAAAATTCTACGTGGTCTTTGCATTGTGCCTCCCTAACCCTATCCCCTCCCCCCAAACCCCTCTCCTCTCTCTCTCTGTCTCTCTCTCTCTGTCTCTCTCTCTCTCTCTCTCTCTCACTCAAAACCTAACACAGCAGCGGCGGTTGGTCGCCCACCATTAAGTCTGGTTCTGTCCAAAGTTTCTGGGAAGTTTTTTCTTGTCACTGTTGCCAAATGCTTGCTCATGGTGGGATTTGTTGGGTCTCTGTAATTAATATTATAAAGAGTACGGTCTAGACCTGCTCTATACGAAAAGCACAATGAGATAACTTAACTAACTTGTTATGAATTGGCGCTATATAAATAAAATTTAATTGAATTGAATAATATGGTGGTATGAGCTCTTTAAGATATGATGGTGCCTGACCATTAAGGGCTTTGTAGGTGAGGAGAAGGATTTCAAATTCTATTCAGGATTTTACAGTGCACCAGAGCAGAGACGCTAATATGGGAGAAATATTATTTTTCCTAGTTCTTGTCATTACACATGCCACAGCATTTTGGATCAACTGGAGAGTCTTAAGGGACTTATTGGGGCAGCCTGATAATAAGGAATTGCAATAATCCAGCCTAACAAATGCATGGACTAGTTTTCCTGCATCTTTTTGAGACAGGATGTGCCTGATTTTTGTAATGTTAGGTAGGTGAAAAAAGACAGTCCTTGAAGTTTGTTTTATGTGGGAGTTAAAGGACATATCATGATCAAAGATAACTTTGAGATTCCTTACGGTGGTGCTGGAGGCCAGGGCAATGCCATCTAGAGTAACTATATCTTTAGATAATGTGTCTCGGTTCAGTTTTGTCAGAGTTCAACATCAAACAATTGCACATCATCCAGGTTTTTATATCCTTAAGTCATGCTTGAAGTTTAGCTAACTGGTTGGTTTCATCTGGCTTGATCGATAGATAGAATTGGGTATCATCTGCATAACAATGAGAGTTTATGGAGTGTTTCCTAATAATATTGCCTAAAGGAAGCATCCAATGCACGAGTTACCTGCCAGTCCATATGCAGGGCCGTTTTTAGGCAAAGGTGAGCAGTTGCCAAGGGTGCCACCAGCTAGAGGTGGAAGAGGAGGAAGAAATATATTATTTTCAGATGTTACTTTTAAAAGTTTGTCACTGATGTACAATGCACCCGTTACTTTGTTTAAAAAAAACAACACTGCTCAGACACCTGATGCTGAGTGGAGTGCAGACAGACTTCATAGGAACACTTTTGGAGGCTGACACTCGCTGTCATATGATTAGCCTAACTGAAACTGCTAGCTGCCATATATTTTTTTAACCTGTGGTTCATTTGCCCACACCACTGTGTAAGAATTATTCATGAATAGCCAGGTTATTTAAGTTCCATGAAATCATCATAATATGATTCACATAGGAAAAAGGTTCATAACTGGGACATGGACTATATGCAGGTGCATTCACCAGTCTTATAGTAATACTTTTAAGTCACTATCTATTGCCAAATTTAGCACAATGGTGATTGAGCCTATGGCCAACTGATGAAATTATATGCATTCGCAGTATTACGTACTGGGTGTCTGTGGCGACATTCCCAGGAAAAATGCTGTATTATGGTGCATTCATGTGGGGTTTGAACAATAGGAAAAATTACAACTTAGAAAGTCTTCAAAAAATTGATACATGACTTGCCAAGTTGACGTCATAGTACACAGAACAAGGCAGATAAAAGTAAATGTTGGGTTGATGGTAAGAAACTTTTTATTTATTCACATACTGCATATCATTTTTTTGCTCACACGTAATTTTTAATATGGTATTAAGTTGTAACCGTTAGTTGCTGTCCATGAAGAGTGACCTAAATTAGTTTTAAAAGTTATTTATTAGCATTGAGCCTGATAACAAGTCAGGTAAAGCAATATTTTAGTGGTTTTAGGGCAACAAGTTTAACAGCTATCAACGTGTTGTTTAAGTGCTCTGAGCAATAAAATACAACACATCTTCTTTGTAGCATTCATGTTGTTACCACATTACATTATTTGTTACGACTTAAAGCTCATGAACACACCGAAGCAGGAAGAACAACTTCCCAACTCTGGAATTGGGACCATCTGAGGAGCACGTGAATGCATGCTTAAGTTAAACCGAACATTTCCTACTGCTGCGGCTTCACATTAAAAGCATTTAACTGGAGAAACACGAGTTGACTTATTATGAAGTAGCCACAGGAAATGCAATGTGATTGTCAGTGAGCTTGACACTGACCGCTATCATTCATCAAAAATGCATCTACAAAACAAGACAACGGTCATTTTCAGCATTTTTTGATCAGTTTGAAATATTGCAGGGAGTAATGGAACAAGAAGGAGATGTTACAACACCGACAGGCAGGGGACACTGTGATGGACCAGAATGTTCTTTATTGAATGACAGCACGAGATAGAGGGTATGGAGAGAGGGAAGTCTGTAGGAGGGGGATCACGGGAGACAGACAGGAGGAACGCTGAAGACAGTAGATATAGGTAATATGCCAAGTGACATAAAGAGTCCTGGATTCAGACGATGTCGGACACATGTTGAGGTGAGTGCAGGTCTTTTATGCTGGCTGTGATTGGAACTAATGGGGAGCAGGAGTGTAATTGGGAGCAGGTGTGGATGATTGGTGGCTGGCGAAGCCTGGTGTATCTCTGACAGGAGAAGTCACAGTTAGATGAAGAGCTGCAGGCGACAGGCAGTACACCTCCAACTTCTCAGCAAGGTAAGTATGGAAGTTTTTATTGGACTTTATTATTTGTAACCCCCAGAAGACAATCTACAAATGTGCACCATAATACAGAAATATTTCACTATCCACAGAAGTATATATAATATTTCTGCATTTGTGGATCAATTTTACACGCAAAATGGGTTTTGCACATTTGTGGATTTTTGTCCAATTTGTACCGCAGCAAACCCACAGAAGTTATCTCATTGCACCCACAAAAACCCACAAATGTGTACCATAAGACACAAATAATTCATTATCCACAAACATGTATTTTTTTTTGTGTTGTGTAAGGTCATATTCACAAATTGTGATTTGCAAATATGCATAATTTACTCTGTAAAAGTGTATTGATTTCACATAAAATGATAGAGGTTTTACAAATGTAAATAGTTTCACCACAAAAATACATGTAAAGTGATATTTACGCATTTGTGGATACATTTTTACATGTGAAATGGGTTTTGCACATTTGTAGACTGCATCCTATCAGCTTGTGGGCCACATGACATTTGTGACTTCCCTCCTATTTATTTGTGGAATTTTGTCCAATTCATGACTACATGAATCAAACTACAGTTTGTAAGCTACTGGAAGAAGGCTAAACAAGAGTCATCGTACAACAGGAGAAAACAAGTTGGCTAGTTCAGGGCCTGTTTCAGAAAGCAGGTTTAGTGAAAATTCTGAGGGAAACTGGGTATTCAGTTCCAGAAAGAGAGGTAACTTAAACTCTGGATCAGTTACCATGGTAACCAACTCTGTGAACCTAGCCTGCTCACTGGCAGGTTTTCTTCAACAAACAGTTTCTCTGTATCTCCTTCCTCTTACGGAGCCAGACACGCTGTTTTATTTCCTCATTCATTCAGTCCTTATCAAAGCGCTATCGAAACGCATTAATTAGCGGAGGTTTAGGTCAGAATCAAAATCCTGGTTGGATTAGTTTGTTACTCAGGACTAGGACTCGGGTCATTTCTTTTGCCCTCACATTCAAATATTACACAGCATGAGGTCTCCCTCAGCTCAGAATAAAACCTCTGCATGTCCTTCTGTTTTTATGATTATTTTTAACACTGACTCTGAGCACACAAGACAGCTGTCAGTTTGTTAGAGCAGCTCAATTAAAATGTTTATTGCACATAATGTGTAATCTCATTTTAAATGGTAAAAATCAATATGAAGCTTTAGACATGTAGGATCAATGAATAATTATCTCTATCACTCATTATGTGATTGGTCGCACTGATGGAACATAATTCCTATAATATTGGAGATTATGTTAATATTTGAGTAAGCAGGATTGTGGTGCAGCTGCAGAATGTAGTTACAAAGTGAGTTTTAAACGTTTAACAGCATTTCAGTGACAATGTATACATTTACTACATTTGTTGAAGTAGCTGAAATAAAGTCAATGAATGATGTTGAGCTAACATCCAAATAATTATCTAAAATTTAAAATCTACTGTATTTTAATCTCGACGCCTTTTCAAGTGCAAACCACCAAAGACATTATTACTGGATCAGATTGTGAGCTTACAATCGTGTCTGTCTTTGATCGATATATTTTTCATCTTTAGTTGCTGGTTTGTCCCCGTCAGATTAAAGCTGAACATATTAAAAATGTAAAGTAGGCTACAGCCTAATATGCAGTCAGATTCCACCACTTTATCATCCATTTAGGAAATGTTAGTCTGGTAAATGATGAATTAATGGACAACACTGAATAAAACTTTGTGTTAACTTTAACACTTTTCCTCGCTCTGATTTTTTTTTTTTTTTTTTTTTTTTTTTTTTTTATTAAGGTAAATGTGCACAGTCCGCATATACATGCATTAATATCTCAGGAGTTTTTGGTAGACAGCAGAATTCATGGTTCCATTTATCACAGCAAGTCTTCCAGGTCCTGGAGCAGCAAAACAGCCCCAAACCATCACATAACCACCACCATATTTCACCGTTGGTATGATGTTCTTTTTCTGAAATGCGGTCTTACTTTTACGCCAGATGTAATGGGACACACACCTTCCAGACTGATAGCTCTCAATTACTTTCTTTCTCATTTGTTCCTGAATTTCTTTGGATCTCGGCATGATGTCTAGCTATTGAGGATCTTTTGGTCTACTTCATTTTGTTAGGCAGGTCCTATTTAAGTGATTTCTTGATTGAGAACAGGTGTGGCAGTAATCAGGCCTGGGTGGGGCTAGAGAAATTGAACTCGGGTGTGATAAACCACAGTGAAGTTATGTTTTAACAGGTGGGGCAATCACTTTTTCACACAGGGCCATGTAGGTTTGGATTTTGTTTTCCCTTAATAACAACCAATTTTAAAAACAAAAAAAACACAATTTTAAAAACTGCATTCTGTGTTTACTTGTGTTATCCTTGACTAATATTTAAATTTGTTTGATCTGAAACATTTAAGTGTGACAAACATGCAAAAAAAAATAAGAAATCAGGAAGGGGGCAAACACTTTTTCACACCACTGTATGTTCCTGGCAGTACAAATTTCCCTGGACCTCTGTTTGTTCCAAAGAAAAAACACAAATGTACCCAGCAGTTAATTAGGGATTTGTTAGCCTTGTAGCAAATTAAAGGTTTAAATACATTAAACTGAGTAAATGAATTACCTTCATTTTGCTAAGAGGAAGGAGCAGATTTACACTTCTGGCTATCAGAATTAAATCAGCGTTCATATTAAATAATAGAATCTAGATTTTTTATTTATTTATTTATTTATTTTTTTAATAGTAATAATGTAATGGCAGCTCCATTTTGAGAAATGTGAAGTTAGCGACACAGGCGACCATAGTTAAATGTATTCCTGGGGCCAGAGCGGGCAACACTGAGTCCTATTTAAATCTGTTGGCTAGGAGCATAAGCCTAACTACAGTAAGATTGTTATTCACTCACGGGCGGTAACAACTCCCGATTACACCAATTGGAGGTCACTAACGTTTATGTTGAGTTGGTGTGTACATATGCAAAGACAATATCGGACTCCGTAGTTTTCTCTTTGGAGTCCTTCCGAACCTGACCAGTGATGACATGTTTAGCCGCATGTCTTCATTCTGCCATTGGCTGTCAAGGTGGTGTCCAGCAAACAATGTGGGCTTTGTAGATAATTGGCGGACTTTCTGGGGAAGACCTGATCTGAATAGGAGAGACAGCATTCATCCCACTTTGGTTAGAGCAACTCACATATAGCTGGAAATCTGGCTGAGTTGATTAGTGGAACAAAACCATGCCGAGTTGAGTCCAGGAGGCAGAGTTGCAGTCCTACACGCTTCTCTGCGCTTCCAGAGCAGTTACCCACCCAAAACTCCTTAGTCAAGGTGTCTGCCCCCTAACCACTTAAATTAATAAAATCTAAAGTTAACAGAAGAGGAGTTGTACATAAAAACCTAAACACAAACGCTGAAATAGCACAACAAAATAGGAGATTAAATGTGGAGTCTTAAACGTCAGATCTAGTGAATGATTTAATATCAGAGTATCATATTAACTTATTTGGTCTTACTGAAACCTGGCTGGGTCATGAAGAATGTTAATAATAAATAATTAAATCCACTCTACCCAGCCATATTAATACTCACATTCCTCGAGTCACCAGCCAAGGAGGTGGAGTCGCAGCCATCTTTGACTCAAGCCTATTAATCAACCCTAAACCTAAACTAAATTAGAGCTCACTCAAAAAACTTTCTTAGTCTTTCACACCCACACTGGAAAAGACCACAGCCAGTTCTATTTGTTATAATGTACTGCTTTAAGGAAGCAATCCCATCTGCACTCAATGCAGTCCTATGTCTCAATATAACAGAGGACTCCTATGTTAATTTCAGCCCCTCCCAAATTTACCATCTTGTTGATAGTGCTGCAGGCTCACTAATAACGACACTCGACACTAACCTATATCTAACCTTCCCTTTCTCTCTAAGATCTATGAGAAAGCAGTCGCCAATCAGTTGTGTGACTTTCTAAATAACAATAGTTTACTTGAGGATTTTCAGTCAGGATTTAGAGTGCATGATAGCACAGAGACAGCACTGTTGAAAATTACAAATGACCTTTTAATTGCATCGGATAATAGACCTGTCTCTGTACTTGTTAGATCTCAGTGCTGCATTCGACACCACTGACCATCACACCATATTACAGAGACTGGAACATTCAATTGGCATTAAAGGAGCTGCACTAAGCTGGTTTAAATCCTATCTGAGATTGATCTCAGTTTGTATGTGTTAATGGTGAGTCCTCCATGCACGCCAAAGTTAGTCACAGAGTTCCACAAGGTTCTGTGCTTGGACCAATTCTATTCACCTCATATATGCTTCCTTTAGGTATTATTTGGAAACACTCCATAAATGTTCATTGTTATGTGGATCATACCCAATTATATCTATTGATCAAGCCAGATGAAACTAAACAGTTAACTAAACTTCAAGCATGCCTTAACGGCATAAAAACCTGGATGACCTGCAATTTTGACATTAAACTCAGACAAAACTGAAGTTGTTGTACTTGGCCCCAAACACCTCCGAAACACATTATCTAAAGATATATATAGTTGCTCTAGATGGCATTGCCCTGGCCTCCAGCACCACTGTAAGGATTCTTAGTTATCTTTTGATCAGGATTTATCCTTTAACTCCTTCACCTACGTAACATTGCAAAAATCAGGCACATCCTGACTCAAAATGATGCCGAAAAACTAGTCCATGCATTTGTTACTTCTATGATGTAAATGACTATTGTAATTCCTTCCCACATGTGGAGAACAAGGAACAGAGGCCCTTAGGAAACCAAAAGCCTGAACTCATAGAAACAGTGCCAAATCTCCTTCAGCCGTTAATTCACACCTGGGCACGAGATTTCAGTTGAATCCAAACCCTAGATACCTACTGGACAAGCTGCCAAAGGAGCGCAGGAAATCCTGGCACTCCGGCCATCACCTCTATAAAAGCAGAGTGCATAGGTCGCTCGCTGTCTTTCCGTTGTAACTCTGGTTACTAAAGGAGGCGCTCAACGTTGAACTTTAATTCCCCTAGGAAGGTCTTAACTCGCTAGTTGAGCAACAGACTGTTTTGTGTTTTCTGAAACACTTTTTGGATCCCGATTGTTATACTCCACATAACAATCTTTGCCTGCAGAAGGAATATAAACCTGAAGGAACAGTTTTGCCATTGAAGCAAATTAACAAACGATGCTGTCTAGTAGTTATTGTCGTGTGTGAGTAGTAAAAATTTATAAAACAATGGTTATTGTGTGTATGAAATATTCCGGTCACTGTCCCAAGACAAGAACTCTGTAGCAACTTCAGTTCGAGAATAAATTGATTATTAATTAAATTGATTATTAATGAATGTATAAATTAATTAACTTCTCCTTGTAAAGGAGTGGCACCCCATTTTAAAATGAATTTACTGAGTTAAACACTTGTTTAATATGAACGCTGAAAAGAGCTGAACGTCAATGGAAAAAGTTCAAACTTCAAGTTCATCGACTGCGTATGAGGGAGTTATCTTCATTTTAGTTCAATGTTAAAGTGTGAGACTCTCTTACTTCTCCAATCTAGTTGCCTCTCAAAAGCATAACTCAAGATTTCTCATCAGTACTATCAACAGTCTAAGAAACCCTCCCCCAGAAACTGTTTGTGCCATCTCTGTAGTGGACTGTGAGAAGTTTTTAAGGTATTTCATTGAAAAGATAGAAAACATTTGTAACACATTATAATACACCCTGCACCCACAACTTATGGTGTAACTTCCCACACTGTGCAGTGTAATTTCATCATATGAATCAATACATATAAAATACTTAGGCTACTTCCTACCGGTACACAAATGTAGGGACAGCAGAAGAAAAACAGACTCACCCAAGGGAACAAGGGAGTAACAATTGGGAATTGTAGAGGAAAGGACAAATAAATTATAGGCTACATATTTTTGTAAATACTGGGTAAATAACGTCATTCTACGGTACCTATTAATATATAATTATGGTATAACGTTTTTCTCAATTGTTATGTGATTCCAAAACATAATGTATTAATGGATGAAGTGCAATAAAAACAAGTGCTTTTGCCCTTATCTCATGGTACACACGCCAGGGATTTATTACGCGTATGTCTTCTACTTCATTGTTTGTTTTGGAATAAGTTGAGAAACATGCCTGCTAGTATAGACTACTAAATTCTGCTCCTATGGCATGTTCACTCAGCACTGTAGGAGATCATAACGCGTACACTAGAGTAGAAAACAAACCTTTCTCGAGTGCACGGCTGTGGAAGGCTTGCATTGTCACCCAAAGACAAAAACTTTAGTCTATATAATTCAGCATGTGCAAACCAAAGCACACACATGCTCAGAAAAAGCATGTAAAGCTGAAATGCAATCAATAATGAATTGTCATTATTGAACATGAAACTATTGAATTAGCACAATAAATATTGTTAGTGGTAAAGAAAGGGTTAATGCTGTTCCTCTGATCGATAGCCAATCCGGTGATTTGTTGTAGAGCAGAGTAAACAATCAGCAGTCTTTGCTTGCTAGCTAACGGGTAGTACACTATCTTGTTGTTCTCGCTACCAGCAGCATTAGCTTCTCTGTTTCAACATTGTTAGGCTGAAAAAACGTGTATGCAGGCTGAAATTCAACCGCGCTGTTCTTTTGGGACATGCGGTAACTTAAATCAGCAGTGAGTAAGAAAAGTATAAATAATACATGTAATTTGTTAAGCTATGAGTAGGCTAGAGGAAAAGTCTGTTAGCTGCCATTGGCTTAAGATAATAATGTTAGCATGTTTATTTGGGGAAAACGTGACTAGCAAAAGAGAATTGTTTTGTCTATGAACCGTTATTATTGAGCCGAATTTTGTACTTGTGTTAAATTTCCACGTTGTTAAGCCATGTTTTATGTGTGCTAGTGGAGTCAATTTGAAGTAAACTTTACTGCATGGCTACAATTATTTGTGTTGTTTTTCTATGGCCAAAAGCAGAAAAGAGAGGTCCGGCAGCTTTTTTTATTGTCCTCATCACTTGCATCTTCGTCAGAGGAGGACAAAAATAAGAAAAGGAAGAAGAGCAACAAAAAACCCCAAAGAAATCAGAATCAAAGAATCAGAAATACTTTATTGATCCCTGAGGGGAAACTCTTTTGCTACAGCAGCTCACTATCATGTCAGTGCACACAGGAATAGAAGTACTAAGCAAAAAATATAATACACTATAATACAGGTCAGAAAATAAAGTAAAATCAAGTGGGTATAAGTATAAAATAAAATAAGTGAGACGTACAAAGTGGGTTTACCGGATGATGATGATAATAATACGGTATAAGTTAATAGTGCATGAACTGTCAAGTTAAATGTAGCTTATTAAGATTATAACGAGACGGAGGATATTGCACAGCAGTAATAGAGGTTTGAATAAATATCAATATCAATAAATAGGGAATTTTAAACTAAAGTTTATTGCACAGGGGTATTAACACAGAATATTGCACAATTATGTCAAGTATTACAGAGATGGAAACCTTGCACACTGTAGGAAACGCTATTTATGTGCACATGGTCACTCCCTTGTTCATAACAGGCTAAAGTCCATCTGTCATCACTGATGAACCTGGTTATTATCTCTGATTAACAGTAATTTTCCTATTTTTTTTTTTTCAGATTTGATTAAATTTGCCTTTATTTTCAATTATAGCCACTTTAATCAAGTGTTTTAGTTGCCTAACCGTAACCATACCTCAACCATAGTTTATTTGCTGTAATAACAATCTTTCCCAAATGTGAGCCATGCCATGTGTAGACATACTCAAAAGGATGAATTTTAAAAATGTCAGCATTGGATGTAAATAATCGTCAGAATTGTCCAATACTGTAGTTTTTGTCTGACAATAGGAATGCGAAGGACTACCTGCTCTTTACATATCTTATGAAATATGTAATTGTTTTTTTCTTAAGTTTTATATAATTTAAAGACTTTGAAGAGATTTTCTACACCAGGTCCAATAAATCTTTACAACTTTACAATTCGAAACAAGAGACTCATCTGCGAGAGATTTATTTTTTTTATTTATTTATTTATTTTTTTTAATTTCAGAGAAAGTGTCCTAATGGGTTTAACTGTACTCCTTTTTAATTGCCACTTTGACCCCTCAGTCTGGATCAAATTAAACTTTATTTGCCTCATTTTGTGTGCTCCTCCTCATTCTGAAATGACTCCACCAGACACATGGGCTTTTTCTTTTTTCTGTTGCCTTCCTTGGCTCCCAAGAGCCCAAAACATCTCAACCACAAAAGTGACCCGCTGCAGATCTCCAACCCGATCCGTTATCCCCCAACACTGTAATTATGTCTTGCTAACGTTTCAAGGGATGTTTTCCCTTTGAAAGCCTCACTCTACTTTTTGAGATGAAATATGATCTGTGTTGTGGCACTGCTGACTAAAGAAAGAGATTAAAGTCAGAAGCCAAGAAAGGGCTTCTTGTCAGTGGAGAAGCTGAGCCAGGGTTAGGCTCAGAGACCAGCTTTCTGGCCTATTACAGCCTGTGCTTCTTGGCCTCCAGTCTCAAAGATTTTGCTACCTTCAAGTTCTGCGTCAGCTGATTTAAACAGTGTTGGACATCTTGCCATTATTATTTTTTTTTTTGTGCAGCAAATATTTCTTGGATAAACCTTTTGATAGCAGTAGCCAATGGTGGATAAAGTATTCACATCCTACACTTAAGTAAAATTAGCAATACTCCATACAAGTAAAAGTCCTGCATATTATTTAGGTAAAGTATTAAGTATTGTCTGTAAGTCATACTTAAAGTATCAAAAGTAAAAGTACTCAGTGCAGAAAAAATGGCCCCTGCAAGTGTGTTTGTGACATATAAAAATACTTTGCTTTGAATAATAATTTGTCTGGTTAGAAATACAGGCTTTTCACTGAAGGGGGACTTTTAACAAGTCGTAACGACGGGAATCTTTCATGTTTCCCATCCATCTGACATGACATGAATGCAGCATAAGATTAGATATGATCTAGGATGAATCAGCATTGACCGTAAAGTCTCGTCTTTTAAATCACTTTTAAAAACACACTTTTTAAAAATGGCTTTTGATTTCACTTTTTTTTTAATGACCTTTTTAGTTCATTTTACTGTGTTTTACAATGTGTTTAATTTTTATGGCTTTTAGTACGTTTTATTCTTTTTGTTTTAAATATACAAGCACTTTGTTACTGTGTTTTTGAAAGGTGCTAAATAAAGATTATTATTATTATTATTATTATTATATTTGATATTTAGGAATACACTATGCTGAATGATTGTAGGTCAGTAACATGATTTAAAACAGACTTTTGGTGATGAAATGTTTAACGTGGGTTTTGCCATATATACCAGAAATGAACAAGACTAAGAATCTACAACTATGCTAGCGGCTCTGTGAAACTGTACATTGGCACAGCGGTGCTTTGAGCAAAATGCTAATGTCAACATGCTCACAATGACAATGCTAACATGCTGATGTTTAGCAGGTATAATGTTTACCATGTTCACATCTTAGTTTAGCATGTTAGCATGCTTACATTTGCTAAATAGCACTAAACACAAAGTTCAGGTGAGGCTGATGGGATTGTCATTGGTTTTGCAGCTACAGTATTTTGTCATATCAAAGTATTAGACAAAATGAAATGTTGACCTGATGGTGGCACTAGATAAAAAGTTAAAGGATTACCAAAGTTATTACAATTCATCCTGTGGATTCAGTCTGGTCAGTCTTCAAGTGTGGTATGATCAACATTGCCATTCCTAGAGCCATACATGGCTAAAACAACTTGGCAAAGATATCCTCTCTCTTCCACGGTTATTATTTACAAATTATCTCTAGGTTACAATCAAATTTGTGTGCATCAAGTGGCACTACTGAGTGGTGTCAAACATTTGCACACACTTTACTGTATAGGAGGGAGACTACTATAAAAAGAAAATAACAGTTTTATTGCAGTATTAAAACAAAGTTAGGGGGCATTTCCATCCATTAATACAGTGGTGTGAAAAAGTGTTTGCCCCCTTCCTGATTTCTTTTTTTGCATGTTTGTCACACTTAAATGTTTCAGATCAAACAAATTTAATTAGTCAAAGATAACACAAGTAAACACAAAATGCAGTTTTTAAATGAAGGTTATTATTAAGGGAAAACAAAATCCAAACCTACATGGCCCTGTGTGGAAAAAGTGATTGCCCCCTAAACCTAATAACTGGTTGGGTCACCCTTAGCAGCAACAACAACTGCAATCAAGCGTTTGCGATAACTTGCAATGAGTCTTTTACAGCGCTGTGGGGGAATTTTAGCCCACTCATCTTTGCAGAATTGTTGTAATTCAGCCACATTGGAGGGTTTTTGAGCATGAATTGCCTTTTTAAGGCCATGCCACAGCATCTCAATAGTACTCAGGTCAGGACTTTGACTAGGCCACTCCAAAGTCTTCATTTTGTTCTTCTTCAGCCATTCAGAAGTGGACTCGCTGGTGTGTTTTGGATCATTGTCTGATGGCCGGACATTCTCCTTCAGGAGTTTTTGGTAGACAGCAGAATTCATGGTTCCATTTATCACGGCAAGTCTGCCAGGTCCTGAAGCAGCAAACAGACCCAGACCATCACACTACCACCACCATATTTGACTGTTGGTATGATGTTCTTTTTCTGAAATGCGGTGTTACTTTTACGCCAGATGTAATGGGACACACACCTTCTGAAAAGTTACATTTTTGTCCACAGTATTTTCCAAAAAGTCTTGATGATCCCCAAGACTTTTGGGGAAAATACTCTGTGGACTGACGAGACAAAAGTTGACCTTTTTTGGAAGGTGTGTGTCCCATTACATCTGGCGTAAAAGTAACACTGCATTTCAGAAAAATATCATACTGTCGTTGGGCAAGCTAGCCTGTGCAGTTGCCATTAGTGTGTGAATGTGATATGTAGTTGAAGCGCTTTGAGTAGTCAGAAAGGCGCTATATAAGTACAGTCCATTTACCATAATCCAAGCAAGTACTATGAATATTGGCCATAATCAGATCATTACATATGCATTACTTACTGGAGACACATGGAAAACAAAACAATTTCTACAGCTTTGTGTATTTCTTCTGTTCTCTGAAGATACTTTAACTTAAAACTTTAACCTAAAAATATTCACATGCATGTAGTATTTTTGGTTCAATGTCGTCCATGTAAAGTAAAGTAAGATCAGATACGGCAGACACTCATTAATCAAGGGAGGAAAGACAGTCAGATGACTGCAACATCCTGCATGTCTGCCATCCCACACTCCCATGAAAATCAAAGACATGGAATCATCTTTGTTCCACGCCCTCTGCTTCTCATTTCACTGAACTGTCTTCAACAACTATTATCTATGTGGATAGACAGAGGAAAAATAAATAAGATAAATGGAACACAATAGATCTCCACGTACACAGGACGTAACATGTCATGTCTGAATTTATAAAAGGAAATGAGCGCAGAACATTTAGGGCTATTTCCCTTACAGCTGCACAAGTCACCTTGAACCATTATAGCATTTGTAATGTTTTTTAGGTCATCCAAGCAAATGATTGCTTAATCCCTGAAACATTTCAGTAAACTGCTCTCATACAGCAAATGTTTAATTGTCTGTGCAAAATCTGTTTCACTGAAAATGTATCAATTATTTCTTACATATTGAGTAAAATGATTTCAAGGTGTCCCAAATTTTGAGATAATCATCAACAATGTCATATCATGGCTGTCGGGTGTATTGATATGTTTTAATCAGTTCAGACCTTCAAAAATTAGGTAAAATGGATAAGTTAGTCTTTAAGTTTAGGGTATATAAACATACCCATGTATAGTCCATGCATAATACCAGAGTTTACTTTGATTAAATTGATTTTCTCCGAAAAATAAGTACCGAGCAATGCCATATTGCACGCTTTGAACAGACAGTTCTTTAGAGTTGTGATAAAGGGGTAAGAAAGAACCGATTTAATATATGTGAAGCACATGCACCGCACATTAAACAATATTTCTGTTAGAGACACTTAAATCAGCACGGTGGCAGAGCGGCTACAGCTCCTGCCTCCCAATAAGGAGATCGTGGGTTCGTGGGTTCGATTCCCGGACCGGACCAACATCACACAATCTCTCTGGGTGGAGTCTGCATGTCCTCCCCGTGTTACCGTGGGTTCTCTCCGGGTTCTCCGGCTTCCTCCCACCGTCCAAAGACATGCATGTGTAGGTTAATTGATAACTCTAAATTGCCCGTATTGAATGAATGTGTGAGTGAATGGTTGTCTGTCCTTGTCTGTGTCTGTGTTCGCCCTGCGACGAGTTGGCCACTGTCCAGGGTGTGCCCTGCCTAAGGCCCGAAGTCACTGGGATAGGCTCCAGTCACCGCGACCCCAACGGGGACCAAGCGGTAGAAAATGGATGGATGGATGGACACTTAAATCAAGAAATTAACTATTTATAGCAAATGGTTAAAGTTATATTTGTTAGAAAAGGCTCTACTGTTTGAGGGAGCTCTCAAAGAATCTGAACAGCAACGAGGATTCTGCTGAGAGCTAACCTCCTCTTAATAACCATACATGAACATTAAATCTTAGTTAAATCAACAATACCGAATATACCACATAAGGAGGGTGGTGGTGGGAGCTGCAGCAGAAGACAGTGTTGGCATGAAGGTATCAGAAGAACAATAGTGAGAAGTGTCAAGTTATAATGGTCACCCTGTACACCTGTATGAAGATGATTGGATATTACAAGCCACACAGCTGAGAATGTGCCCATGATTTTGAAGCATGAATGAAACAGCTGATGCCATTCAGCCAATACAAGTGTGACCTCAGTGCTCTTCCTCCCTGTCAGTGTCCAGCAGTGAAAGAGGAGTTGTATAAATGGCAAAGGGAGGAAGGATCTTTTGGTGATGCATTTTGGTGGTATCAGTCTGTTGCTGAGGTTGCTCCTGTGTTCTGCCAGAAAGGAAATGATATGCATGCAAGTAGTAGACGGGGCCAGATCATTCGACTATGGTACAACATGTCATAAACTGTCTTTATTCTTAAAGCAAATTACTAATGGCAGGCAACTCAAGAAGAAAATACATTTATTTGAGCAGATCAAAGTAGAGCATTCCTTTAGTGGGTAAACCAAATTGCATGCTGGTGCTATGTCCACACAACTGTACATTGTGCTCTCACTCTAGTTCCTAGCGCTGTATGAGTTTCTACTCAAACCATTAGTTTTGTGTTTGAACAAGTCCATCTGTGGATATAATACTTTCTGCCTGAATTGACTGAGTTAAAACTGTCATCAGATCGCTGGGAAATCCAGGTTTTTACAACATTTTATGACAACCTCCCATCTGTTTTTTTTGTGACATTCCTTCAATGATGCAAAAAAAAGCTGATGTCATTACCTATCCCCCTATGTAAAAAAAACCCAAATATAAATATACCAAAAAGAAAATAAACCTAAAAGGAAATATAGACAATTCAACTTCGCTCCCTATGAGCATATCGGGACCAAAAAATTCCTCTATGCCCAAGCCCTTTAAAGATTTATTCACCAAGTGTTAATTGTACAATTGTGTGTTTTTTGACAAATGGATTTAAACAAGTTTAGGTATTTTTTTCAAACCAGGATAATCCAAGTTTATTAGTTGAACTTGGCCAGTGGCTGGGGGGTGAAAAGGCTTTTGGATAATAGAGGAGCTGTGTATCATGACTGGTTTGGCAGATGTCCTTTTAATCACTTCAGACAGTCTGAGACAGGAGCAGGGATGTATGGTGTGTGTGTGTGTTAGTCTGCAGAGGACAGGGAACAGAAGCAATGCAAGCAATATGTTACATATATCATTGTATGCTTTTGATGGGATTCATATAAATTCATTTCAATTTCTACATGCTGTTAGGACCGCTGGCACACCACCATTTAAATTCTATCCTTTGTGGGATTTTAACTGAACTTTTATTAGGAGACTGCATGCTCTTTTGTTCTGTAAACAAAGGAGCGCCATTGAACTCAGTCTCCCAGAATCCCCGGAGGCATGAACTCTTCCCATGGGACCAGCTTTCAGCTACCATTGGTCTGACCTGTGTCACAAGGTCAATAAAGGGGGTCAGCGACCATTGTTCTTTCTTTTCCTCCAAGAACTCTTCACACGCAGGAGACGGCTGCTGCTGTCTCCCTCTTTGTGGGGCTTGCTAACAGCAGAACTAAACCCTCTCTCTTACAGCAGCGATGCAAGGACCTGCGTAAGATATAACAATAGTTTGCACCAACGGCAACTACACAAAGTCTGCCAGCTAACGTTAAGAAGCAACTAAGGAAGTTAGCGCCAAGCTAATTGTAAGGAGAATAACAGCAAGGACTTTCCTTCATTCAGAACCAACCTTCCCTGCCTGGCTCATTCAAATGGAACTGGCAGATAATCACAGCAACGTCTTCATGTACGGACTGGTAGCGTAGCCACTGAACCTATAACTGGGCATTATATAGTAATAAATGTACTTGGCTATGCACAGGACTGTTACTTGTGTGAAGGTATATGTATTGATTTGGTTCATTGAGTTTTTGTTATGCGCACAATTTAAGAACCCAAATGCAGAACACAAGGAAGTGGTATTTGGATGAGGTAGCAAGCGTTTTTATTATATACTGCAAGTAAACACTGGGGGACCTGAGCTCTTCGAGAGCTGCAAGGCCACGTGGCAGGTAGAACCGGAAAGGCAACTGGCTTTCCAGACAAGGGAGAGAACATGGAGGCCGCAACCAATGGCAGGGAGCGACCACAGGCCTAAGGCAGGCAGCGGTCAAAAAAACAGGGAACAAGTCCAACAAGCAAACAAAATCCGACAGGGAGCAGGCAAAAATACAAAAGTCCACAGTACAGGCAAGGTCCAAGGAAATAAGTCAATCCAACAGAACTTACAGGAAACCAAAAGCCAGGATGTGTGACATGGGAACAAAGTACAACCAAAATGCACATGACAATGAACAAAGGAAAACCCCAGACGAAATACACTAAGGTAAGGGAGACAACGAGACACAGGTGCAAACAATCAAGATGGGGCCAACACTCAAAACTGGAGGGAAAGCAAACAAAGACAGGAAGTAAATCCACAAGACAGCATGCTACAAAATAAAACAGGAAACAGGACAAAACCTCAAACTATGACAGTTTTATTGTTGTGATGTGTTTTCACTACCAGGTTATTTGGTAGCCACATGTTAAGTGATGTTAGGGATGGTCACACAGACACATGGTCTTGCATGCAACTAACTATCCTCTTTCTAACTGGCACATTTATCCTATACACTTCACATGTACACTTCTATTTGGCCTCTTTAACAGAGCCACACTCTTTTCAAACATGGCCTAACCGCTATTTTTAATTTCCTTTCTTTGTACAACCAGCTGCTGCTCAACCACCATTTTGGACCCAAGCAGCCATTTTGGAACACGAACACACACACACACACACACACACACACACACACACACACACACACACACACACACACACACACACACATATCCCCTTTGTTCTGTAGTCTGGTGCATTTAGAGTTAGAGTTCATATTGTGTGTTTTTGCTTTGTTTAACTTTTAATAAATGCTTGGGTATAATTATGCTGGTTTCTTTAATGTTGCACAAGAGTATAATTTGCCAACCTCTTCTCTTCCTTCAACCTACTAGCTATTAATGGTAATTTTGGATATAGTTATTAATTTAATTATTAACCAGTTCCACATTGATAGTTTAGTGTGTTATATGAGACTCAATCAATTGATTGGCTATCATTTCTCTTCTTTAAGAAGAGTGGTGCCCCAAGGACTTTATCATTAAGTTATCGTGAAGTATCAATGAAATTATCATTTAGGATTATCTACACCACCTACACAGATGGTGCCCTTTTATCCATTGTAAATCCCAACAATGCTATACTATTCCAAAGCGGAATGTGCTTTAAGACAGAGATGGAAATGTTTCAGGCAGTAGACTTCCTCTATCTGAAACATTTTCAGGTCAGTGGATGTGACCAAAAACCATAAAACAATTACAGATTATCTGCAGTCCCACAGTGAAAGGCTATGACAGGTAGATATTTTACTGGAATATGGTGTCACTTCTTTATCTGATGAAATAGCAGCCATAACCTTTGGAATACCAGGCACTGCATGAGTATTTGTTTCATTATAAAAGGATGAGGCATGTGTATTTTGCTCTGCTAGCAGCGGGGCATTGGGTCTGTCCCAAAGTTTGGTCAAGAGCAGGATATGTCTATAATTACAGGCCAGATTTCTTTGAAATGTATTATTGATAGTTATGGTCCCCAGAAGATGAGAAAAATTTCCTAGTGCCACCAGCTGTTCATAATTTCCTATAATAGAGAAATTGAAATTAATATTGAAATTTACAAGTTTGTCATTCCAACTCTAAGAAATTAAGCTGAATGAGAAATAATTTCTTTTGGACCAGGACCATGTCGGAATGACAAATATTTGTCATCTTGCTATATATATATATATATATATATATATACACATACACACACACACACAGTGGCTTTTCTCAACGTAACATTCACTTCACTAGTGTCTAGGCTAGGAACGGAACGCGATGGTCAAGCTCTCCTTCTCATTTGAATTGAAGCGTCCAAGCAAGAGGGCTCGCTTAAGAACATTCACTTATACAAAAACAAAGACTGAAACTGATAAATTTTTGGGGGGTCCCTATGGAACACTGTGATTTACCACTATGTGATTCACTGACATAACGTATGCAACAGAACAGCCGTATGAAACCAAGCTACTATGCTATAGACCTAGGCTATAGGCTACTCACAAAACATTAAAACAATAATTTGGCTGTCAAAATAATTCACTATAGACTCCATGCTTTGACATTTCTAGAGCAACATGGCAATTATACAATACATTAGCTAATATACATTCAAATAATGTTTTGCATCCACAGATATAGCAACATTGTAATAAAGGTAGCCTGGTAGGCTATGTTCAGAAATACTTATACCCAGTTATATACATGTAATTGTAAGGCTATTGGGCTTGTTTTCTCGACTTGGCTCCCTCAAAGTCAGTTGGCATTGCTTCAACAGGCTTCTGGAACTGTTTGATCACTTGTGTAATTGTCCATTTCCCCGTGTCCGATGGGGATGATTCCTTCATTTGCATGCTTAGGAACTGGCGGTCCACCATGTATTCAGAATCTACAATGAATGTGTTTGTGAGGTTGAGTAACAGTTTCACCTTGGTGACATTTCATAATTGTGCTCCCCAAAGCGATGCTTAATTTCTCCCACACACTGAGTCGATGCAACAAAAATACATCCTGCTTAGCTCTGTTATATCGTAGAAAAGGTTTCAGTCGTCTGGACACTGTTTTCAGAATCAAGACGTTTCGGCTCCCATCCGGAAGTCATTCTCAATTGGGAATGACTTCCGGATGGGAGCCGATGGGAGCCGAAACGTCTTGATAGAACGATAGAACACTCCTGGACGAATGAGGGACTACACCGTCTTAGCTCTGTTATGTCGTTAGGATCTTCTTGTGTGATGTCCTCGACTACATACATAGCAAGGGCAGGATTCTATGTGCATCTTCTCTTGTTTGGCGGCACTGTGGCTCTGTTGCAATGTGCCAGGAGTGCCAGGATTTCTGTCTCAGAGCAGAGACTTTCAATACATCTGCATGCTGTGCTGAGTAGTTGCATACCTAAAATAGAATAGAATAGAAAGCCTTTATTGTCATTGTACAGAAGACAACAAAATTAGGAGCGCTACTCCTGATTAGCGTGTTAAAAGATACAGGGAAACGAAACTAAATAAAACAACCTCGGCAAAAACAACCCAGCCAACAACACAGGTTCTAAAATAATAAGTAAAATAAATAAATACAATGTAATTTTGTGCAGGAATAGGTGTACTTATTGCCAGTAGGTGTTTTGTTAATTTTTAACAGGCAGGATGGCCCAATGGTTGGTTAGTTAGTTTTATTTGAAAAATAAGAACCGAGAACAGCAAAAGAAAGTTTATAATAATTCAAGGACACTTTTGCTCTGTTCATTTCTGACCCGGCCTCTGTCGTGCTGCTGCCGCACTTTCTCTTTCCCTCCATCTGCTGTAGAGAATATCGATAAATTACTGAGCATTATTAAATCTTTGAGTATTTCTATTTTAAACAACGCAGGTTTTCTACCTTTTACGGCACTGGTTTAGCGGCCCAGGAAATTGTCAAACCAATTGAATGCGTTGTAAATTATCTCAAGTGATGCTACTCAGCCAATCAAATCACTGCATTCAGATGAGCATTGCGACTCAAGACAGTCAGTAAGTGAGATACATACACACAGGGACACAGACAAGTCGGGGAAATAATTTCACATGGCGTGTTCTAAAAAGAGAAAAGTAGACAGCAAAAACAGAGCTTTTAATCAAGAATGGACAGATTCTTACATGTTCAATCTTCCCATAGGCAGTTCAAAACCAGTATGTCTCATATGTTCAGAGACTGTGGCGATTATTAAAAAGGGCAATGTGAAGTGCCACTGTGAGACAAAGCACAGAGCATCTTTTAAGCAGGTTAACAAGGGAGACAGATTTTGGTAATTTTGCTAACAAGGGGGATGGCATTCCCCCTCACATCGCCTACTGCTTATTGCACAAGAAAAAATGTAATTCTCCTTCACCTGTCAACAGATCTGTTTTTTTGATTGGATAGGATCTTGGATAGGAGATGTGTACCATCTCTGCAATGACCTTAAAGCTGGGCTGAGACATGTTCTGTAGCAACCCCCATCACTTCAATGTTGGTCCAGCAGGCGCTAATGTGTCTCTCATTTTGTAGAGAATGGCAATAGTGGGCTTTCTGCAGAACTTGTAGAGCATGTTACACATACTGTAGCAAAGAAGTCCACTATGGCCAGTTCAACTGCCAGAGCATGAGTGACTAAATGCAGCTGATGGTTAAAACAGTAGATGTAAGGTATCTCTCGGTCCAGTTTCTGTTGCAGCAGTTTCTGTACCCCTCTGTGTTTGCCTTGTCAGTGAGGCGTCATCATATACCTGACTGAGGATTTTGGGGGGGGGTGAGAGGCACAATGCAAATACCACCTACAATTTTTTTTTAAATAGCAGAAATGTAATTTTAGTGTTAATATTAATACATTTAAAATTATAGGAATGACAGCTATAGGAAAAAATAATGTCAGTATTAGTAACAGAGCCAATAACAACAACTGTAGTAGCAGTTGTTGAGCAGGAACATGGGGGCAGCAAATGGCCCACAACCACAGATCCAGTCTCTGCGGCTCCGGAGGCAGAAATACCTGCTGAAAGCGACAGAAGGAGAGAAGAGAGACAAGAAAGCACAGAACTACAGGAGAGAGAAGATGTCGAGTTAGTAACATGCAATAATGGGATAATAATGCATACAGATGGAGAGGGAGAGAAGGAGAGAGGAAAGAGGTACATCATGGGAAGTCTCCCGGCAGTCTAGGCCTGTAGCAGCATAACTAAGGGATGGTTCAGGGCTCACCCAAGCCAGCGCTAACTATAAGCTTTATCAAAGAGGAAAGTCTTTAGCCTACTCCTAAATGTGGAGATGGTGTCTGCCCCCCGAACCCATATTGTGATGTGATTCCACAGGAGAGGAGCTTGATAACTGAAACCTCTGGCTCCCATTCTACTATTGGAGACTCTAGGAACCCCAAGTAACCCTGCATCCTGGGAGCACAGTGTTCTAGTCAGGTAATAGGGTATCATGAGATCTTTAAGATACGATGGTGCCTGACCATTTAAGAGGTTTGTAGGTGAGGAGAAGGATTTTAAATTCTATTCTGGATTTTACAGGAAGCCAGTGCAGAGAAGCTAATATTGGAGAAATATGTTTTCCTAGTTCTTGTCAGTACACGTGCTGCAGCATTCTGGATCAACTGGAGAATATGAAGGGATTTATTCGGGCAGCCTGACAATAAGGAATTGCAATAGTCCAACCTAGAAGTAACAAATGCATGCACTAATTTTTTGGCATCATTTTGAGACAGGATGTGGCTGATTTTTGCAATGTTATGTAGGTGAAAAAAGGCAGTCCTTGAAGTTTGTTTCATCTGGGAGTTAAAGGATAAATCCTGATCAAAGATAACTCCGAGGTTCCTTACAGTGCTGCTGGAGGCCTGGGCAATGCCATCTAGAGTAACTATATCTTTAGATAATGTGTCTCTGAGGTGTTTGGGGCCAAGTACAATAACTTCAGTTTAACATCAGAAAATTGCAGTTAACTAGTTAGTTTCATCTGGATATAATTGGGTATCATCCGCATAACAATGAAAGTTTATAGAGTGTTTCTTAATAATATTGCCTAGAGGAAGCATATATAAGGTGAATAGAATTGGTCCAAGCACAGAAGCTTGTGGAACTCCGTGACTAACTTTGGCGTGCATGGAGGACTCACAGTTAACATGTACAAACTGAGATCAATCTCATAGATAGGATTTAAACCAGCTTAGTGCGGCTCCTTTTAATGCCAATTACATGTTCCAGTCTCTGTAATAGGATGTTATGGTCAATGGTGTTGAATGCAGCACTAAGATCTAACAAAACAAGTAAAGAGACAAGTCCATTTTCTGATGCAATTAAACGGTAATTTGTAATTTTCAGCAGTGCTGTCTCTGTACTATGATGCACTTTAAATCCTGACTGAAAATCCTCAAATATGCTATTGTTATTTAGAAAGTCACACAACTGATTGGCAATTGCTTTTTCAAGGACCTTAGAAAGAAAGGGAAAGTTAGATATAGGTCTATAGTTGGCTAAAACCCCTGGATCAAGAGTGGGCTTTTTAAGAAGTGGTTTAATTACAGTTACTTTAAAGGATTGTGGTACATAGCCTGTTAATAAGACAGATTGAGCATATCCAGTAAAGAAGTGCTAACTCAGGGTAAAACGTCTTTAAGCAGCCTAGTTGGAATGGGGTCTAAGAGACAGGTTGATGGCTCAGATGAATTAATCATCGAAGTTAGCTGAAGAAGGTCGATAGGAGCAAAGAAATCAAAATATATATCAGGTTTTACAGTTGTTTTACGGTTCCTGTGTTTGAAGACAAGTCGGTACTGGTTGAAAGTAGGACTTTATTATTGAAGAAACTCATGAAGTCATTACTACTGAGGGCTTTAGGAATACATGGTTCAATAAAGCTATGACTCTCTGTCAGCCTGTCTACAGTGCTGAAAAGAAACCTGGGGTTGTTTTTTATTTTCCTCTATTAATGATGAGTAGTAGGCTGCTCTGGCATTACCAGAAACAGTGAGTGACTTCATGTACACTCAGACAAAAGCCAATCGAATCTAATAATGAGATAAATACAGTGCTAAGGCTATCATTATCAATGTCCAAATGAATATTAAAAACACCTACAATAATTACTTTATCTGTTTTAAGGACTAAACTTGATAAAAACTCTGAGAATTCAGATAAAAATTCAGAATAAGGGCCAGGAGCGCAGTACACTATAACAAATAGAATTGGCTGTCATGTTTTTCAGGTCGGGTGTGAAAGACTAAGAACAAAGCTTTTGAATGAGTTAGAATTTAGTTTAGGTTTAGGCTTTTTAAAGAAACTTACTCAGTGGCCGAACCCACTGTCCATGCCTGCATGGACAGTGGGTTTTTGTGATTCTACAACACAGGGCTGCACAATGAAATCAAAGTTGTAGCCCCCTTCACGCTACACACACAGAACATACATACAACTTTTTATAAATTAGAATACAATAAAAATCAAAACAATATATACAGTTATTTATGTACATATATTATACAAGATAGTGGTATGGTAATGTGCAAAACCAGCATAACAGAAAGTTCTATGTCATTTATTTAGTATGGAGGATGAGGTGGAGTTGAGGAGTCTCACAGCCTGAGGAAAGAAGCTGCTCTATAGTCTGGTGGTATGACAGCGGATACTTCTGTATCGCTTGCTAGATGCCAGCAGGGTGAACAAGCTGTTGACTGGGGTGGGTATTGTCTTTTAGTATCCTTTGGGCTCTGTGCAGGCTCCTCACTGATATTACTGATGCTCGGTTGATGGGTACCAATGATGTTCTGGGTAGTTTTAATCACTCGCTGTAGCGAGCCCTCCTGTCCTGGGCCATACACATTTTTTGCCTTTTGCCATTTTGTCGTTTTCTCAGATTTCTTTACCAGCGTGGATATATGTGATGTTCATGATTAGTTTTCTGTGATGCTGATTCCCAGGAAGCTAAAACTGTTCACTTGCTCCACCTCAGCTCCACTGATGTAGACAAGAGTGCCTTTGCCTCACTTTTCCTAAAATCAACGATCAGTGATCAGCTCCTTGGTTTTGCTGACATTGAGCAGTAGGTTGTTCTGTGCACCACTCTGCAAGATTGTTGATTTCCTCCCGATATGTATTTTCATTGTTGTTTGAAATCGGGGCCGATGATGGTAATGTCATCCGCAAATTTCACAACAGAGTTCCCTACAGGGGTGTACAGCGTGAACAGGAGGGGGCTGAGCACACATCCCTGGGGGGCTCCGATGTTGAGCACTAGAGTGCAGGAGGTGTGACTGCCAATCCTAACTGTCTGGGGTCTGTTTGCGAGGAAGTCCAATTACGAGTTGCAGCGTGTTGTACTCAAGTGCAGAGTGCCAATTTCATGGCTGAGATTGTGTTGAATGCTGAGCTGAAATCAACAAACTACATTCTAATGTAGGTGAGGTTTTTGATGTGTTGGAGAACCAGTTTTTCAAAGCACTTCATAAGAATGGAGGTGAGTGCCACAGGGTGGTAGTCATTTAGACTAGAAACTGCAGACCTTTTTGGTACAGGGACGATAGTGGTTGTCTTGAAGCAGGTGGGAACAATCTCGTGTGACAGTGATATGTTAAAAATGTCAGTAATGACATAAACTAGCTGAGTGGCACATGTTCTTAGTACATGGCCATGGATGTTATCAGGCCCAGCAGCTTTACTCATATTCACTCTAGGCAGGAACCTTCTCACATCCGCTGTGTATACTGACAGTGGCCGGTCTTCTGGAGGAGGAGTAGACTTGACAGTGAGTGTTTTGCACAGGCAATTGTGTTGTGACTATATTTTAAAATTGATTTATTTTTGGCAGTTAATAATTTCCATAATGACAAGATTTGTATTGTGATAGGAGAGGGGATGAAATTACACTTCGACATTTTTACAAATTTCTTGAAAAAAACAAAAACTGAAATCTCATTACATATGTTTTCAGACTGTTTGCTATGGCCTGCAAATTGAGCTTAGGTGCAACCTTGCTTTAACTATCCTTCAGATATTTCTCAAAATTGACTAGAGTCCATCTGTGGTGAATTCATGAAAAAATAAATAAATAAATGCTTTTTGCTAAATAGCACTAAATACAAAGTACAGCCGAGGCTAATGGAAATTTCATTCACTAAAAAATACAAATGTTAACCTCATGGTGGTGCACAAGTCAGGGGGTCACCAAAATCAGTACGATTTATCATCTGCGATCAATGAATGTCTGCAATAAATTTTGTGCCAATTCATTAGGTAGTGTTAAAGATAGTTCGCTGAATGAGTAAAAACTTTGAACTGCTGGTAGGGGATCACCATAGTCATTAAGATTCATCCTCTGTGAACCATAAACATCTGTACAAATGGATGAACTCATGGCAATCCATCCAATAGTTGTTGAGATATTTCAGTGTGGACCAAACTGGTGGACCAACCAGCCAGTACACAGACATTTCCATCCCTAGAGCTGTGTTACTAGCATGGCTGAAAACCAAACCATGAAGTCCAAGGAATCTCGACAGACCTCCACGATCAAATTGCTCCATTGTTGCAAATTGGAATAAGTTTGGAACCACCAAGACTCTTCCTAGAGCTGGATCCCCTCAGTAACCGGGCATGAATTTTGAGAAACGTTAGCGACACAGGCGACCATGGTCAAATGTATTCCTGGGGCTAGAGCGGGCAACATTGAATCCTATTTAAATCTGCTGGCTAAGGATAAGTGTAAATACAGTAAGATTGTTATTATATCTGCTCTAGAAATCTGGCTGAGTTTATTAGTGGATCTAAACCATGACAACCCAGAGTTGCAGTCCTACATGCTTTTATGCACTTGCAGAGCAGTTACCCACCCAAAACTCCTTAGTGACGGTGTCTGCCCCCGACAACTTAAATTATTAAAATCAAAAGTTAACAGAAGAGGAGTTATACATAAAAACCTAAACAAAATTACCATTGCTGAAATAGCACAAAAAATAGGAGAATTAAATGTGGACTCTAAAACATCAGATATCTGTGATGTGAACGATTTAGTATCAGATTATCATATTGACTTATTTTGTCTTACTGAAACTTGGCTGGGTCTTGAAGAATATGTTAGCCAAAATGAATCCACTCTGCCCAGTCATATTAATACTCACATTCCTTGAGGCGCGAGCCAAGGAGTTGGAGTTACAGCCATCTTCGACTCAAGCCTATTAATCAACCCTAAACCAAAACTAAATTATAACTCATTCGAAAGCCTGGTTCAGGTGAGTCCTGAACCATCCCTTAGTTATGCTGCTATAGGCCTAGACTGCCGGGAGACTTCCCATGACGCACCTTTCTCTTCTCTACTCCCCTCCCTCTCCATCTGTATGCATTCTTATCCCATTAATGCATGTTACTAACTCTGCATCTTCTCTCTCCCGTAGTTTTGTGCCTTATTGTCTCTCTCCTCTCCTTCTGTCGCTTTCAGCAGGTATTTCTGCCTCCGGAGCTGCAGAGACTGGATCTATGGTTGTGGGCCTCCTACTGATCCCGGGTTCCCGCTCGACAACAACACTACAATTATTATTAGTTTTATTACTATTATTATCATTATTATTCCTGTCATTATTTTTACTGTTATTGTTAATAATTTTAATTAACTTCCATTACCATTGCGTTATGTTTTGAAATTCTGTGTGGAATTTGCATTGTGCTACTATATTCTCTCTCTCTCTCTCGCTCTCGCTTTCTCTCTGTCTCTCTCTCGACCCAACACAGCAGCGGCAGATGGCCGCCCACCCTGAGTCTGGTTCTGCTCGAGGTTTCTGCCTCTTTAAAGGAAGTTTTTTCTTGCCACTGTCGCCATATGCTTGCTCATGGTGGGATTTGTTGGGTCTCTGTAAAAAATATTATAAAGAGTATGGTCAATCAGGCCTTTGGTAGAGTAGCTAAAGAAGCTCCTGACTAAAAGGCATATATATGACACCATGGCTGGAAAGGCACTTAAAAACTCTGAGCATAAGAAATATTATCTGGTCTGATTAACTGTTTGGCCTGAACTCCAAATGTTACATCTGATGAAAACTAGGTACTGTTCACCACACGGCTGATACCATCTCTACGGTGAGGCATGGTGGTGGCAGGACAGCATCATGCAATGGAAGTGCGTCTCAGTGGCAGGGGCGAGGGGACTGCTGCTAGCTGTGGGGCCATTTGTCCCAAACTGTGGTCCATAGCAGGATATCTCTACAACTACAGGCCAGACTTCCATCAAACCCAGAGGATGATGACAAAGGGTTTTGATGGACCTGTGATCTTTTGCACCACCAGTAGGTTAAAACACATACATACAGGCTTTATACTCCAAACGTATCTGGTCCATGCAAACCCAGAACCCAGAAGCAAGTTTCCAGTTAAGGGATACTGTTCAACTAAATGCAGTTGTAAATTAATAGTAAAGTAAAATATTCTAATAACACAGTTGCTTGGCTTTACTAATTATATACAGTTCAGGATCTGAACTGAAAAAGCATGCCAAAAGTAATATTGATGGAAAAAACATGTCTGACATAGAACTGTTTAACATTGTCCCTGTGCTATAAAACTACTCCATGAGAAAGCCATGCCTCTGTGCCCTGAATCTGATACCCAAAACAGATACTGGGATATACACTAAATCATGGGTTCAAGCTGCTCAACATGTTATGTAAAGATAAACAGATGAACCATCCCATTCTCTGTCTGTCAAAAAAAGATGACCTTTTCTGACTTTTTTCCTTTGCTATACTGGGATGTTCATTCTGTATCAGTGGCAAATTTGTATATGGAGGCAAAAAATTCAGGGGTGGATGTATCTTTGGTATCTCAAAATAGAAACACGCCACTTGGTTTACTATTTCATTCTTAAACAATAAGGATTTTAAGTTGATTGAAAAGTTATTTAAATAACTGATTCGAGATGCCCTTGATAGTGCAACTTCCAGGTGTATTGAACATTAGTTTACATTTTATTAGTTGAAATTTTTCTGTAATGAAACTGTACACCAAAACAAATATTGAGAAACTCAGTGCATAGTGGTATTTGTTTGGATTCAAAATACACATTCAAATATACTGTCTCTGTGCCTGTAACTCTGTGCCTTGTTTTCTCAGTGTATATTTTTCCTTCTCTAGGACGCTTCATTAGGAACAGTGGGCATATTGCTCCCACAGTATGGGTGGGCCCAGAGTCCCTCTTTAGCTCTGGGCTCAGCTCAAACATAAAATTGCCCAGGACCTGGGAACCACCTGTCACAGTGCAGAACACCGTGGGATGGACTGTGAGCCCCCTGTGGAAGAGAATGTTTGTGTTGAAGTGTTTCCTGATTTTCTCTCTGAACCTTCATATTACACAACCTTACGTTTTCCCTATAGACAGTGTAAACTGTAGTAGTAATACATGTGGGATGCTAGAGAGCATGGTCTGTTTCTTCTTGTTTTCATGAAGTGGCAGAGTAGCACAGATGATGACTTACAGCTCTCCTGTCCTCTCTTCTGAGAAGAAAAAGAACGGGTCCCTCCAAATATTGAATGTTTTAAAGGAATTGTATCAACAGACATAGAATGCACAGTATGACGTTCTCGAGCCATCAGTGCACCAAGAAAGCTGACAGCATGTCTCTTAACAACACTGGCCCTCAGATGTCAGTCCATTGCCGCAATGGGAAATGCCCATTCAGAGGCTTGAGGTTTCAACATTGTTTATACAAATATGTCCAAAAATAGTTTTATCCTCTTTTGAAAAATTGAAAACTATGCACAATAGCTGTAGTATTATTTTTTCCTTTCGCAAAAAGTGAGGAGAATTCAAAATTTCAGCTAGGAGAAATGTGTAAGATGTCTGGCTTATTCCCACATTAACAGTGTGGGGTCAAAACACTTTGCTTTTTGTGTGTATTCTGCCCAAATGTGAAGTAAATTTTAAAGGTGGCATGATTGCATATAAAGAGCAGGCAAAGACAGAAGTGGATGCAAATTTGCCCAGGCGTCAATAATCGAGGCAAAGACACATCTGTGTGAGCTGAAAATGTTTCAACTCGAGCAAAAAAATAGCACTTAAACCACAGCTTTATAACTCCAATTCATTAATGTAAGGAGACAAGAGGAATGGAGTTCCTGGTGAGTTTTGAGATGAATCCGGGATTAGGCTGTCAACACACACACAGACACACTCCACGCATGCATAGTCGGTGTGTACCTAGCTTACAGCTAATGTCTGTACAATTGGTACATTGGCTGCTTGGGGTGAATGAACACAGACTACAAAAACAATCTAGAGGCCTGATTTGCATAAATGATATAATGCTTCATGTTCAGTTTGAACACACCTCTATTTTGGGAAGCATGGTGGCTTAGTGGTGGTGTGCGCACATGGGACACAGGTCTGTGAAGGTGAATTTGAAGTTCTAAATTGCCAATAAGTGTGATACGCTCCAGCCTTCAAGACTCTGAACAGGATAAGAAGTTGTAAATGAATTGATTTTTGTTTTTTCTCATTTGTTAAAAAAATTATTGTTGGGTGTAGTTTAATATGAACAATATATTTGGCATAGAGACAAATTTTACACCTCACTTATGAAGCAATCACTTGTTCTCGGTCTTAAAGCCACTTTGTGTACAACTGGAAAATTGACCTTCCGGGTGGCTTTGGAGAGATGGCACTCAGAGACCATGCTGAACCCAGAAGACAGTTTTAGGCATTATTCTTTGACATTATTTACACCTGTTAATAACACAGCTGTAAATTTCTTTTTATATTAATTGCATGTGTGGTTTACAAAATCATAAAATAAATGTGTATTGGAAAAGATTATCTTGTTGAATTGAAATTTAATTGAGTTTTTTCTTTACATTGGGAACGGATGTTTGACAGAAAAATTTTAACTCAAGGTGCCTTTTCTCTTGCTGGAACTTTCAACCGCATCTCACAGTGAATGGAGTTTTCTCAGCTCTCATGGACTTTTCATGAGAGAGGTTATGTCAGATCATTATCATTTGATTGCTTGGATTTTTTTCCTCATAAACCTAATTCAAAATTTCCATTGAAAATCTGCCATGTGGAATTGAGCAGTTTATTGAGGTGCGCTGTTAAATGTCACTTTAGTTCAGACACGTTGAGTTTCATTACTCTACATAGTCCATAAAATGATGTGACTTACTGAATGTAAATCAACAACCTATTTATTGCCATTGCAAATTCATAGACTGTATGTCATGGCTCATGTCTTACCATCAGTGTCTATATATCACAGTTATGCCAGACCTCACAGCCTGTAATCACCCACACCTGCTCCCAATCACACTCCTGCTCCCCATCAATCCCAATCACAGCCAGTATATGAACACTCCACTCACCTCGTTCAGTGTCCGACCTCATTCGTGTCTAGGAGTCCCCTTACCATTTACCAAAGAACCTCTTGTGAGTTTCCAGTGTTTTCCCCCGTTTCCAGTGTGTCTCCGGCTTCCTGTGTCTCCCGTGGCTTCCCCAGTCCTCTGTGGCTTACCTCCAGTGACTTCTCTACATCCATTTTACCTATCTCCACACTCTCCACTCCTGGCTGTTACCCAATGAAGAACATCCCTATCCATCTCTGTGTCCCCTGCCTGTTAGTAACCGTAAGACTATAATCACCATCAAATTAATGGTATATTATATATATTAATGGTAATAACCATAAGACGACACAAAGGGAAGTCTTAATCTCACAACAGTGTTGTTGTTAGTCTTTCTTAAAATGAATTAAGCATTAAGCCCTTTGTTTCCAGTCACATTGCTCCCCTTCTACTACCTAAAGAGGATGAGCATGATGGAAGCAATTTTTCCAGTCGTCCTTTTACTTCACCATTTGTCATTACTAGAAACTCTTGTGTGCTGAGAGTATTAGTCACCATCTTGAGAACCTATTTCTAGTTCCGATGTCACTTATGGGAACACTTGAGGTACTTTTAGACAGTGAGTGACTGTCACCACTGCCTCCATTGTTTCCAATGTAAATATGACTGCAACCACGCACCAGAGGTCAGCGGTAAGGACAGAGATGGTGGCTGCCACTGTTATGAATGCACACGGTTAAATGCCATTGCCATCTTTGTCGATGATGGTTGTGCTTCTTTCCAATGACAATGCTAACATCCTTTTTTAGTGTCTTAGCATGCTAACATTTTCTAATAGCACTTAACACAAAGTACAGCTGAAGCTCATGGGTATTTCATCATAAACCAAAGTATTGGACAAATTTTGACCTAATGATGGCGCTAGATGAAAAGAGAGCATTACCAATGCTATCATAATTCATTCAGAGGTGAACATGAATCTCTGTAGTAGTTGTCGAGATATTTCACTCAAATAACCTGTAAACTGGTGGCACCAGAGGAAGTCAGAGGATCACTAAAGACATTGGGACACATTGTCTGGGAACCATGAATGTCTACACAATTTTGTGCCAATCCACCTAGTAGATCTTGAGATAAGTATTTCAGTGGAAAAGTAAAAAAAAATGGCCTACTGGTGGTGCTAGAGGAAAGGTCAGGAGATCATGAATCATGGGCTCATGAATGTCTTTACAAATTTCATGGTAATCCACCTAATAGTTATTAAGATATTTCAGTCTAGACCAAAGTGGTGGACCTTCTGACTGACTGACATTGCCATCCCTAGAGCCACGCAACTAGCATGGCTACAAAAACAGTCTTGGAGCAACATCAGCTTCCAATACTGATAATCCTGTCTGGGCCAGTAACAATGTTTAGGATATCAGTTAGCAAAACTTGCTATATTTCCATATTGCAAAGCATTTCCTCTATGTGAAAAGTAGCAACCTGTAGTGCATGGTACAGGTTCGGAATAGGATCAGATGTAACAAAAGTTGCTCCCTGCCACCCATTCGACAAATGGAACACAGCTGTCACCAAGCAGCAGACCGCCACCTTTAGTGACATTTTAGCTAGCTAAGTTTGCCCATTTTCACTCAGTGGTTCTTTCCTGATGCTTTAGTGTATCGGCTCTGTTGCTTACTGGGACTTTGTACTATGCTACACTGCAACCACTACAACCATTATATCACAATTCTCATCCTTTTCATCCTAATACCTTATATATCACTTCCTGTATGTGGTGAAGACTTCCTTTCACTGGTCCCAAAGTAGCTGGAGGTGTACGAAAAAAATCCCAACTAAAAATAAGAAAGCAAAAGATTCTTAAAAACTTGTAAATATAGTATTTATAGAGATTATAGAATCCATGATTTCAATTTATTTATATAATGCCAATTCATAACAGAAGTTATCTCATTGCACTTTTCCAATAGAGTAGGCCTAGACTGTACTCTTTATAATGATGTCATCATAGCCTCTAGCTTCCAGTGAAGCAGGATGAGGAACCAAAATGAAAGCCCAGTAATATTTTAGCCGTCCACTGTGTAAGGATAATAGATGAGGCAGAAAGTCGTCTTGGATCTTGTGACTGAGGCTGGCTTCCAGACCAGGGTCACCCAGAGTGCTTCCCCCCAAAGGGCCAGCTGTACCTTCCTCTGGTCTGGCCTTCTATTTAAGTTTTTAAGACCATAAAGGCTGCAAGTATGAGAGAGACAGTGCAGCTCAGCATGTTTATTTCCTTAGATTTTAGTAAGAGAGTGTATGTGTGTGTGTGTGTGTGTGTGTGTGTGTGTGTGTGTGTTGGAGTGGGAGTGTCTTTTTATTCACCCATTGATTCTTGCTTTTAAAAATCACCATTATTGCCATAGAAATGCCTTCTGGCCTAGTAAGACGGTGTAGTCCCTCATTCGTCCAGGAGTGTTCTATCGTAGAAAAGGTTTCAGTCGTAGTCATCTGGACACTGTTTTCAGAATCAAGACGTTTCGGCTCCCATCCGGAAGTCATTCTCAATTGGCCTAGTAAAATAATATCCTTTGGGCTGGAATAAAGAAAATCCAATGATGTCTGTATGTCTAAGTTATGACATACAGACATAAGAACAGTGCATGGGCCATGTAATGGCAGACACCTCAGTATTTGTCTGCTCAGTAGAAATGTGCTTCTTCAAAAAAAGCTAAACTTACAGTTTTGTACAAATCACAAGAGTACTCCAGTGAAGCAGCAAAACTGACGCAGCAAAGGCCGAGATATCCTAATTTTGATAGGCTTTCTGTCAAAATAGATAACTCTGATGACATTATCATCATCATTATTTTCTCAGACTTGACAAAGCTCTTCCAGAACAACAGAAGAAAATGAGAAGGGTGAGAGTACTCCTCGGGATGAATAAAAGTATCTTCATGTGCAAAATCGGTGTGCCTCTTTAATTTCCAGTCTTTTTTAATGTGCAAGTTATTTAGTCACAAGTGAATATGTTTAATTTGAAAACCCTGAGAGAGAAAATATTGGTATGTAAACAGACATACTAAAAGCGTAGAGTACTGTCATTGTGAAGCTCAACAGTAAAGTAGGTCCACACAACAGCTGCTGTCATTTCCTCTGAGCCTACCCAGAACAATGAAGGTTGGAAGCTCACTGCACCTTGTCATAAAAACACAACAGCTTTTATACCAAATATTCAGATGTCCTATAAAACCGTGGAAACATAAAAATATGGGGAGGAAAGGTGCTTTTTGTTCAGGTGGCAGATGTGTTAACACATAAACAATGTAACATTAGAGTCAGCTATAGGTGTAAAATACTGCTGTGCTGAAACAGTGCTGCACGGAGGGCTGTGGTAACTGCTTTTATGATACAACTTCACACTTTCACTCCACAAGGTCATGCACAGCTTTCTAGATGTGGCTTTCATTCGTTCTTTTCATGCACAATGGCCATTTGTTAATTAATTGATTGTTAATATGAGATTTGAAGTTAAATCACTGAAATGGTATTTTGCAATTGAACAACCCAGAACAAAATTCATACCCATCTACTGTCTTTGGAGATTTGGATAATTTATTATCTCATAATTATGATATAAAGATGTCATAATTATGAGATACTTTTCTCTGTATAATATATACTAATACTTACTTTATAATTATTAATTTTTGTAATTATGACATCTTCATCTTGTAATTCTGAGATGCTAAGATATAATTACGAGACATGAAAATTATAATAAAACAAAGTATTTGTTTCTTCGTAAATGCAAATACAGTTCTGTAGACTTTAGAGTACAGTGATTCAGTGTACTACTCTAGTGTTTGGAAAAAAAAGTCAATGTGTGCTTGATGTTTTATTTCATCTAACTAAAATTCCTCTCTATTACTACTCCAATTGTTGACTGATATGTACAGAAGCATATTGCATCTTTATCTGATAATTACAAGCCCTATATATTCTAATTATGAGATTCATATATTATGAGACCTTTACTAAGGTACATTTATTTATCATTCTACAACACAGGGCTGCACAATGAAATTAAAGTTGTAGCCCCCTTCAGGCTACACACACAGAACATATACACAAACATTTAAAATTAGAATAGAATAAAAATAAAAGCAATATATACAGTTACTTATATACATATATTATACAAAGGTAGTGCTATGGTAATGTACAATAATAGCATAACAGAAAGTTCAATGTCATTTATTTATGGTGAAGTGCGAAGGATGAGGTGGAGTTGAGGAGTCTGAAGAAAGAAGCTGCTCTGTAGTCTGGTGGTATGACAGCGGATATTTCTGTATCAGCAGGGTGAACAGGCTGTGGCTGGAGTGGGTAAATTCTTTTAGTGTCCTTTGGGCTCTGCGCAGGCACCTCACCTCTCCAATATCACTGATGCTCGGTCGATGGGTACGAATTTTGTTCTGGGGTTTTTTTAATCACCTGCTGTTAGAGCTCTCTGGTCCTGGGCTATGCACATCTCATGCCAGTTTGTAATGAATCCAGTCGGGATGCTTTCTATTCAGTCTCGCTGTGTGTCACCTGACTGAAAGGCAGCTTTTTTGGTTCTGGATAGGGCCCTCACCTCTTCATTCATCCAGGCATTTTGGTTGGGGAATCATTTCATTGTCTTTGTGATCACCACATCATCAACACATTTGCTGATGTATGATGTCACTGTTGATGTACTGTACTGTACTGTACTGTCTGTGCACTCACAAAAGTCCTGTAAAGCTGCTGTAGTTTCATATGTTTACACTTTAACTGTTTCTTTTGATGGTTTGACCCTTTTAATTTGCTGGGAGTAAGTAGGCAAATATGGTCTGATTGTCCAAAGTGGGGGTGGGGGAGGGCTTTGTAGCTGCCAGATATGTTCGTGTAAACATGGTCCAGGGTAAATGGTAAATGGACTGTACTTGTATAGCGCCTTTCTAGTCTTCTGACCACTCAAAGCGCTTCACACACTACATATCGCATTCACCCCATTCACACACATTCATACACTGATGGCAGAACTGCTCATCAATACAGTAGGGATCAGAATCAGAATCAGAAATACTTTATTGATCCCCGAGGGGAAACTCTTTTGCTACAGCAGCTCACTATCACGTCAGTGCACACAGGAATAGAAGTACTAAGCAAAAAATATAATACACTATAATACAGGTCAGAAAATAAAGTACCAAGTGGGAATAAGTATAAAATAAAATAAGTGTGAAGTACAAAGTGGATTTACTGGTTGATGATAATATGGTATAAGGAATTAGTGCATGAACTGTCAAGTTAAGTGTAGCTTATTAAGATTATAATGAGACGGAGGATATTGCACAGCAGTAATAGATGTATGAATAAATATCAATAAATAGGGAATTTTAAACTGAAAAGAGTATATTGCACAGGAGTGTTAACACAAAATATTGCACAATTATGTCAAGTATTGCAGAGATGTAATGATCAATGTCCAGTTTAATGACTTAGGGTCATATACAGTGGTGTGAAAAAGTGTTTGCCCCCTTCCTGATTTCTTATTTATTTGCATGTTTGTCACACTTAAATGTTACAGATCATCTAACAAATTTAAATATTAGTCAAAGATAACACAAGTAAACACAAAATGCAGTTTTTAAATGAAGGTTGTTATTATTAAGGGAAAACAAAATCCAAATCTACATGGCCCTGTGTGAAATAGTTATTGCCCCCTAAACCTAATAACTGGTTGGGCCACCCTTAGCAGCAACAACTGCAATCAAGCGTTTGTGATAACTTGCAATGAGTTTTTTACAGCAATGTGGAGGAATTTCATCTTTGCAGAATTGTTGTAATTCAACCACATTGGAGGTTTTGAGAATGAACTGCCTTTTTAAGGTCATGCCACAGCATCTCAAAAGGATTCAGGTCAGGACTTTGACTAGGCCACTCCAAAGTCTTCATTTTGTTCTTGTTCTGCCATTCAGAGGTGGACTTGCTGGTGCGTTTTGGATCATTGTCCTGCTGCAGAACCCAAGTTCACTTCAGATTGAGGTCACGAACAGATGGCCGGAGATTCTCCTTCAGGAGTTTTTGGTAGACAGCAGAATTCATGGTTCCATTTCTCACAGCAAGTCTTCCAGGTCCTGAAGCAGAAAAACAGCCCCAGACCATCACACTACCACCACCATATTTGACTGTTGGTATCATGTTCTTTTTCTGAAATGCGGTGTTACTTTTACACCAGATGTAATGGGACACACACCTTCCAAAAAGTTCATCTTTTGTCTCGTCAGTCCACACAGTATTTTTCCAAAAGTCTTGGGGATCATCAAGACGTTTTCTGGCAAAAATGAGATGAGCCTTAATGTTCTTTTTGCTCAGCAGTGGTTTTCATCTTGGAACTCTGCCATGCAGGCCATTTTTTCCCAGTCTCTTTCTTATGGTGGAGTCATGAACACTGACCTTAACTGAGGCAAGTTAGGCTTGCAGTTCTTTGGATGTTGTTGTGGGGTCTTTTGTGACCTCTTGGATGAGTCGTCACTGCTCTCTTGGGGTAATTTTGGTCGGCCGGCCACTCCTGGGAAGGTTCACCACTGTTCCATGTTTTCGCCATTTGTTGATAATGGCTCTCACTGTGGTTCACTGTGGTTTCCCAAAGTCTTAGAAATGGCTTCATAACATTTTCCAGACTGATAGATCTCAATTACTTTCTTTCTCATTTGTTCCTGAATTTCTTTGGATCTCGGCATGATGTCTAGCTTTTGAAGATCTTTTGGTCTACTTCACTTTGTCAGGCAGGTCTATTTAAGTGATTTCTTGATTGAGAACACATGTGGCATTAATCAGGCCTGGGTGTGGCTAGAGAAATTGAACTTAGGTGTGATAAACCACAGTAAAGTTATGTTTTAACAGGTGGGGCAATCACTTTTTCACACAGGGCCATGTAGGTTTGGATTTTGTTTTCCCTTAATAATAACAACCTTCATTTAAAAACTGCATTTTGTGTTTACTTGTGTTATCTTTGACTAATATTTAAATTTGTTTGATGATCTGTAACATTTAAGTGGGACAAAAAAATAAGAAATCAGGAAGAGGGAAAACACTTTTTCACATCACTGTAGACTAACACTTAGAGGGAGGAGTTAAAGAGTTTGATGGCCACAGGAATGACTTGTGGTGCTCTGTGGTGCTTTTTGGGGGAATGAGTCTTCTGCTGAAGGTACTCCTTTGTTTGACCAGCACGTCATGGAGTGGGAGGGAGACACTGTCCAAGATGGCATGTAGTTTGGCCAGCATCCTCCTCTTTGACACCACCGCCAGAGAGTCCAGCTCCACCCCCACAATGTCACTGGCCTTACGGATCAGTTTATTGAGTCTGTTAGCGTCCGCTACCCTCAACCTGCTGCTCCAGCATGCAACAGCATAGAGAAAATGAAAAGCTTCCTCAGAAAATAGAGGCAGCTCTGGCCCTTCCTGCAAAGAGCTTGAGTGTTCTTAGCCCAGTCCAGTTTTACTTGTAATCCTTTACAATGTCCACACTGACCCCCGGGATGGAAACTGGGGTCACTGGTGCCCTGGCCCTTTGTAGGTCTACAACCAGCTCCTTAGACTTTGTCGCATTGAGCTGCAGATGGTTCCGCTCACACCATGAGACAAAGTTACCCACCACAGCCCTGTACTCATTCTCATCACCACCGCTGATACATCCCACCACAGCAGAGTCATCAGAAAACTTCTGAAGGTGGCAGGACTCTGTGTGGTGACTGAAGTCCATGGTGTAGATGGTGAAGAGGAAGGGAGAGAGGACAGTCCCCTGAGGGGCCCCAGTGTTGCTGACCACGCTGTCGACACACAGTGCTGCAGGTGCACATACTGTGATCTGCCAGTCAGGTAGTCCACAATCCAGGACACGAGGGGGGCATCCACCTGCATTGCTGCCAGCTTCTCACCCAGCAGGGCTGGCCAGATGGTGTTGAAAGCACTAGAGAAGTCAAAAAACATGATCCTCACCGTACTTGCCGGCTTGTCCAGGTGGGTGTGGATGCGGTTCAGCAGGAAGATGATGGTTCAGCAGGAAGATGATGGCATCCTCAACTCCGTCTGAAGATGAACTGAAGGGGGTCCAGGAGGGGTCTGACCATGGGCTGCAGCTGTTCCAGCACCAGTCTCTCCAGGGTCTTCATTATGTGGGAGGTCAGTGCCACTGGTCTGTAGTACTTGGAGCCTGTGGGACGTGGCGTCTTCGGCACAGGAATGAGGCAAGATGTCTTCCACAGAACAGGGACCCTTTGAAGACTCAGGCTCAGGTTGAAGACATGTTGAAGGACTCCACATAGCTGGGGAGAACAGGCTTTTAGCACCCCGGGGCAAACTCCATCGGGGCCTGTAGCCTTGTTTGAGTGGAGTTTCATCAGCTGTCCTCTCACCTGGTCAGTAGTCAGGCACACAGCAGAGGTTACAGTTGGGGGAGGGGGGGAGTCATTAGTAGTGTGAAGAGGGCCGTTAGCCTGATAGCCAGTTGAGGGGGGAGGTCACTGGAAACAGGTCCAGTGTCCTCTCCTCTCTAGTAGGACAATTCACATACTGGGTGAAATTAGTGTGGTTGAAGTCACCCAGTCTGGAGTTGTGCTATGGCGGTGTGAATGGCGTTGCACGCCGATGCCGGGTTAGTAGAGGCGTGCAACGCACAATGGCATGTTAGAATTCATGTGGCAGATAATATGGCCAGAGTCCCACAGCTAACAGTTCAATGACCGGGCTACAGATACTTGTTTTGATAGTAACGTGACCAGGGTTAAACCATCTGTTGTTAATCAGAACAGCAAGCCCTTTCCACTTACCGCTCCCGGTGTGATCCCTGTCGGCCCAAACAGTCTGAAAGCCGTTGATGGAAACGTTATGATCCGGGATATCCTGGTGCAGCCATGTCTCTGAGAAGCACATCAAACTGTCCCGATGATTCAATAAACAGCTGTTCCCTTGTGTAAACAATGCCACCAAACAGCTCATCTGCGGCGGTGCCCTGACCGAGTAGCAGGAGAAGAAGTTCCATGGCGAAAAATAGTACTAAAACACTTTCTACTCTCATTTTCGTAAAAAGCGTAGTTTAAATTATACTTACACACAAGTTACTCAAGTTTGGAAGGAAAAAGGAAAGCTAAAAGTTGGAAAAAGTAAGACGACAAGACGGAGCTACAGCAACAGGCAGCATGCACGTTGACGCATGCGCACTAACGAACTGCCAAGCTTCCAATTGGTGGACGACCCGCTCTACCACTAAGCCACAGCCACCCCAGGGTATTGCTTCTCCTGGACAGGGTGTGGACATGGTGATGGAATTTAAGTAAAAGAGTTCTGAGGTGTGTCAAAAAACAGTCTGGATGGTGTGCTGCTCGGGTGTGAAAAAGACGTCCCTTCAGTTTGAGGATCATACTAGTTACTGATACTAACAATTGTTGAAGAAATCTGAGGCGCCCAAGAGGGTAGTGATTTAAAAAATCCATTAATATATCATGGCTATTTAATCACAGTAACAGTTAAGTAGCCGTCCTATTTCTGAAAGGCTGAAAATGACATACCCAAAATAAAATGGTTACTGTTCTTGAACCACTATGATTACAGGCAAAAGCGTGATCATTCCTAAAAGCTAAGTCTTGGAAGTTTCTTCTCCAGTTCTCAAAATTACTATAGGTGTTACTGACACTGAGACCTTCTCACTGAACCCTAACACGCTATACATCATCAGAATTGGAATCTCATTGGCTGTAAGAAGTCAGTCAGAATACTAATTGTCTGCTACTGGCTCGATGTGTATGACGAAGACGCACAATTGACTAGCGTGTTTTACAGACAGCCAATGAAGCCCTGGTTTGATTCACTGACACACTGTTAACACAAGAAAGGCCACGACGGTCATTTTGACCGTTTTGAAATTTAAATATGCAATAACTTTGTTGAATAAAAAAATACAACCCTGATGGTACGTGACTTTTCCTAAAAGTGTATTTTTATTTACAATGGGTTTCATATAAATTATACAAAGGCAAAGAAAATATGATCATTTTTACCTATTTCAGCCATATTGACCACACTGAATTTTGCGCTATTCTATTGTTCTATCTTTCGCATGGTTTGTTATACATCTTGGTTGCTTAGGAACTATCACTGTCTCTGTCAAAGAAACGTCGCTAGAGGTCTCGAGTGCTATTAGCATATGCTAATTTGCTTACAAATACAAATTATTAGATTAAATCAGTACAATAATTTAAGAAATTAAATAATTGCCTAGGTTGGAGTTTATAGAGAGCCTTTAGAATATGTCTGAAATGAATGAAAGAACGAAGAGAAAGATGACTGCTGCCATGGCCCAGGAGATGCTTCAGAACTTGGACAGCGATGACTCTGATGCAGTGGATCTATCGGAGGTGGAAAGTGACAGCAACCTTTCCTGGGTGCAAGAAAACACTTCATCCTCATCAGAGAGTGATTTAGAGTCCATACAGAGGAAAAAGAGGCGGCTACTTTCATCGGAGACTAGGGATCCAGATGTTCCGTTCACAGCTGACGTTCCAGGTGAGCTCAGCTGCCCTGCGCTCCACTATGCACCGCTGTCCTGTCTTGTGCTGCCCTGCGCTAGTTATAGCCTGGGCTATTCACTAGTTCTGCTGGTCCTATTATTATTATTAGGTTATTATTGTTGTCCTAGGCCTTCCCGAACCAGTACCTGCTCTTGAGCCGACTGTAGTGCTCAGCCCGCCCTTGGAGTCATCTCGGCCGGTTTGTGTGACTATTAACAGTGGCTAGTTTTGTTTGTTGGACACTTGCCTTGATCTGGACACCAATATTACCATGCTACCTGTTTTTGAACTTTCAGGCGACGTAGAAGGTAGGGAGCTCCCATCTTGTGTTGGTTTGTTTTCTGCGCACTCTTTGCACACAAGCTGTGTCAGCACTTGCTGTCTTTGATTGCTGTGATCTTAGAACAACGCGCTTTGATCAATTCTCGAGACCCTTTTGAATGATGTGTAACATGAATAGATTTCTTGAAAATTTCACCCTATGAATGAGTAATGAACAATAGTTATGCGGGCGCGCCAGTGCAAATCAAAAGGTTAAACACATGCCTACACTTATACATGTTAGTAAGTAGTCACATCAATATGGACAAGTAAGTAGTCACATGATTAGTCTAGATAGGTAAGGTCACATGACAGACCATGTTCAGCAGAGGAAACCACACAAAAGTCTCACACAATGTAAGGGAAAAACAGCAGTCTAGAAAAATAGAGAAATATATACAAAATATCTTAACACCTCTTAACATTTAAGTTTTCAGTACATACAGGCAAGATGGCACATGACATTTTTCAAAGGACCCAGATGCCTGGAAAAAAGCAAGATGAAACAGTTACAGAAAAGGAGAGAAGTCAATCTCCCCATTCAAACCAGGGTATTGTGTGGCATGCAATTGCAAACCCGGTTACTCAACATAATCCACAGACCTTGGTGTGAGCAGTACTATTGGTAGAAAGAAAATAGTTCCTACATGAAACTGCTCACAACAAATATGTGGATTATCTTGACTAACCAGTTCACGATTTCTGGAAAGAGACACTGCTGTTGAATTTTTCAAATGTATTTTTTTGGCCATATAGTCCCATTATATTCAAAAAATGCAGACATCTCTATGGCCAATATCTCCAAAACTCAGCAACTCACACCAAAATAATCTAGATGGATAAACAGCACTACAGGTAAGAGAAAAAAATATGTATTTTTGATTTTGGGGTGAACTGTCCCTTTAAGGGTTGAGGGTAGGGGAATCTGGAAGAGCTTCTCTAAGAGAACTGTCACTTTAACCACCAGAGCAGGTAACCACAAGTGTGATTTCCCATTGCTGCATTATTTAATCTATTTTATTTTCCTGTGACCAGACATTAGCCAGAAGTAAGCTGGGTTCTAAAAAAGAAGATGATAAAACAAAGAAGGTTAGATCCATGGTATAACTCCCACACCCGTGAATTAAAGCAAACTTTGTGAAAACTTGAAAGGAAATGGTGCTCCACCAATCTTGAAGAATCTCGTTTAGGCTTGCAAGATAGTCTTAAAACATACAGGAAGGCCCTCTGTAATGCCAGAGCAGCCTATTACTCATCATTAATAAAGGAAAATAAGAACAATCCTAGGCTTCTTTTCAGTCACAGCTCTATTGAGCCATGTATTCCTATAACCCTCAGTAGTAACGACTTAATGAGCTTCTTTAATGATAAAACTCTAATTATTAGACAAAATTCTTCTTCTGTACCAATTTATCTTCAAAAACAGCAACCTTAGAAACAGCTGTAAAACCTGGTATACATTTAGACTGCTTTTCTCCCATTGACCTTCACCAACAAACTTCATCAACCTGTCTCTTGGACCCCATCCCAACTAGGCTGCTTAAAGAAGTTTTTTCCCTTAGTTATCCCTTGGATATGAACTTCTAATTGCATCAGACAAAGACATGTTTATTTACTTGTGTGGTTAGATCTTAGTGCTGCATTCGACACAATTGACCATCACATCCTGTTACAGAGATTGGAACATTTAATTGGCATTAAGGAAAACCGCACTAAGCTGGTTTAAATCATGTTAACGATGAATCCTCCATCCACACCAAAGTCATAAGTTACATGCGTTACACAAGTTTCTGTGCTTGGACTAATTCTATTCACCTTATAAATGCTTCCAAGGCAATATCATTAGGAAACACTCCATAAACTTTAATTGTTATGCGGATGATACACAGTTATATCTATTGATCAAGCCAGATGAAACTAACCAGTTAACTAAACTTCAAGCATGCCTTAAGGACATAAAAACATGGATGACCTGCAATTTTCTGATGTTAAACTCAGATAAAACTGAAGTTATTGTACTTGGCCCCAAACACCTCTGAAACACATTATCTAAAGATATAGTTACTCTAGATGGCATTGACCTGGCCTCCGTCACCACCGTAAGGAATCTCGGAGTTATCTTTAATCAGGATATGTCCTTTAACTCCCACAAAAAAAAAACTTCAAGGATTGCCTTTTTTCCCTAGGTAACATCAAAACAGCAAAAATCAGGCACATCCTGTCCTCCCACATGATGCAGAAAAACTAGTCCATGCACTTGTTATTTCGTACTACGTTATTATCAGGCTGCCCCAATAAGTCCCTTAAGATTCTTCAGATGATCCAGAATGCTGCGGCATGTGTACTGACAAGATCTAGGAAAAGAGATCATATTTCTCCAATATTAGCTTCTCTGTACTGGCTCCCTGTAAAATCCAGAATACTATTTAAAATCATTCTCCTCACCTACAAAGCCTTTAATGGTCATGCACCATCATATCTTAAATAGCTCATAGAACAATATTACCCCACTAAAACATTGCGCTCTCAGAATGCAGGGTTGCTTTCCTAGAGTCAACTACAGCTGTTGTTATTGGCTCTGTTACTATTATTTTCATTATTATTCCTATGACTGTCATTCCTATTATTATTAATTTATTAATATTAATATTACCACTACCATGACATTATTAGTATTTTAAAATTCTAGGTGGTATTTGCAATGTGCTTCCCTCTCGGTTTCTGCCTCTTAAAAGGAGGTTTTTCCTTTCCACTGTCGCCAAGTGCTTGCTCATGGTGGGATTTGTTGGGTCTCTGTAAATAATATAAAGTACGGTCTAGACCTGCTCTATAGGAAAAGTGGAATGAGATCATTTCTGTTATGAATTGGCGCTATATAAATAAAATTTTATTGAATTGCATAGAGTATCCAAAAGTAGTACTATCAAGCTCCTCTCCTGTGGAATCAGGTCCCAGTTTGGGTTCTGGAGGCAGACAACATCTCCATATCTAAGAGTAGTGTTGTACTGTCTCTTACAAACAAGGTGAGTTCTGGGGTGGGTCAATTAGAAATGTTAACTTCTAATCTAGCGATAGCATGTGGTAGCATTTGCTGGCCTTTGTTCTCCACATGCACTGCATTCTGTGTGAATGTAGGGAGTTAGAGCAATTTTATTTTGTTAAGCGCAGTAGTTTCTGTTAAATACTAGGCTGTAGTTGTGTTCTTCTAGAACATTTGTAACCATGTATATTCTGGCAGTTTGACCAGGAGGTGCCAGTGCAATGCTTTCATTTTTGCCATTGAGCTTTTTTTTGTGTAGTCACATGCTTTTTTCAAGGACTACATTTTGTGTAACCTACTTTTTTCTCAGTGGGTTAAGATTAGTAGTGTTTAGTGCTTGAGTTGCACTGTTTCATGTATGGGTGGCAGTATTGCTGAGGCTATTTCTATACTGTGTGGCCTAAAATAGTTGTTGAGTAACTGCTTCTGTTATCAGCCTAGTGCTTTGTAAGTTTTTATTGCTTATTATTGGCTTTGTGTTGGCCTACAGTAATGTTAACTGCACTTTTGGTTCACAACACTATAGTTCTGTGTGGTAGTGTTATCTTGTGTTGTGCTGGTTTGTTTGTAGCTTGTTAACTGCATTTTGCTTTGTAGCACTTGTTCTGTTTGTTAGTGGTACTTGTGTTGCGCTGGTTTGTAGTTATGCTGCTAATTCTAGCAATGGAAACTGAAAGAATTTGGGTTTTTTTGTAAAAATCCTGGTCACGTCATAGCTGACTGTCATGCCTCAAGTAAAAAGCACAAAGCTGCTAAGTCTGTAGGGTTGATAGCTTCAGCACCATGTTAGTTACCTACTGTAGAAAATGGTCCCAGCCGGTCCAGTACAGACAGCCCCCTTTGCACCATTCCGTATAGATGGTTCAGTAGGCATCTCTGAGTCAGAGAAGATTGTCCCAATTCGTATTCTCAGGGATACAGGAAACCTTTACTGGCAGCAGTGCTCAGTGACCTCGCTTAAGGCCCCATTGTATGTTGTGCATTTGCAGTCTGGCTTGGTTACAGGCCCTGTGGTAGTGGCTATTCGCCCTCAGCTTCCTGTAGAAGTAGACCTGATTCTGAGTAATGGTGGGGATCTGCTGAACCTTTCAGAAATGTCACTGACTCCATCTGGTGAAACTGTAGTCTGTGTCTGATCCTTCTGCAACTTCTGAGTTACTTGTAGATAAGCAGTCCACTAATTCTCCTGTAACTGAGTCCAGTGAGGTTACGTTGTTCGGTGCTGTCACTGTACTTGTTGAGTCTGATACCCTGCTAAAGGTTGGCAAGGTTCGCAGATACTGAGCTTAGTTCATGCCAATGTTCTGTCTAGTCATCTTGGAATAACTAAAACCAAGTGATCCCTCAGCATCCTATACCTGTGATGAGAGAACCATTTGAGAGACTTATTATCAACTGTGCTGGTCTGTTGCCTAAGTCAAAATCTGGTCACCAGTCTGACATTAATGTGTGCTGCAACTCGATTCCCAGAGGCAATTACACTACATTCTGTCAAAGCTAAGGTGGGTGAAGGAGTTGGTAAAAGTCTGTACCACTTTTGGTTTGCCAAAGGTCATTCAAACAGACCAAGGTACAAATTTTATGTCCAAAATGTTTGCCCAGGTGTTAGAAGTGTTGGCTGTTAAGCATCAAATCTCTAGTGCTTATCATTCAGAGAGTCAGTGGGTGCTAGAGCACTTCCACCAAACCCTTAAGACTATGTTGCATACATATTGTCTTGAAACTAGTAAGGAATGGGATGAGGGTATACCTCTCCTACTTTTTACAATCACAGAAACTGTTCAGGAGTCATTGGGTTTCAGCCCTGCAGAGCTGGCCACACAGTTCAAGGCCCATTGAAATTGTTGTGTGAGCAGTTGATTGGAGATTCTTCTCCTACCCAAAACATGCTAGACTATGTCACTGCTTTCAGAGAGCATGTTCAACATGTTTGTGAGGTAGTGAAAGAGGCTTTGACATTGACTCAATCTAAAATGAAAGCTCACTTTGACAAAAATGCTGTCGAACGAAGTTTTCCTTTCCAGAGACTCTGTGCTAGCTTTCCTCCCAATCTCTGATTCAGTACTGCAAACCAAGTTTGCAGGTCCTTATGTGGTTGAGAAAAAACTGAGTAAAAAAGATAATGTTATTCGTGCCCCACGTAGGAGACACAATACTCGTGTGTGCCATATGCTGAAGCCTTATGTTGCCAGGTCTAGTGAAAAAGTTACATCCACTTCAGCTAAGGTGTTGCCTGTAGCTTTGACCTCCTTACTCTTCCCGGGAAGATGAATTGGTGATGCAAGATGCTCCTTAATGGCCTATACTTCCAAGATCGCTGCATTTGTTACCCCAGACAATTTCCTGCAGCATACAGTCATGGCATTTGGCATGTGCAATGCCCTTCAATGCCTAATGCGGAGGGTCCTGTCTGAAGTTGCAAACTGTGAGGCATATCTCAATGATGTGGTAGTCTACTCAGCTGATTGGAAATCTTATGTGGAATCGCCATCGCTAAGTTTCCTGTTCACACTACTAAGCAAGAACTGCGTCGTTTTCTTGGCTTAGCTGGTTATTACCGAGGGTTTTGCCGTAACATTGCTTCCATTGTGTCTCCTTTAACAGACCTCCTTAGCCCCACTAGGAGGTTGGTTAGGGAAGAAAAGTGTAAGCAGGCTTTTCAGACGGTAAAAACTCTTCTCTGTAGCTTTCCAGTGCTGTCGGCTCCAGACTTTGCAATCCCATTCAAGGTGGAGGTTGACACGAGTGGTACTGGAGATGGTGCTGTATTGCTTCAGGAAGATTCTTTCGACATTGATCACCCAGTCTGTTACTTCTCTAAAAAATTCTCTTGTGTTCCCAACTCAGATTTATAACAGTAATCAACGGCACAAAAAGGGGCATGATAATGTTGTGGCCGATGCCCTCTCACGTGTACCTAAGATTGACACCAGTATGGCTGCCATCGTAAGGGAAGGGGTGTTACGTGCCATTCTGTGTCCTGCTATTGGGGTTTTTTTTGTGTGTGTCTGCTCTATACCTCTGTGTTCTAGGTGCAGTTCCCTGATGACTAACAGAGGGCACCTGTGTGACGATGTGGGCTGGGTCTATGTAGGTGGCTCCTTACTCTGCCCACACTCTCTCTCTCTCCCTGGCACCAGATCCAGCTTTTCCTTTGTTCTGTGTGTTATCCTTTTCGTAAATAAATGTTTCCTATAGCTTATAGTTAGGGCTTGCTCAGGTGAGCCCTGAACCATCCCTTAGTTATGCTGCTATAGGTCTAGACTGCCGGGAGACTTCCCATGATGCACCTCTTTCCTCTCTTCTTTTCTCCCTCTCCATCTGTATGCACTCTTATCCCATTAATGCATGTACTAACTCAACATCGTCTCTCTCCCATAGTTTGTGCTTTCTCGTCTCTCTCCTCTCTCCTTTTGTCGCTTGAAGGTATTCTTGATTCCGGAGCTGTAGAATCTGGATCTATGATTGCAGGTCACCTACTGCCCCCATGTTCCTGCTCGACAACCGCTGCTACAGATATTATTATTATTATTATTATTATTATTATTATTATTATTATTATTATTATTATTATTATTAATTCCTATTATTATTTTATTAATATTAATATTATTACCATTACATTTCTATTATTTTAAATCCCTATGTGGAATTTGCATTGTGGTACTGTATGTTCTCTTTCCTCCTGCGAAGCTTGAGGGAGCTACTGGCCACTGCATCTGCATGCACCTCCATCACTATCATAATGATCGAAATTACACTATATGATTATGAGATACTGATCTTGTAATAATTAGATGTGAAAAAACTTATTTTTGGTAAATCTATTGCAATTTCATAGAAATCAGACTAAAGAGGTTCAGCCTATTACTCAGTTGAGGAAATATGTAACATTTGTTGTGAAAATGCACTGGCACACAGGAAGTGATGAAATAAAGTATAGCCTTGAAGACGAACCATCGAGTTAGCACTAGCAATGAAAATAGAATGTAAGTAGTATAACTAACAAATTACATTTACTCTTGTTACTGTAAGAATGTCATTTTTGTGTACTTGTACTATTTTGAGTATTTTTTTAAATCAATTAAAGTATTTCAAGTCGCATCAGTTACAGAGTAAGAACAAAAGTCACATGAAAAGTCATGATAAACTGTGTGTGAATGGAACAAATCAGCAGCTGGTAAATGCTAAATGCTAAAATTCTCACAGTGGATCCCCTGCAGGAACTTCTAGGTTTACTTAGGAAGTTTTACCTTCAGTGTGGTGTGCAGGACCTTTCTCTTGTTTTTGACAATCCCTGTCACAGTTGTGACTGCAGAGTGCTCTTTGAGCTCAAAATGTTTGTAAACTGTGTGAGGAACTCAGTGGAACAAGACTGAGTGGACTAGTCATATTATGCATTGAGAAAGTATGAGAAGTTGACCCTTAAAAGCAGGTTGTGGAAGACTTTGCGGTGCACAAGGCTCAGAACACAGTTTCAGACAGGTGAGTACAACAACAAACTCAGTGATGGATGTGCTCTCCAGAGAACATCCACAGCTACTGCATTGCCTAGCAACGTGTGTGTGTGTGTGTGTGTGTGCGCGCGCGCAGTGTGTAAAAACTGTGCAGCTCTCTCTTTGCTTTAATATGTGTCTTTGGGCTGCAGCCGTTATGAGGTTTATAATGTCTATACATCTCTGTGTTGTCTGCCTTGGTGATAATTTATTCTACTGTTGAGCCCACAAGAAGTGGTCGCATTTTTATTTGATTGTCAGAGTTTTGTCCTCTTTCATGGTTCAATTCTAGTAAGGCTTTACTGAGGAGGCAGTTGTATATTTATAATTAATAATTAGTTCTTTGCACAAGCTTCAAATGTCTCTCAATAGAAAAGGAATTTTTTGTTGGTTTGTAGAGGGCTCGGTGGTGTGATGTTGTTCACACCACATATACTGACTAGACATATGCTGACATGTTAATGCAATTTATTTTGTGGCCTAAAGGTGTTTTAAATTGTGGCTTGGGGCTCAGGTGGTACAGTGGGTCATCTAGTAATGGGTTCACTGGTTAAATTCCTGGCCAGTCCAGTCTAAGTGTCCTTGGGCAGGATTCTGAACCCCAAATTGTTCGCGATAGCTGTGCTGTCGGTGTGTGAGCGTGTGTGTGTATGGGTGAGCTTAGTATCATCATGAGCGCTTTGAATAGAACGGGCTGTAACACTCCTGATGAGCAGCTGGCACCTTGCATGGCAGCCCCTGCCATCAGCGAATGAATGTGTGAGTGAATGGGTGAAAGTGACAAGTGTTGTGTGTAAAGCACTTTGAGTGGTCGGCAGACCAGAAAAGCGCTCTATAAATATAAGTCCACTTACCATTTACCATCATATTACATTTTGTATTAACCCCCACCCCTTTTAAAATTAAAAATGTAATGTAGTAACGTTTTCTCAGAGTACATTTTAACTGGCCTACTTTTTACATTTATCTTAGTACATTTTTACACAAGTAATTTTACTTGAGTAAAATGTATCTAAAGAAACAGTACTTTTGCTTGAGTAAATTCTAGTACTCTTTCCATCCATGGAAGTGTTAATGTTGTTTCTTGTTTGTTGTTTTACCTTTGCAGGTGTACCTTGGGCAATATGTACTTAACAAAAGTAAGCGTACTACTGATACTAGTGCCCTTGCAACTCACAGCAACTTGCTACAGAACAAATTAAGCACTACTTAAAATGTCAATCAAGAGTTATGGGCACATAGCGACAGAATTGTATGAACAGAAGAAGTTTTAGAGTAAGTAAGGACCGAGTGAGAATGAGGTGTTGGAAGACATAAATGGAACCATATAGATTTTAGAAAGCAGTGTGGTTTCTTTGCTTGCAGTTGCACACTCCATTTTGGCATTTTGTATCACTCAAATAAATTCCAGCTGAGCAAAGTTAACTCCACTGGATTTTACCTGGAAGTGAGGTATCTTTTGTGCCATTATTTTTGTTCAGGATAAAATAAAGCATTCTCCATTCAAGTTATTTACTTCAACCAGCAATATAATAAAATCCTTTGTTTGTTTGAATACACTTGAAACCTGAAAAACACTCTCAGGCAATATGTTGTAAATAATCCAAAGAGAATATATTGTATTTTACATATTGTTGAAAACATCTAGCACTTTGTGTAACACAGTGAAAACATATTTCACTTTCTAAGCCTTTCAAAAGCATCGTCTCTCCTTTTGTGTCCACTATAACTGTTGACATCCACACACGCACAAGCAGTTTACACTTTCACCACAAAGTCTGTTGTTTTTTTTGGGGGGGTTGTGCAGTGACATCAGGCATTTCAAGCTGTAATGCCTGGAGCAGGCAGTGGAAAACTGTTAGTCACTGACAGTGAAAAAGAAGTGTGCACGGAGTGTGTGAGTTGGGTCTGCTGCAGCACTGCACAGCTGATATCCGTCATAACAACACTGCATAAGTGCTGTTTACTTTAAAGTCACTGATTGGGTGACTCTTAATATCTCAGCCAGGCGTAAGTACACAAAAAATGACTTTGTTACAGTAACGAGAGTTAATGTAAGCTGTTACTTCCACCACTAGATATCTAAAATTAAAATCACTCCATATGCAACTTGAGTGATTGGCCACACAAGTCAGTTCCTCCATGGTAATGCAGTGTTACTGTAAATCGTTGTGACAAACCATGCAAGACCATCATGCGTTTGGTCGTGTGTGTGTGTGTCTAATCTAATCTCGTCCCATTTTACTGGACCCATCAGCCTAACATTTTTTTGTGCACGTTTATGACTGTATCTCAAGGACCTCTCGTGGTTGCAGTGATTCACAATTTCTGAAAAACCTATATTATTGACTGTTCTGTTTCATGCTGCCATTGACTGCTGACTCCACTCCTCTTAACCTGCCGGAAGGTAAGTACGACATTTGTTATGTCAGTTAAGTTAAATATGTTACATAAGTTAAAATAAGTCAACGTTGACTTTTAGTTTCACAAAGTCCTGTGCTTGCTTGACCCATCCATCCACCCTGACATTGTCCTTTCATCGACTTTGTTGCTCTTTACACTACGTCACCTGACATTTTGTTCTCTATGACTTTTGGGCGTAAAATGACACTGTCTCTGCACAACATAAGTCAATAGAGACTAAATGATGAGAAATGACACGCGAAAAACAAAAAAGACATTTCCAAGTTATTCATACTCCATTTGGTGATACCAGGCCTGGCAGAGATCTGCACTCTACTGAGTGCAGTCTTCTAGTTCTAACAGAGCTGGTCCTCATCAAACACAGTTTTCTCTATGAGTCAGGGCCAGCGGGTACACCCACAATTAGCCAGCAGTCCACTAACATTAGCTGCATGAGGAATAGATTAGTCCACAGTGCATTTAAAACAGGTGCGCGTTTAAATGGGCTTCACATGGACACAGCTACCACTTATGTAAGTGAGTAATGGAGTAACTGGAGTAATGTAGATAGGGAGTCATTCGAGCCTATATCTTGTAACCAATTTGTGTAGGGCTGCAGATAAAGATTATTCTCATTATGAATTAATCCACATTATTATTTTTTATATTAATCATTTAGTCCAAAAATAATGACAAATGCCCATTCCAAATTACCAGAGCCCAAAGTGATGAAAGATGCTGTGCGTGCACAGCAATGGTCTTTATGCCAGGAGTAGCATAACAGATGGGTGATCTGAGTAGCCAAGGTGGGGGCAGGGAATGGCCTTATATGCCTCACAGATGTTGGTGTACATTAAGTCCAGCTTACTATCCCCTCTTGTGGCAAAGTTCACATGATGGTAGAACTTTGGTACTTCAGTCTTTAGGTTACTGTGGTTGAAGACCCCGGCTACAATGAAAAAACCTTTGAGGTCAGCTATTTGTCGCTCGCTGATGGCACCATAGAGCTTGCACAGCGCCTTGTTAGCATTGGCGCTGGGGGGAATATACACCGCCGTCACGATAATGGTGGTGAATTCCCTAATGGCCTGCACTGCAAACTCTAGCTGTGGTGAACAGTGGGTTGCGACTACTGTAGAGTTCACATACCAGTCATTGTTTATGTAAACACACAGCCCGCCACTACTTCAGAATGGTTGGCAGTGAAATTCTGCCCTTTTAGTGCAACATACACACTGACTGCACAATGGAGTCTACGTTGAGTAACCAGGATGTGCTGATCCAGGGAGTAAAATATAATAAATAATAATAACATTTCTAGAAAGTTCACATAAAAACATTTTACATAAAAGACTTAATGCATGGGTGTTCTGACATACATTATAGGCTACCAGTTGCAATGCCTTGAGAAGCAAATCTCTCATATCCCATAGAAAATGAATGTAGGCACACAAAGCTAAAGTTGTCTCATCTCACCGCTCTGTTGATTTGGACAAGGAAACATTATTGTAGCTTAGTTAAAATGCAATTACAACTGGAAGCCACCAAAAACAATTACTACTGCATTACTAGTTGAATATCCAAATGTGTTGCCAAGCAGTCTCCCACATTAAGTATAGGTGTGTCTGTAATTTACACAGAAGGACTGCAGAGCGAGATGACCAAACATTTGCATGCAGTGGTAACCCCATGAAGGCGGTTTCAAATTGTCGTCATGGTATGTATGTCCTGAGGCAAAACTAAAAATAGACAACAGTGGTTTGACTATTGACTATGTATCAAGTCACTTGTGTTAGTGAGCAGAGGTCAAGGAAGGTCAAAGGTCAGTGATGTGAGGGTCACAGCTCCCTTTTACAAAGACCATTAAGCAGCAGACCTCTGCTGTTGTCACCAGAACTGCCATGACGGATGCGTCCACACCAACAACTGAACAGAAGGTCAAGGCAGAGCAGCATTGTGCTGCTGACCTGCCTGTTAAACTTAGAGGTGTCTGCTCAGCATCAGCAGAGCCGTCAACATACAAACAGCTGTGAAAAGTGTTAGCATATCCGTCTGAGCTCATGTCTGTTCTATTGAGAGGCCCTTAAGCTAAACAGAATGCAGGGGTCAGCGCTCCTTCTCTAAAACACTTTGTGTGTCTGACGGAAGTCCTGGCAGTACCGAAGAATACAATGATCATGTGGTTACATAATGGCATTGTGACAGATAGTAGGTTAATAGTTTTGACTTGTTATTAATACTTTTTTTCCGCAAACTTAGTTCATTGATAAACATATTTTGGGAAGGTTCATGTAGCTGCATTATAGTGGACACCAGAAGCGTTACAGTCATTTTTCAGTCATCCATCTTATTTGGTCAGCTGGAACAGATATGCTTCAATTTTAATAATAAAAATCATAATATTTTTGAATATTATATATTTATTATTATCACAATGATAATAATCAACACAGCTGTCTACATCTTAATGGCTCACACACTGTACAAGCGTAACTGCAACCAAAGCATCTCTATTTTCTGACTGACACATGTAACCACTATGTGTATTGGGCTGTGAGCTGTGAAAACCTTTCTGAGTGCACAGCAGTATTGTGGTTGAATGGATCCAGTTTAGACACTGACAAAGGCCTGAAGCTGCTGCTGTCACTATGCTGCTGCCATACACAAGGTATAGGCTCAGCATCAGGCTTGTCTAACCATTGTCGGCCTGTGTCTTCAGGAATGAGTCTTAGACACATACAGAGTGCCTTATGTAACCAATTTATGATTATTATATAAGTGAAAAAATTATATTAGCCTATGTCTGATGTTAATGAAAGCAAAACATGTGTACACAATAATTTAAAAAATATTTGACCCCCTGCAATAACAGCAAGGGTCCACAGACTCCTTGTTGAGAAACAGTGCTCTAGGCAACTTTGCATATAAATTTCGATGTATAGTAAATGTACTGTATATGTTACACACACTGAATGATGACAATGTCCATCCAGGTGCCAGATTACTTTATTGTACTGCAAATACAAGAAAAAGGCAGTCTTGGATAAGTATAGGCTTCCTTTGCTGCTATCCTGACTGTTCAATGTTATCACTGGGCTCACTTCATTGTAAGAAAGGATTACCGCCAGTAATAATTCAGTAAACAATGTAAATACAACTATCCTAAAACTAAATTAATTACAAGGTAAGTTAACAACAAAAACTAATACTCTAATAATTATGGGAATAATCTTAGCCACTAAAATGTCCATGGTGCCACAAATACAGCCTATAAATACGAAACTTAACAACAGTGGAGCTAAAAATGTCCTGGTGGATAGGGATATTTTGGCCTGATGGTGGTACTAGAGGAAAGGTATGGGGGGTCAGGGAAAACAGTAAGATCCATCTTCTGGTCACCATAAATATACAAAGCAAACTGCAAACTGGAAATCTAGCCATTTGTTTTCAAGACAGATTTTCTTGGACTAAAATTTTGGTTTCATGACCTGACAGTGATGCGACACAAAAGGTCACAAGGTTACCGATATGTTTAGAAATCATCCTTTGGGGACCATGAATATCTACAGTATATCAACTTTCATGCTTAGTAACATTAATAGAATCACAAACTGTTGGTTTGAATGTTTTCATTGATGACCCAAGAGTGGAGGAGGTTTCCTTGTTTCTTTTTAACCATTTCCCAGACTGGAGTACATGTGGCAGATTTGGGTACGAGGGTGACAATTTCAGTCAATGTTGGCTTATAAAATGCACAGGAAGTCCCGGGCAGGGAGCCATCCAGGCTCTTCAGATTATATTCCTTGCTCCTGAGCAGCTGTCTCTCTTTTGTTCACGTGGATTGCTTTTCAGGGGCTGTGGTATTTGTGTGACTGGGTTCCCACCTCTCAGGTCCTGATGGACTTAGCAGGTTGAGGAATCAGGGGGAGACAATCACTGGTGGGAGACAGAGAGAGGAAGGGAGAGGAAAGGAAAGGAGAGTGGTCATTGATGCTGCAACTGGAAATCTTATCAAGATTCTCAATGGAAGGTTTAATGGACATGTCTGCCTTTCCTTTGTGTTTCTATCCTCCAGTTTTCTCATTTGATGTCTTTGGTTCCACTCATGCCACAATTTATTACTTTAACTCCAGCTCTCTCTGTTAATCTGCATATAGCTAGTTATCTCTTTCACTCACTCAGAGAAAGTTCACATTATTGTGCTGTTTATATACCGTGTGCAGCAGAGGTTCCCAAAATGGGTGCATCCTGGGGTGCCTTAAGGACAGACCAAAGGTGCCTCAAGATTTATTTCCTTTTATTTTATTACTGTACACTTAACACTACATTTTTAAATTACATTTTACCACATCAAACATATCAGAAGAAATAAGCAATAAACATTCAAATCACAATATTAAAAATGCTGTTATATATGCAATTATGTCGCAGCTAAGAGTTTTCCAGATCCACAAGTCAGAAATAGTGACTGTCAGAGGAGATATGGAAAGATTTGTTGCTGTAAACAGAGTTCAAAGAGATTCTGATATGTCTCAGCCATCAACACGGTCTGAGACAACTGAACCTGAGCTAACCAATAGAAAGTCAGATGGTAGAGTGATAGTTACTTGGCTTAGAGCTTTTGAATACTTCAAGTGGCTAAGAAAGGTATATGAAAAACAAAATCAAAACAAAAGTTCAATATCTATCTGCAAATCAGCACAGCAACATTAAACTGACTCCTTTTTTCATTGAGAATAGGTCTATATCACATCATTATTATTTACATTATTATTTATAATAAGGAGAGATTAGTAATGAAGTAAGGATAGTGTTTATTGAAACAGATGATGTGAGATGTTAATCTTGAGTCTTTGGTGCTTAGATTCGGCGGGGAGATTTTGATAATGGAGGTGTCTGCCCTGAGCAGCGGCAAAAGAAATCCCAGATGGGAGACCAGACACTAGTGGTGGTTGTGGCTGATGACTGTGCTGAGGCTGATGGCTGAAGAGGTTGATGGAATAATGAGCTGATGGATCTGCGAAGACTGGGCGTTGATGACTAGGTGGAGGGGCACACAACAGTTGCATGAATGTAATGAAGGCAGAGAGAGAATCATATTTAAACTGATGGTAGTAAGATGATAGGTTAACAATGAAGGTGTGTCGCTGTGCTATTGGATAGATGTGACCAGCTGATGGAACAGCTGATATCCCAATTTGACAGCCCCGGATAATGAAAGCAGGAAATATGAGTGAGCATGTGTGAGAGGAGTGAATGGCAGGATGGTATGAGAATTACAGTGGTGTGAAAAAGTGTTTGCCCCCTTCCTGATTTCTGGTGGCTGGTTGGGCCACCCTTAGCAGCAACAACTGCAATCAAGCGTTTGCGATAACTTGCAATGAGTCTTTTACAGCCCTGTGGAGGAATTTTGGCCCACTCATCTTTGCAGAATTGTTGTAATTCAGCCACATTGGAGGGTTTTCGAGCATGAACTACCTTTTTAAGGTCATGCCACAGCTTCTCAATAGGATTCAGGTCAGGACTTTGACTAGGCCACTCCAAAGTCTTAATTTTGTTCTTCTTCAGCCATTCAGAGGTGGACTTGCTGGTGTGTTTTGGATCATTGTCCTGCTGCAGAACCCAAGTTTGCTTCAGCTTGAGGTAAAGGGCTTAAGGGTGGCCCAACCAGTTATTAGGTTTAGGGGGCAATTACTTTTTCACACAGGCCCATGTAGGTTTGGATTTTGTTTTCCCTTAATAATAACAACCTTCATTTAAAAACTGCATTTTGTTTTTACTTGTGTTATCTTTGACTAATATTTCAATTTGTTTGATGATCTGAAACATTTAAGTGTGACAAACATGCAAAAAAATAAGAAATCAGGAAGGGGGCAAACACTTTCACACCACTGTATGCACCTTGCGGCCACAGCTGTGGGTTCTCACTCTCTCAGAGGAGGATGGTTCATTTTCGGTTCGTTTGCAGGGTCCCGTACTCTTGGGGGGAAAATGGTACCAGGGGACAGAGAGAAGCTGAACCATGTTACTGCAAGTAATACATGAAATAGCTTGCAAACCACCCACTACCATGACCAACAGTTCAGTGTCCAGAACGGACCAGTTCAAGCGGCTGTTTGTTTGGGAGATCCCTTTGTGTTATTGGTAAAAAAAATATTTTTCCCATACCTCAAATTAAGGTCACAGATCAGAGCCAAATATATGTCCAGTTCTTGTCTACGCTCTTGGTAGACAGAGCATATCACATCGCGATAAATGCCAAAAGCAACTACAAATTCACCTATTGCCATGTCTCTTGACAATCTGGGATCGGCAGATTTAATCACAGCTGTGAAATTTTCACCGGTGGAAATTTTGTTCTCACACTGTGGAGATGGGAGAATTAAACTGATGAGGTTGATTTCTTTTCCTTTCAAATTTATTTAACCTCAAGTGAGGAGAAATGTTTGCTCCAGAAGGAACATACGGCCTACCTAGCATGGGAGCAGAGACAGCAGAAGCCAAGGAATGCTGTGGCATGGCTAGGGCAGTTGCGGTGGAATTAGATGGCTGAGGTACTGGTGCCGGGGCTGGTGCATGACTCAGCGGGAGAAACTGTGAGCATTACAGAGGAAGATGATGAGGCTTAGGTGGTCTCCTGAGACTGGAGGTGAGCATCTATTGCCTGAATAGAATTTACCAAAGACTGAAGGGTTGATGTGAGGAATTTTCTGATGGGTGAAAGGCAGCTTGATGATCAGGAAGAGCAGAGCTGGCAGTACGCTTGGCTTGAGGAACTGAATGATGGGCTTTCTTTCCGACCAGGGCCAGAGGTTACGGGGGCTCAACCTAGAATTTTTGTTTGAAGTAAGAATGGCTGCACAACACTTTTTACTGACTGACCCACCGGCAAGACACTGAGATACATGTCGTATTTCTACATTAAGGTTCATTTGTCATTTTACAACACAGGGTTGATGAAATGTAAGTTGTAGCCCCTTCACGCTAAACACACATATATACAAATATTTAAATAATTAGAATAGAATAGAATAATATACAGTTACTTACATATACATACAGTATATACCTATACATGTATACACACATAAATCATGTACAGTATGTGCAAAAAGAAAGACTTTGGTTTATAGTGGGAATGAGGGTAGTGTAAAAGGTAGTGCTATGGTAATGTACAAAACCAACATAATACAAAGTTCCATGTCATTTATTTATGGTGGAGTGCGGAGGATGAGGTGGAGTTGAGGAATCTCACAACCTAGGAAAGAACCTAGGAAAGAACCAGGAACCTAAAACTGTTCACTTGCTCCACCCTGGTGTTTGTCTTTGCCTCTTTTTTCCTAAATTCAACCATCAACTCCTTGGTTTTGCTGACATTGAGCACTTGGTTGTTCTATGTGCACCACCCTGCAAGATAATTTTTTCCTCATGATATGAAGTCTCATTGTTGTTTGAAATCCCAACTATGATGGTAGTGCCATGTTCTCTCCATGTAGGGGATTGCAGTCATGGGTGTACAGAATGAATAAGAGGGGGCTAAGCACACAGCCCTGGGAGGCTCCAGTGTTCAACACTAGAGTGGAGGAGGTGTGCCCGCCAATCCAAACTGTCTGTGGTCTGTTTGTGAGGAAGTCCAATATCCAAATGCAGAGTGTGGTACTCAAACCAAGAGTGCTAAGTTTGCCAATCAGTTTCATGGGGGTGTTGTGATGAATGCTGAGTTGCTGAGAACAAACAACACATGTAGACGTTATTATTTTTAAAGTGTGTGATGACTAAGTGGAGGGCAGTGGAGAGATCATCCTCTGTAGATCTGTTGGCTCTGAAAGAAAACTGGTGAGGGTCCAGGCTGGCTGGGATGTTGTCTTTGATGTGCTTGAGAGCCAGTTTCTCAAAGCACTTCATCAGAATGGGGCTGATTGCTACAGGGTGGTAGTCATTTACACTAGACACTAAAGACTTTTTAGGTACAGGGACAATGGTGGCTGTCTTGAAGCAGGTGGGAACACTCTCCTGTGTGGGATATGTTAAAAATGTTGGTAATGACATCGACTAGCTGGTTGGCACATGTTCTTAATCCATGGCCAGGGATGTTATCATCCCCAGCAACTTGCTCACATTGCTCACATTCACTCTCAGTAGGATTCTTTTCACATCTGCTGTGGATGCTGACAGTGGCTGGTCCTCTGGAGGTGGAGTAGACTTGGCAGCTGACTCTTTGTTGAGGAGATCAAAGCTAGCATAAAAGGTGTTACGTGGCCTCACACATGATGGGGCACTCCTGCTTTGTTTGGTGTTGTTGGTATTGAGGTCTCTCTCCAATCTCTCCTAATGTCTCCGCTTTGCCTCCTTGATGCCAGCTTTCAGTCTTGCTCTGGCGGTGCTGTATGCTGTCACCTGACTGAAAGGTAGCTTTTTTAGCTCTGGATATGGTCCTCACCTCCCTGTTCATCCAGGTTTTCTGGTTGGGGAATCATTTTATTGTCTTTGTGATCACCACATCATCAACATATTTGCTAATGCATGATGTCACAGATGATGCATAGTCCTCAAGATTGATATGGTTGTCCTGGGTGATGGCATCTCTGAACATGTGGCAGTCTGTGCACTCAAAACAGTCCTGTAGCTTCATCTGTCCACACTTTAACTGTTTTTCTGTTGGTTTGACCCTTTTAATCCGCTGGGAGAAAGTTGGCAGGAGAAGCAGGGAAATGTGGTCTGATTGTCCAAAGTGGGCATGGGGGAGGGCTTTGTAGCTGCCAGGAATGTTTGTGTAAACATGGTCCAGGGTATTTTTCTTTCCTGGTGGGGGTGTGGATATGCTGGTGGAATTTAGGTAAAACAGATCTATGGTCTGTCTGTTTGATTAAAATCACCAGCTGCAATAAAAATACTGTCCGGTTATTTTGTCATGTGACTACTCATGACGTCATACAGTTGAGTAGTACATTTTTTGAATTTGTGTCTGGGGGAATTTAAACAGCTGCAACAAAAACACTGGTGAATTCTCTGGGTAGATAATATGGTCGGCATCTTAACATAAAATGTGACATCTGAGAAACATTGTCCATCAACATCAACAGTGTGAGCACCAAGAATCATTGATGTAAAGACAGAGTCCAATTCCCACCGGAGTCTTGCATTCTGACGAGTGCAATAGCTTGATCCTGGATATTGTGGTTTTATTTTCCTATGACCAGAAATTAGCGAGGAGTATGCTGGGTAGTGGAGTAGCCTTAGGTCCAAGCTGGGTTAGCTTAGCTCTTATCCTGGCTCTTCTCTCCCTCTTCCTGGGGCAGTCGCACCGCTTGCATTGGCATTTGGTCAGGCTGGTCTGGATGAGTGGTCAGAAGATGTTGTGAGCACTGATCGTCTCAAGGTCTGCTGCACTTAATCCAATACCTGCGCTCCCTTTTCCGATGTTGATGAGTTTTTTTCTGACATAAGTAATAAGTGCTTCGGTAATAAAGATAAGTCTCCAGTTATACTTTGTTTATATTGAGTTATGTTCTTCACTGTATCCTGTTACTATTCTGAAACAATGCAGTTTGTCCATAGGGATCAGTTTAATCTTACTCCTTGAGATGGATACAATGATTGTGTTTGTCTGTGTGGTGGGTAAATGTCAGGTAGGGGGCAGTGGGTATGGCTATTGTTATCTCTACCGGAGGAAGTGGATCTCTTGGTTGGATCCCAGGATGCATAAAGCTGTCACAATCCAATTGATGGTGATGAGTGACAGCGATGATTTGACCCACCACCACCACCACTACTATCTGCCCACCAGTTTGTACTATAGCAGAGGGGGCGGAATGGGGGCTCTGGGATATTCAGGAAGGATTTGGGAATAAATGGTTGGTCAGACAGGTTTAAAAGGTTAGGTAATGGTCAAAGACTAGATCTAATGATTTGAAAAGCTTAAGAATTTGAGATATGCATTTGATATTACACCATTTAGAGCATCTAATTTTACTTACATTTACAAGAAATTATTTTTGTCCTGATAGCAATGGGACCTAAGGATGGCAATGTCAGTCACCCAGCAGTGTCTGTCCAACCATTCATTTACCAGCTTGGTCTCCTAAATTAAATTTCCAATTATTATTTATATATATAGCGCCAATATACAGAAGTTATCTCATTGCACTTTTCATATAGTGGAGGTCTAGACCGTACTCTTTATAATATTATTTACAGAGACCCAACAATTCCCACCATGAGCAAGCACTTGGCAACAGTGGCAAGGAAAAAATACCTTTTAACAGGCAGAAACCTCAAGCAGGACCCTGGCTGTGGGTGGTTGGCCATCTGCCTCGACCAGTTGGGTTGAGAGAGTGAGAGAGAGAGAGAGAGAGAGAGAGAGAGAGAGAGAGAGAGAAAATACAGTAGAACAATGCAAATTCCACAGAGATTTAAAATAATAGTAATATTATTATTGGTAATAATATTAATCTTAATAAAAATAATACTAGTAATAATAATAATTACAGCAATAATAATAATAATAATAATAATAATAATAATAATAATAATAATAGTAGCAGCGGGTGTTGAGCAGGAACATGGGGGCAGTAGGTGGCTTGCAATCACAGATCCAGACTCTATAGCTGCTGAAAGTGACAGAAAGAGAGGAGAGAGACAAAAAAGCAAAAAAAAACTACGGGAGAGAGAAGATAGTGACATGCATTAATGGGATAAGAATGCGTACAGACGGAGAGGAAGAGGAGAGAGGAGCTCAGTGTATCATGGGAAGTCTCCCGGCAGTGTAGGCCTATAGCAGCATAACTAAGGGATATTTCAGGGCTCACCTGAAATAATGGCCAGATTTCCATGAAGTGTGTTCCTCAAAGGGTGACTCCCAGTGATTTTGATGACCTTTTCTTTAGTACTACCATTAGGCCAAAATGTCAACTTGAACACAATATTAAAATCTGACTGGCAGATAAAAAATTTGCTGATGACATTAATGCAGAGTACGAGCCCTTTTGATTTTGATAATCTGTTGTTTTTCCTCTAGCACCATCATTAGGATAAGATTAACATTTTCATGTCACTACTAGTAAGACTATAGAAAAAATTGCAGATATTTTGAATTGACAAATGTAATGAACATTGCAGCCTCTCTGTCTAATCTGTATTCAGTCTAAATGGAAGTTTGCTGTGCATATGCAGAGGGTTGTCTAACAGTTTACAAAGTATTTGGACAGTATTTAGTAAATAGTACATATTACCTGACAGGTGGTCCAGGTGTGCAGCTGCCGTGGGCAGATTATCATGGCCATGGGCCCTGGTTAGAATTTTGTTAAAGGTCCTTACCTATACACACATACACTATGCATAACAGCAGAGGGCCATGTAACCTACACACATCATATATTATGTTGCAATTATGTTGATTATTTTAATATACTGTATGACATTAACCACATTTTAGTATGGTAAATGGACTGTACTTGTATAGCGGCCTTCTAGTCTTCCAACCACTCAAAGATCTTTACAATACATGTCAATCACTCCATTCACACACTGATGGCAGGTGCTAACTGCTCATCAGAACAAAGAAACAAATCATTCACACACTCACAATTTGGTGTTCAGTGTCTTGCCCAAGGACACTTCGACATGTGGGCTGGGGAAAGCCGGGATCGAACCGCCGATCTTCCGATTAGTGGACGACCCACTCTACCTCTATGCCTCAGCTGCCCATTATGCATGCCCTGTACAGCATACATTATTTATCTTTCATGGCCAAAACAAATGCTAAGTACGCCCAGTTCTGAACTGGAAATGGTTTTCTAAATTGTTAAAAACCCAGGGTATTGAGAGACTTGAGAATCAGAGAAGTGACAAGCTTAAATGAAAGCTGACTGAATGTAGACTGTTTAGCCGAAATTGGCACAAATCTTAAAACTGAGCATATTCTTGTAGACTTTCTGGCTGAGACAGCAGTCCCCATTTCAAAACCAACCCCTCCTCCCCCCTCTACTAGCAGTACCTGCCCAGCAGTCTATCCACATGAGCACTAACAGCTTGTCTACACCGGAGGCATTTAAGCCTCCGGTGTAGACAAGTTTTTCAGTTGTCCGTCGCATGCACATTTGATGAAATAAAATATACTCCTGGGATGAATGAAAATTTGCCTAGGGCACCACTGCCACTGCCAAATGCTTGCTCATGGGATTGTTGGGGTTGGTGGGATTTGTTGGGTCTCTGTAAATAATATTATAAAGAGTACGGTCTAGACCTGCTCTATAGGAAAAGTGCAATGAGACAACTTCTGTTATGAATTAGCGCTATATAAATAAAATTGAATTGATACATGGTCACACATGGTGTAATACTACTATCATACTTACCATGTCATAATCATGATACATATTCGTCATGTATTATTATCATCATCATTCTTCATTATTATTTTCAAGATTCCTAGCCTGTGGTGGAGTGGTAATTGGCAGTCCTACCTTGATCTGACTTGTTGAGTGTAAGTAGGTATGCTGCTCAGACAGAATTGAACACAAGCTGGAGAGCAAAAAGCGAAAAGAAAAATACTAATGAACATGAAGAAACATGAAGTTATCTCGATAATCCAAAATCCTGTACAGGCCCCAGGTTATCTGTGTTTTTGGTCAAAAGGTTGAAAGAAACTACTCATTCACACACGCAATTTGGGGTTCAGTGTCTTACCCAAGGACACTTCAACATGTAGGCTGGGGGAAGCTGAGATCAAACCGCCGACCTTCCGATTGGTGGACGACCCACTCTACCACTATTGATTTTAAGATCTTATTGAATATTTTTAAGGCTCTTTATGAGGAAGGAGGAGGAACACAAATAAAGGGGGGAACTTTTGTACAGTTTCCTATATGATATTTGGGAAACTGAGGTGACAAACGGGATAGATATTGTTGTTATTAATTTCTATATGTAATATCTATCGACATTTTTGACATTTGAGTCAATTCAATTCAATTAAATTTTATTTATATAGTGCCAATTCTTAACAGAAGTATCTCATTGCGCTTTTCCAATAGAGCAGGTCGTACTCTTTATAATATTAATTACAGAGACCCAACAAATCCCACCATGAGCAAGCATGAGCAAAAAACCTCACTGATAAAAGATAGAAGAAAGTCACTGATACCTCTTTGTACATTTGGGAAACCACTGTGACGAACAGGAATATTATTAAATATTACTGTAAATATTGTCCATATGGATTATATATTGGGAACATTTTTGACATGGGGGTCACCGAAATTTGTTTGTACATTTGGGAAACCTGCAGTGAAAAACAGGAACATTGTTGAATATTACTGTTATTAATATCCATATATAATATATATTGACGAATCTGGTCCCGGTTGGCATTTGGACAACTGCCTTGTCAAAAATGTTCCTGGGTGTCACTGGGTGGGGAATGGGCCTCGCACTCTGGTTGAAAATGTGAAATTCAGAGACTAACAGAGGTATTGTTATGAAATGAACAGATACCAGGTCTTGCACAGAAACATGAAATTTCCCTCCACTGAATTGCAGCTGGCTCATCAGAGGTCACTTGGTGAATTTTCAGTGTAACTTTCACAGCTGGGACATTTGTTGGGACTGATTCATCGTACTTTGCAATGGCTTCCTTGGATTTCCAAAAGTATTCAATGCTAGAGGGTCTATCCTTCAGGAAGTTGAAAAGTTCCTCAGCTGTTTGCAAGTCAGTGACTGCTGAATCTGCAATTCACTTTACAGCCCCACCCACTCCATCAGGAGCTCCTTTCCCATGTGATTTCTCACTGAAGTTCCAAGTCACCCTTTGGAAGCCATGGTTTTGCTGTGATAAAGAGCTGATGTTGAACAAAATATATTAATTCCTAATTAGAGAAGTTAATTGCCCTAGTGTTACTTTAGCGTCTTGCAGTCGTTTTTATAATCAGATCACATTCTTCGGTTCACTATTGCCAATAAAATCAGGTTTATTTCATCACTTAATATCTGCTATTTAACCTGTAGTGTTTATTTTTCTTTATCATATACCTTATTAATCCTTCATTTATTCAGTTATTAGGCATTTAGCTATAAATTAATGTCCCGTAAATGTCCATTGAGTTTGGCACCATTTCTCCTAGTCCAGGCTTTTTCTTACACATACACGCCTCTTTTTCTTTGTTCTCCACATGTACTGTAGGTGAGGCTCAACAACAGTTTTAAGTTCCAAGGCACTTGTCCAAACTGAAACATAAAGGAAAAGCATTGAGGCAAAGCAATCTTCAAATATGCATAAAACAAAGTGGGTAGAGGGCTCAGTGGTTGTTGGCTGTCAGCCATCAGCGATGAACGATGACATCATTCATCGGCCCAACCCTACACTGAAGGCAGTGCGATGTCAAGGTTGCCCCTATTTGCTCTGGAATGTGAATGAATCACTTCCCAAATCATTGTGTGGAAAAAAGGGAGAGGTCAAAAGTTGAAAATGTTTAACTTTTATGCAAATGAGGGCTAAATTCGCCTGGAAGCACCATAGTGATAGATATATTGTCAAAAAACAGACCAAGAAAAAGTGACATCATGCGACCTGGGACCAAAGGCCTGTGTATAGCAGATATTTCAAGGATGAAGACACCACAGTACAAATTTTAAAAAAAATCTTCCAAACAGGCAGGAATATCCAGTATGAGCAGCAAACAAAAAATTTTATCCAATCTTTTCTTTTTACATAAACTGAGCGTGGGTCGAGCAGCCTGTTGCAGACACACAGACTCTCCCCTCAGCTGAAACTGGATCCCAGTCCTTGACCAGGCAGGGAATAAAGAGGCTCTGAGATGGCTGCTTCAACACCACAGACCCTCAAGTCAGCTGGTCCAGGATCAGCTGTGTCACACCTTTCTTCTTTGGGTACTCGTGGAGAAAGAACCCTGAACACTACAGCAGGGCCAATTGGATTTTTCTGTCTTCGTTTATAAAAAATGTCTATGGAAAACCTGACATTTCTTCCATAAGCACTGACGCTTCTGTGTATGGCCAACTAGTATGACTGGAAACATGCAGCTGGACAGAAAGTTTTTACAACTCCTTAGTAAAGTCAATGCATTCACAACAGTATTGTTTTGTTATAGGACTGATGACATTCCCAGAATCTGCTGTAGCACATCAATAGTTCAACCACAACAAAGCACCTTGACAATCCAGGATATCAACAAAATGCTTGGCGTGAGCACAGATTAAAATAAAAAAGGGCTGACATTAAGTGGCTTCCGCCTTGTTCCATCTAACCCCCCTGTCCTCAGCCTGATCATGTTCCCCTCCCTCCACGGCTGTGATGAAGACCCGGAATTGCAGTTTTACATAACGTTGCATGACACGTCATATGCTGCAATCCATACGCTTAAGCACTGGCCTTAGAAATGCTCACCCTTTAGTGTTGCTTTAAAAACGTCCCTCCACCTTGTAGTTGCAAGGGGCCTTATTAGCTCTTGATTTATGGATACAGCTGTGTAGCCACATCTTAAAAGTAGGGACAGTTGCGTTTTTTTTCTATACTACGAGAATTAATTTCTTTGCCAATAAGGCAATAAGAGAGAAAACACTGCTGTGCTGTGTTTAGTCTTCTGAATGTCTCAGATATGCCAAAAATGATAAGCAAAGCTCTGTCTCGATCAGAGTATCCATAACCTCAGACATGATGCTACAGATCTCAGTCCAGAAAGATTGTACCTTGGGGCATAGAATAGAACTATGAAGTTTGACATTTATCACACAGGCGACCCCTCTGGGTATATATCATGCAGTTTCTCCTTGGAGTAATGGAGCCTATGTATAATTTTAAATTGGATGAGACAATTTCTTGCATTATTCAAACAGGTAGGCCTATGTATATTCTTAAGGCTCTTTTACCATAGGTCATCTGGAATTGGTTCACCAAATTCCTCTTCATCTTATTGATAATAGAGTATTGTTGATGTGGGATAGCAACTTATTTTAATTTGGTGACATTTTCAGACAGTTATCTATTGTTGATTGCATTTCACTCTCAAAACCTTTCAAATGTTTCCGTATGTAATCCGTGACTTGTAGATAGAGGAAGAAGTTGTTATTCTCCAGTCTATATTTCCTCCTTAGCTGTGCAAAGCAAGCAAAGACACTTTCAGTTCAATTCAATTTTATTTATATAGCCAATTCATAACAGAAGTTATCTCATTGCACTTTTCCTTTAGAGCAGGTCTAGACTGTACTCTTTATAATATTATTTACAGAGACCCACAAATCCCACCATGAGCAAGCACTTGGCAACAGTGGCAAGAAAAAACTTCCTTTTAATTGGCAGAAACCTTGGACAGAACCAGACTCAACAGTGAGTGGCCATCCACCGCTGCTGTGTGAGGTTTTGGAGCAGAGAGAGAGTGGTTTTGAGAGAGAGAGGTTTTGGGGGAGAGGGAGCGGGGGTGGGGGAGAGGGAAGCACAATGCAAATACCACATAGAATTTTAAAATAGTAATAATATAATGGTAATGAGAGTATTAATATTAATAAATTAATAACAATAGGAATGACAGTTATAGGAATAATAATGACAATAATAGTAACAGAGCCAATAACAACAACTGTAGTAAAATACATACAGATGGAGAGGGAGAGGAGGAGAGAGGAAAGAGGTGCATCATGGGAAGTCTCCCAGCTTGAGCTTGAGAACTGAAGGCTCTGGCTCCCATTCTACTTTTGGAGACTCTAGGAACCACAAATAACCTTGCATTCTGGCAGCACAGTGTTCTAGTCCTTTAGAAAATTGTCCAGATTTTTATGTCCTTATGGCATGCTTGAAGTTTAGTTAACTGATTAGTTTCATCTGGCCTAATCGATAGATATAACTTGCTATCATCCACATAATAATGACATTTTATGGAGTGTTCCTAATAATATTGCCTAAAGGAAGCATATATATGTTGAATAGATATGGTCCAAGCACAGAACCTTGCGACCTGGGAGGCACCAACTTGGACTTCCAGATGGATCAGTATTTCTACAAGAGTAAAAGCGACTGCGTGTGCATCATTAACTTGAAGAGGACCTGGAAAAAGCTACTGCTCGGTGCCAGGGCCATTGTTGCCATTAATGACATGTTTCTTTTAAAAATGTACATAATTTGTCAAAGATTATTTAGAAAAAAGATTTTTTTTCAACATATGTCCTGCTCAATATTGCAAAAACGCATAAACATTTAAATTTAGAGATAATCCTAATGAAATCTATTTTCATGTGATATTTTAAAATGAAGTAATTATTTTTATGAGTACACTTACATACATTCTAGATGGATAAAATATTTAATATTTCTCATTCTTTTCACACCACTTGAAATGTTCAGGTGCATTCAGTCTTACCTCTTGTAAAATGTGGTGCAAATGTAATTTCAAATTGCACGAAACCCCCTCTACCATAGACCCATTTTTGTCTTTTTTAGGGGGGACAGGGGATCCTTAGAGGGAGATAGCAGGTCAACAGTATATGCCAAAAAGAAGTGGTATACATATCTGAATGATGGGAACATGAAGATTAATCTGAGATGCAGCTCAGCTCTGTATGTCAAGTTTTTTTAGTCATAAATCTGTAATAAATATTGTGTTTTGGTTAGGCGCTTATTGAAATTTTGAGTGTATAAGGGCTTAGAACAATATGACATATGATGGCCATTCCCATGCTCAATTATGTCTCATAAGTTGTTGCAGCAATTTTTGGGTTGAACCATTTGTTACACAGATTTTGTGCATAATTTAACCATTTTTGACCACTTGAAAATTGATTTAAAAAATGGTCAAAAATCTCTCCAAAATACCACAATAAAACACCAAGACCTTGAGGAGCCCCATAATAAAATTCATGCTGTTTTTTGGTATTAAAAACTTTTGACATTTGGAGATTTCTGTAAGAATTGCATTTTTTGGCTATTAGATGGCGAGCACTTCTGCTCTGGAAATTGCAAGTGTTGTGTTTGTTAACTGAACTTTTGTTAGGAGACTGCATTCTCTTTTGTCCCACAATCTTAAGAGCCACTGAATGCAGCATTGGCCAGTTCTTTGGCTTTCTCCTGGAATCATTCATTGCGGCAGAGAGCAGTGGCTGTCTCCCTCTTAGTGAGGCTTGCTCACCAGCAGACACCCAACTAAACTCTTTCCTCTTGGCTTCGCCTCCAGCACGCAGCAAACAGTTGTCTCCTACCACCGCTGTGTAATCTGCTTGTAGCAGAAACACGCAGCAGAACCAAAGTCTTTGATCTTACTGCAGCGACGCAAGAGCCTGCTAGATCTCTGCAACAAAGTTTAGTGGCAACAGCTGCCACATGCAAAGCCTGCCCGCTAACTTCACATGCTAACAGGAGCACGAAGCAAGTTTAGCCGAGCTGTTAACTCTGTAAGGACAGCCACAGGAGGAGCAACCGGCTTCCTCCGATCTCTACAAGCGGACACTGCACTCTGGCAGAACAAAGAGAAATACACTGAGCTTCATTTCAATCAGGAGACACTTTATTCTGAGAATGAATAATTTATAGACATGTGCAATATAAATATGAGAACTGTGAATAGTCTTTGGCAATTAGATCCCGTTATGATGACATGATATTTTAAAGGGGGTGGTGAGTCTCTATGGACTCTAGACACTGGTGGTGGTGGTTGGCACCATTATTGTGCACGCGAGACATACGGAGACAGAACAAAGAGAAATACGCTGAGCTTCATTTCAATCAGGAGACATTTCATTCTGAGAATGAATAATTTATAGACAAGTGCAATATGAATATGAGAAATGTGAATAGTCTATGGCGATTAGATCCCGTTATGATGACATGATATTTTAAAGGGGGTGGTGAGACTTTATGGACTCTAGACACTGGGGGTGGTGGTGGTGATAAGGTGAAGAGAATGCTGATCTGGATGTGATGAGGACTGGATTTCAGATGGGCTCAACCTGGCACTGGATATGATGCACTGGAGGTTAATGGGGTGGAGAAGGGCCGCAGCGATTTCGCACTGAAATGACAGCTGATAGCTGCAGAGAGGAGAACAGTTTTAACATTTAACATTCATTTTACAGTGTCTACATGATTGGCTGATGGAGACTGTGGCAGAATCTGGTTGGTTTAACTTCTGTGGTCACCAAAGCAAAAACCCAGGAGTGTGGCAGGAGTTTGGGAAGGCTGTTGAGAAGGACTTGTGGGTTGGCTTCAAGGAAGGTCTGGTTAGATGGCTCAGGAAGGGAAAGCAGGGCTTGGCTATGTTCAGCAGAGGAAGAGAACTGCTGACCCTGACTGGAGATATTGTCAAGCGATGAAAAGAGCACTTTGAGGAACTCCTGAACCCAACCAACAACCTCTGTGGAGGAGGCAGAGTATGAAGACTCAGGAGAAACCTCACCCATATCTCTGGCAGATGTCTGTGAGATAGTTAAGAAGCTTATTCCAGGGTGCTGGAAAGGTGGCTCTGACCGATTTTCAAACCTCAGATCCAGGAGGAGCAGGCAGATTCTGTCCTGGTTGTGAACAGTGGAGCAGGTCTTTACCACAAAAGCATGACAGTTAGTGACACACAATCTAGACTGTAGTTAATACTGACAGCACATGCTACCAGTCTTTTACCAGAGAAAAAAGGGCCACATTTGCGTCACTTCTCATCTTCCCTGTCATCTTGTAGGTCTTTTCATCTTGAAAGGAAACTCCAAGGCTCACTCTAGAGGCAGTCAGATCCCAGTCTAGCAGGTCTGACTTCTCCTGAGCAGTTAATCTGTTTCTTTTTCCTTTATTCTCTGATCAACAAGTTTTACTTTGGCATTGTTACTTAATAAGGCTAGGTGAAAACACAATGTATCTGCAACTCAAGTGCATAGGAAAGGCTATTACATCTTGAGATGGAGTGTGAGAGGATTAGGTCATGTTATAAAGAGAGCTAAAGTATTTGCACATCTAAAATCTTTATCAGCAAATATAATGTACAAGAAACGCACATTAAGCATAATGCTAAGGGGAGACTTGAGGTCAGCTGGGTAGACCCAGGCAAATATCAGGCAAATTTTAGTACTAAAGCGAGGTGGTAGCAATTTTATTTAGATTTTTTATTTATTTAAAAATGTTCCTTTCATCCACTCCTCTAATAGTAGCATGCGTTTAAAATTTTGTACCAATAAAATTTGTGAACTTATATGCCTCCAATTTTGGAGATTGGTGATTTTAACTGCCCACTAGATCTCCTTTTAGATAAACAGTCTAACTCCAACGCCCATCTGAACATGTTGATAGACAACCTAAATTTGGTTGACATATGGAGACTTACACGTCCTACTGACAGAGACCACTCTGATCACTTTATACTGTCCGTGGAACTGAGCCACCAATGGCGCTTTGATCCTACACATTTATCTGAGCAGTTCACCAACTACTTGCAAGAACAAATTTCCCACTTTATCATTGAGAATGACACAGGCGGTGTTAGCGAGCAGAGGTCATATCATAGCTTTTGTCTCTAATAAAAGGAAAAGGGAGAATAGTAGATTCTCAATTCAGGTAAATATATTTAAGAACAATCCTAACAATGCCACTCTTGAGTCAATCACCAAATTAAAATATAAATACAATGCTATCCTTACACATACAATGCTAGAGTTGGCTCACAACAAAAATATTTTGAGTTGGGCGAAGCCCCACAGACTACTTGCAAGGCAGCTGCGGCACTCACAGGCCACTCATGCATTAAAATAAGAGACAGAAAAGGTAAATCTATAACAGACTTGGATAAGATCAATAAATGTTTTGCACAATTCTATGAGGAGTTATACCAGTCCAAAAGTAATATCGTGAACCAATTCTTAGACAACAGCCAGCTCCCTATACTAGACATAGAAGCAGCAAAGACAATGGATGCTGACATAACGTTATTTCCAAATAACAAAGCCCCCAGCCCCTTTGGGTTCGTCATTGAATACTATAAAACATACTTACCGAGTCTTGCCCCATGAAGCTTAGTGTAAGCTTAGTGTCCCCATGTTACTCATTCATTCTCGTCTCCTCTCTCTCTCTCCCTCTTTTCCTGCTTCCTTGCATCAGCTGATAAAGAGCAGTACTTCTTTTAGTTGAACCAACCAGATCTTGCCACGATCTCAGCCAATCATATCGTTGCTGTCAAACCTTAAATCTGTTCTCCCCTTTGCTGTTGTCAGCTGTCATTTCAGTGGGAATTATCACGAATGGCACTCGTTCTACTTACTTGCTGCGCCAGTCGGCTCCCCCTCCGCACTCGCCCCTGGGCGCAAAGGGACCAGGAAATCAGGCCCTGTTCAAGCTTCTCAGCCTAAGACGCACGCCCCCAATCTCTGGAAAACGTGTCAGCTGGCCCTCCATCTTTAGCGACCATCACTGCCGTCCAGGCTTCCATGCTGCAGCCAGCTTCCTCATTCAATCTTCCCTCGACATCCACCCGGCTGACATCCACCCAGATTGAAGCCGCTCAGCATTCTGTGGCCTCGGCCACCCCAGCTCCTCTTCTAGGTATGCCATACATCCCACAAGCAGCTAATATTTCATCTCGTCAAGGTCAAAAATCCTACAAGGCAAAGACATTAATTTCTTGAGTCTCATCCTGCCATCCCCCGTGAACTGCTGTGTTCAAGTCTAAACAAAGACCTATCTATTGGTCAGTTTCTCATAGCCTTTGGCGTCTATCTGCTCTGTCTACCCTGAGAAAAGGAAAAAAAGAAAGAAAATCAAGGTTTTCTTCTTTTGGCTTTTTTGCCAAATGTCATACTACTGTGTGAAATAAACCTTTTTATTAAAATGTAATTAAATATCAATTGTATCAATTCGTTTCTAGGCTGCTCACACACACACGGAAATGACAGCTAATTATTTTTTTTTAATTACAACTAGGACAAAGGAAACACCAGGCAAATTCTGTTGAAGCGGCAGAGGTACTGTTAGCAGGTCAGAAATGTGTTACTATGTTGATACCGTTGACCTTGGGATTTGTTGGGTCTCTGTAAATAATATTATAAAGAGTATGGTCTAGACCTGCTCTATAGGTAAAGTACAGAGATAACTTCTGTTATGAAGTGGCGCTATATAAATAAAATTGAATTGAATTGAATTGAAAAGGCAAAAACTAGATTCTTATCTGGCTCTTTTGGCGACCTCAATTAAGTGAAGAACATTTTCTATCAATATCGCAAATCCTTCTCCAGGAAAGTTGCTCTCTACATTGCCTAATCAAATGGCTGAAACGACTGGTCCATTCTGGACACAGAATTATTGGTGATGATCGTTGGAGGCGCTCAAACCATTTCTTGTATCACCTGCAGAAAATCAGGTCATGCTGCTTCCCTCTGCCCCTCTGTGCCATTTCAGCCTCCACTCTCCCGCACCTTCGCCACCTCATTCTCAGCCTCTCCCCAGCCATGACACCACTGACCGTCGTGGCCAACAGGAGCACCTTTTCAATTGTATGCCCATTTGCAACAATTTCAATAAAAACGCTTGCACATTCCCCAACTGCCATTTTCTTCACATCTGCAGCAGTTGCAAAGATGCTGACCCCCAGTCACTCTGACCCCGGCACATCATTCCATCCCGGGTCCCTCTCAGAGCAGGAGAACTGACGCAGTTCATAGACATTCTGAATAATCATCCCTCCACACCAATAAATGTTAATTTTCTAGCAGCAGAATTGTCCTCTCACCCTGATTCTGTGTTTGTAGACCACCTTCTTACTAGTGTTTCTCAAGGGTTTCGGGTTGGGGTCCTCACTTTCCCTACAGTTACCTATGTGGCAAAAAATCTTCAGTTCGCAGTTAAAGAGCCAGAAATGTCAGTGTCTCTCAGTATTCATATTAAACTAGGTACTTTCATTGCATGCATCCCAGGTCAATGGTATCAACATAATAACACATTTCTGACCTGCTAAGAGTACCTCTGTCGCTTTAGCAGAATTTGCCTGGTGTTTCCTTTGTCTTAGTTGTAAGTTAGCTGTCATTTCCGTGTGTGTGTGTGTGTGTGCAGTCTAGGAAGTAATTGATACAATAGCATTTGCTAGAGAAAGAGGTAACAAAATAGGTATGTTATCGGCCCATTTCAGTCTTCCTTTTCCAGTGTTTCACACAAGCCCAACAGGCCACAATACCAGCTACCTCTACTGCTGTCAGCTGTCATTTCAGTGTGAATCATTGCGACCCTCCTCCACCTGATTCACCTCCTGTTTCATCACTTCCAGGTCTGAGCTCACAAGAAGCCCACTCCTCTTCTCATCATCCAGATCTCAGCATGATCTCATTCATCACCAACCACCACCAGTGTCTAGACTCCATGGGGGGTATCCAGCCCGTTCTCATTCCCAGGGCGTCAAATACCAACGTTTTGTCAAGCCCCTCTGCGTCATATAAACACGCATCATTCTTATTGTACATATCAATAAATAATTGTTCACTCTAATGAAGTCAATCCTGATTCATATACCGCACTATGAACTTTTGCCATAACATAACAACATGCGTTGAGTATAAACCAGACTTTAGTCCCTCCCACTGGGGATGCATGGGAGAGACACAAGGAAACCATGGAAGGAGCGAGGGAATGAGGAAATGTTTTTTAAGAGAAATGAGACATCCTTTCCTCTGAAGCGTCACATGAAGCGACATCTGTTTCTGATGACGGCGGCAGCTGGATCAGGTCTCAGTCGGCTTTAACAGCTGTAGACATTTTTGATGGAGTTTGTCTCTGCACACATACTAACAAAGGCACACAGTCACAATCACTGTCAGAGCAGTAGTGTTTTCTCTCTGTAGCCTGTTACCTGTTTAACAAAAAAAATAGTGTTTTCTTCAACAATTTACTTTAATGCGTGGAGAGGATGCTTTCAGTAATTTTAAACATTTCCACACACAGAGTAGCCTAATGTTACAGAAAAAGTCGTGGGACATTTAAGCAGCAAAACTAAAAACTGTAGTTATAAACTTCACAGGACAAGTTGTGAAGTACTCTCTAGAGGAAACACAATAAAATGTTTAGCTTCTGAAATAAATTGTTTTTGACAGCTCTGATGAAGCTCAGGATTTATCAGGAGGACCACTACTTCAGGCCACTCCAAGAGGGAGAAGGAGGCACAACGCAAATACCACCTAGAATTTTTTTTTAAATAGTAGAATTGTAATTGTAGTGTTAATATTAATAAATCAGTAATAATATGAATGACAGCTATAGGAAAAATAATGACAGTATTAGTAACAGAGCCAATAACAACAACTGTAGTAGCAGTTATTGAGCAGGAACACGGGGGCAGCAGGTGGCCCACAACCAAAGATCCAGTCTCTGCGGCTCCGGAGGTAGAAATACCTGCTAAAAGTGACAGAAGGAGAGAGGAGAGAAACGAGAAGGCACACAACTACGGGAGAGAGAAGATGTCGAGTTAGTTCTCGAGTTAGATATAGGTCTGGCTAAAACCCATGGAACAAGAGTGGGCTTTTTAAGAAGTGGTTTAATTACAGCTACTTTAAAGGATTGTGGTACATAGCCTGTTAATAAAGACAGATTAATCATATCCAGTAAAGAAGTGCTAATTAAGGGTAAAACGTCTTAAGCAGCCTAGTTCGAATGGGAGACAGGTTGATGGCTTAGATTAATTAATCGTCGAAGTCAGCTGAAGAAGATCGACAGGAGCACAGCAGCCACAAAACACATCAGGCTCTACAACTGTTTCCAAGGTTTGTGTATTTGAAGACAAGTCGGCACCGGTTGAAGGCAGGACTTGATGAATTTTTTCTCTAATAGTTAAAATTTTATCATTAAAGAAGCTCATGAAGTCGTTACTACTGAGGGCTATAGGAATACATGGTTCAATAGAGCTATGATTCTCTGTCAGCCTGGCTACAGTGCTGAAAAGAAACCTGGGGTTGTTTTTATTTTAAGCTGCTCTGGCATTACGGAGGGCCTTCCTATATGTTTTAAGACTATCTTACCAGACTAAACGAAATTCTTCCAAGTTGTTGGAACACCATTTCCTTTCAAGTTTTCGTGATGTTTGCTTTAATTTGCGGGTTTGGGGGTTATACCATGGAGCTAACCTTCTTTGTTTTATTATCTTCTTTTTTAGAGGAGCGATAGAATCGAGTGTCATTCGCAGTAAGCCTGCAGCACTATCAACTAGATGGTCAATTTGGGAGTGCTGCGATTTGCATAGGAGTCCTCTGTTATATTGAGACATAACAACACAGAACATTAACAAACATTAGCTCCTGACCGGGATCCTGTCAGGATAATCAATGAAATTACGCTGCTGTGCCATGTATATGTTCTTGATCGCTGATGAAGTTGAAGCAGAAGAGATCCCCCTACATTTCCATGTAGATGGACAATAAACAATAACAATAAATCTATTTTTCACAGAGGTCTAAGTTTGTCTATAATAACTTTTTATTTTTATTTGATGCCAGTTATAACTGAGGAGAGAATCAGAGAAAGATTGGGCAGATTTTAGCCATTGGAAGGGAATATTTATTGAATATTTAAGTAGCTTATAGCCTAAATTTAATCAATGTACCTACTGAATCAACAGTCCAAACATTCTCACAGCTACATACATAGGCTACACACAGGCAGGAAAAGAAACAATTATGACTACAAGACATATGTTGCCTTCAGTGATAAACATAATTAGTTTCAGTTCCAAACAATTGTGTTATTCTTTTAATAGGTTTTCTTTTGCTTCACAATAGTTACAACCTTTCTAAATTCTTGGACTAAACATATTCCACTTCTCAGGTCATCAGGTTGTAATTAGGCTTTCTTATAATCTATATTTATTGATTTATTTATATTTGTTTGTAATTATATATGTAGACGTGTGTGTATCTGGCATTGTATTCTATCCTTTGCTCTTTTTATGTCTACCTTGTAAAGCACTTTGTAATTGCTCGTTTTATATAAATAACCTTTATCATTATTATTATTATTATTATTATTATTATTATCAACTGCCTTGTGAGGTTATCGTTGCCCACGTGTGCATGACTTAAGAGCAAGTCAGTATCATGTCAGACACACATCTAACTGGCATGCATTGTGCTGCAATCGCCGGTGATCGATTCAGCGCAGGCCTGGCTCATCTCAAACATTCCTATTAACAAATAATAGACTTGGGATGTACCCACAGACTCCATTATTCAAATCCAGGCTTCATGCCATATACCCCAACACCTCTCCTTTATGTGATAAGTGTAAACAAGAGACCGGAACACTTACTTACATCAGTTCTGGTCCTGCCCAAAGTTAAATTCCTTTTGGACTCTTATATTCGACTATATATCCAAGGCCTTTAATAAAAGTATCGCACCAGATCCTCTACTTGCTGTCTTTGGATCAGTGGTAGTTAATCCTTCACTTAATAAATGTGAGGGGCAAGCCATATCCCTTTGTATACTCTTGGCCAAACGCCTTATCCTATAACAGTGGAAGTCAGAAGCTAGCCCTCTATTCTAGCAGTGGCTCAGGGATCAGGGAATGTGCTTCATATGGAGACTTTGCTAGTTTACTAACAGAGATAATATCTTCCTGAAAACATGGCAACCTCTATTTGATAAATGGACCTGTGATAAGGCTCGCACTTAAAGTGGCACCCCATGCACTTCAAAACATAACATACATACAAGTTTTTATTATTCAATCCAATGATTATTGAGAATGTTTCTTCATCCCACATGCTGGTGTCTTTGTTTATTTTGTTCCCCTTTTTTTCATCATTACTATTATTAATATTGTTTTTTCCCTATTTGTTGTATTTTCTGTTGCTATTGTTATCTCCTCTGTCCTTATTTCCTATTATTATTATTATTATTATTATTATTATTATTATTATTATTATTACTAATACTATTATTTGACTTATATGTATACATCCATTCTTGAGAACAGCAGACAGCAGGTGGTGAAGACTTAATGTAATATATTTACAAGACCTTTTCCATTTTACACTCTGCTTCATTTTCTCATATGGAACCAATGACCTTTTGTGTTGAACTTGTACCTTATGGACCTCCAAGGCAAGGATGGGAGGGGATGGATGGGAGGTGGGGAGGGATGTTTGTTAAAGAAGAGAAAAATGGAAGGAAAATGTTGCTTTAATTGTAAATTACATGACTTGTGGCTGTCCTTCAATTAAAAAACAATAATACACAAAAAACAAATAAATCCCATGTGCAGGGCCACACCAACAAAGCATGTATCCTACTAACAAGTATTGTGTGTGTATAAAAGCCAGATATCTTACTCCACTGAGCCATAATGCTCCATTGTTGTCCTAAAAACACATCAATGAGCCACACTGTTGCACTGGGTGACATGTCCCTTCATTATCATGAACACACACACTGGAGTTTATTTGGACTCAATTCTACATACATCATCCTGCTGCCACAAATACTCTAGACTAATACTAGAGAACCAAATGTGGATTAAACCACCACTGAAAATAGTCCCCAACAAAAGCACATTTTCTCCTAATTGAGTAACACTTCCTAAAAACTACAATGTCCAGCCTTCTTGAAGACACAACCACATATCAAAAACTTAAAAGAGATCCAACCAATGGCTACAACAAGAAGGTTATAGACTGTCTACAGAAGCTTGAGAAGGAGGAGGTGATAGGGGGAAGACATTCCCTGCATCTATGGCCTTCCCAAAATTCACAAAGAGAATGTTCCACTCAGACCCATCGTTTGCAGCACAGATTCCATCACATACAACATAGCCAAACATTTGACTACAATCTTGGCTCCGTTGGTGGGGAACACAGTACATCATGTGGAAAACACACAGAAATTTGTGGACAAAGTGAAACATCTCCAGTTGGACCCAGATGACGTTATGGTTTCTTATGATGTAGTGTCCTTGTTCACTTGCATCCCAACCTCAGAAGCAGTGACAGCGGTGATGAGAAGACTGCAGGAGGACTCCACCTTGCAGCAAAGGACCAAGCTTACACCTGAACACATATGTAAACTATTAGACATCTGTCTCAACACAACCTACTTCCAATTCCGGGGACACTTCTACAGACAGATTCACGGCTGTGCTATGGGCTCTCCGGTCTCTCCCATTGTGGCCAACCTGTACATGGAACAGTTTGAGAAGAAGGCATTATCCTCGTTCCCGGGCACACCACCAAGTCATTGGTACCACTACGTGGATGACACCAAGAAACCACATCAAGAAACAAGACTTGGAAGCTTTCTCAGAGCATATTAATACTGTGGACCCCAACATCAAGTTCACGTGTGAGGACGCTAAAGAGAACCGCTTGGCCTTTCTTGATTGTTCTACTCTCAGAGGAGAGGACGGAAAGCTCCAGATAGAAGTGTACAGGAAACCAACACATACGGATCGATACCTGCTCTTTGACTCACACCATCCACTACAGCACAAGCTGGGTGTAATCATTACGACACAGAGCCCAAGAAGTGCCCACCAGCTCAGAGGGTAAGAAGAAAGAGGAAAGGCATGTTCAGAATGCACTCTCAGCCTGTGGTTAACCTACTTGGGCCATCAACAAAGTTAAAAGAGCCAAAAAACATGACAAAAGTGTAACTGAACCAAGAAGGAACGGTGTCTCCATTCCTTATGTATCTGGACTGTCTGAAAAACTACAAAGAATCTTTAGACAGCACGATGTTCCTATCTTCTTTAAACCAGGCAACACTTTAAGACAGAAACTCGTTCACCCTAAGGACAAGTTACCCACACAGAAACAGAGCAATGTTGTCTACTCCATTCAGTGCAGTGAGGAAAACTGCAAAGAACGGTACATAGGTGAGACCAAACAGCCACTTCACAAAAGACTTTATCAGCACAGACGACACACTAACTCAGGATTACAGAGCGCCGTGCATTTGCATTTAAAAACTACAAACCACACATTTGAAGACAGCGAGGTGAAGATTCTTAGTAGAGAGAAGAGTTGGTTTGAACGGGGCGTCAAGGAAGCCATTTTTGTAAAAAAAGAGAACCCCTCTTTGAACAGAAATGGTGGTCTGAGATTTAATCTGCCCAAAGTCTATCAGAGTATATTATCACCTTGGTCACGCCTATCACATGCTAATCAGGCACTTAACAGTGATGAAGTAGATGCAGCCAGAAAACAATAGGCCTGATTACTGATTACTGGGCCATCTTGAAACTATTAGGTCAGTTTCAGGTGAAACTAGCTATTAACAGATACTCAGGCAGATTCCTTCCTAAGGGCAGGGCTTATGTAACTCAGAGTAGCTTAAATTTCCAGTTCCCGTCCAATTTTTTCACAATTGAGAATGACTTCCGGATGGGAGCCGAAACGTCTTGATTCTGAAAACAGTGTCCAGATGACTACGACTGAAACCTTTTCTACGATAGAACACTCCTGGACGAATGAGGGACTACACCGTCCAGCTGTTTTGCGAATTTACTAGCCTTTTTTAAAAAAAAAAAAAAAAACTATGTATTTGTGAGCATTCTTTTTACGGAATAGTTCAACATTTTGGGAAATAGACTTTCTCACTTTCTTAGGTGAGAAGATTGATACCACCCTCATGTCTGTGCATTAAGTATGCAGGTAGAGCCAGGAAGCTATTAACTTAGATTAGTATAAAGACAGGAAATTGTTCAGTTGGTACATTGGCTGTTAGGGGACAATAAACACAGACTGCAAAAGTTTGCTTTGTTTTCTATCTGCGAAGACCTTAAGAAGTTAATAAATAGTTCTAGCACATAGCTCCCTCTAAAATCACAAATTGTCATTTTTTAGAGGTGTTGGTAGGTGTATATTTGAAATTTCAACAGAGCCAGGCAAGCTGTTTCTCCCAGCTTCCAGTCTTTATCCTAAGTTGGGCACATAGGGGTTATGATCCAGCACGTAGGGGTTAAGTGCTAATTATTTAGCATACAGACATGAGAGTGGTATTGATCCTTTGTCTAACTCTCAGAAAGAAAGTGAATAAGTGTATTTCCCAAAATGTATTCCTTTGAACATTTAATGATGGCTATGTCTTCAGTAGGAACGACTGGGCTTGTGGTTGCGTGCCAGATGGGTAGGGTAGTCAGAAAGTATTCAGAGGCAGACTAACACATTGTTGGTGTTGGTCTTTTCATGGGATTTGATAACAATAAGAAAATTTGAATAACGCTAGCCTTATCTTTTACATTTGTCAAAAATCCCACATAATCCTTGCCTCACAGATGTCCACAAGGTTCTGTGCTTGGACCAATTCTATTCACCTTATATATGCTTCCTTTAGGCAATATTATTAGGAAACACTCCATAACCTTTAATTGTTATGTGGATGATACCCAATTATATCTATTGATCAAGCCAGATGAAACTAATCAGTTAGCTAAACTTCAAGCGTGCCTTGAGGACATAAAAACCTGGGTGGCCTGCAATTTTCTGATGTTAAACTCTGACAAAACTGAAGTTATTGTACTGGGTCCCAAACACCTGTTATATGCTGCTATAGGCCTAGACTGCCAGGCGACTTCCCATGATACATCTCTTTCCTCTCTCCTCCTCTCCTTCTCCATCTGTATGCATTTTATCCCATTACTGCATGTTACTAACTCGACATCTTCTCTCTCCCGTAGTTCTGTGCTTTCTTGTCTCTCTCCTTTCTCTTTCTGTCGCTTTCAGCATGTATTTCTACCTCTGGAGCTGCAGAGACTGGATCTTTGGTTGTGGCCCACCTGCTGCCCCCGTGTTCCTGCTCGATAACTGCTACTACAGTTGTTGTTATTGGCTTTTCTGTAAATAATATTATATAGAGTACAGTCTAGACCTGCTCTATAGGAAAAGTGCAATAAGATAACTTCTGTTATGAATAGGCACTATATAAATAAAATTAAATTGAATGTCCATGCTGTATAAATATATACATATATACATCATCATCATAGATACATCACTACAAACATCAATGCCCTAAATCCTAGAGAGTCACGCAGTGGGAACAACCAAAAAATAGAAATATGATGTCAAAAACTGGACAGGCAGTTAAAATGAATTGTAAATTCTCCTTTATTTCTGTTTTCATTTGCATGCTCTCTAGTATACAGGCCAATGCCATACACAGCAGTAGTTTAATTAGGTATTTATTTTAACACAGGTTAAGTGCTTTCACAGGCTGCCTCCCTGTTCGCTGCTACTGGGAACATGGAGCTCTGGATCCCCAACAAACATCTGTATTTGTATGAGGGCAATTCTTCATGTTGCAGCGGTAAAGTCTCTGTTTTTGTTTTTTTCACAGAAACACATTTACCTTGGTCAGAGTGCTTTGCCAACCCACGGATCTGCACGTTATAATTTATGAGCATGACTTCTTTTCCAGATGGATGCTTGACTGCTGCAGGTAAGATCCTGCTCCAGCAACAACTCAGATTGTTGGAGCAGGTGCAAAACTGCTTCTTCATTGTGTGTGTGTGTGTGTGTTCACATGTGTGTTTTGCCCTCATTTACCAAGGAGCAGCAGGTTGATATATAACAGCGGTTGATATATAACAGCATTGCTTCCTTGTGAGCTTCTATCTTTTGGATGACAGGAGGCATTTGATGTACTGGCTTCTCATAAGAAGCAGATGGTTGAGTGAGCAGAGATAATTCAATACTTGAGGATTAAAGACAGGTAAATCATGTGGGCTGCAAAATCGAGCAGTATTCTATTTTGAAATATCACAGCTGCTTTAAATTGTAACTGACATGAGCCACCTTCTCTTTTTAATCAGCTGTAGTAGTACATTTAATGAATTACAACTACAGACAGCTTGAAAACAGCTTTGAAGGGCTTTCAAGTGGATTTTACTGTATGTTAAAATGCACATTTGAAAATCCACTTGTACAATGCAGAGGAAATTGTTACTTATTTTTCTTGCTTTTTTCTTGCTTTACGTAAACAATGAATTAAACACTGTGTTTTATAGACGAAAATATACTGTAAATGCTGGCAGGAAAGAAGATCAGCTCATAAAATTTATCTGGCCATGCCAGCATATTGTTGAGCCTATCATCACTAGTTATAGGAAACATGCTGTCGACACCTGACAGCCAGAAAATCAGGCTCTTATTCAAAAATCTGTGATACTCAAAGAGTGTTGTTCACAGGAAGCACTAATCATTAATTCATTTAACATGCCAGGCAGGCAGTTTGCCTTTCCAAGCAGCTCTGAAGTCTGCTCCAGTACTGAATTAGCACTTTGCAGGAAGTTGTTGGTGTGAACAGATCATATCCTTTGTTTTGGGATCTGTGGAATGGAAACACAACAATACCCCTGCTCCCAAATGGGACTCACCACAGAGCTGAGGGATAGGGTGGAAACTCCACAGCATCATCCTGTGAGCTGGATTCCATATCATGTGACTGAAGAGGATTATCAGAGTGTTAGTTTACCATAAACATCATAGAAAAAATAGTTGCTGTATAGCTCTTTGACCATGATGAGTCAGAGAAGGTCAACAGGAATATTCAATAACATGAATGTGGAACCTCAAAACAATTGGTGTTATACAGGGTCACAGCAACATTTCTAGAAAACTTTCAGGGATGGCTGTGGCTTAGAGGTAGAGTGGGTTGTCCACTAATCAGAAGATCGTTTCGATCCCGGCTTCCCCTAGCCCACATGTCAAAATGTCCTTGAGCTGAACCCCAAATTGCTCCTGAAGTCTGTGACTTTGGTGTGTGAGTGTGTGTGAATAATTAGCCATTCATACACCATTCACCATTACCATGTCGCAGACACTCAGGTGGCCACATTGGAGGATGTGTGGGTATGTAAAACTTGGCCATTTTAACACAATTACATAGACCTGGTAAATCCTTTTGACTGGTGTAATGGAAAGAACAAACGGACTGCATACTGTGTACCAGGCACATAACTGTTTGGCGTCAGTACTTGATCTGTGTATGATTGTTTAGACTGCGTGATGAGAACAGTTAATTGATATGGATGATATGGAACTATAAAACATGCTATTGACTGTTATGTCCAGACTTCAGGGACACTCTTCTCCCCAGGCTGAGGAGTCTGACACTGAAGACTAGATAAATAACTGATGCGCCTTTCCCTCTGTACTCATTCAGAGCAGATTATACTAATGTATGTTTTGCTGTCTGTCTGCAGATGTTTGAAGTAAATCTACAGAAAAACAAGTGGTTGCCTTGAGTGTTTCTCTATTCTGCAGAATTGCCACTACAATTTGGCATTGTCTGCATTTTCACTTGTGTGAGAGGACTTGGGCACTCGGAGCTGCAGGTTAAGATCATGCATGAGCGGTGCCACCTGTGTATTGGTTTGCATTCTCTTAAGAGTTTTACATTCACCAGACTCGTTCAAGGGTACTCGGAGAGTCCTGGAATCTTTAACGATGAGTTAAAGAACAATTTGGAAACGTTAAAATAGCTTTACGTGACATTGTGGGTCATGCTGATCTAACACTGTTGGTTCCACATGCAGTTTCAATGAAGTTGCTTGAACAGAAAACACATCTCTCAACAGCCAGGTGGTTAAGATACAACACCATTTTGCTTGAATGGCCTAATATCACAGTTAAGAGATGTGCAGTGCTTAACTCAGCAACTCTCCTCCCTACAGCGGAAGACAGTGAGCCCCACGATTGTGTGGCAGTGATAACAGAGACTTGCTCCCCCGGACCAGATCTGCAGGAAACACCATTGATCAATCCAGTTCTGAAGCTGTTTGTTGACCGTTCAGCATCACGAGATCCAGCAACTGGTAAAAATCTTGCAGGGTTTGCAGTAACAACATTGCATGAAACAATTTTGGCTAAACCACTCCCATCAAACTACTCAGCACAGGCAGCAGAGTTAGTCAAGTGGTTGCCTTGAGTGTTTCTTTATTCTGCGGAATTGCCACTACACTGGGAATTGATAATTTCTCCAATATCTAATTCATTTTGTGTTTAGATAACAAAATAACCATCTAAAATAATCCAAGACAAATTCCCATAATGTCATGATTAAATTACCGATGTTCTCTGGTTCCACTTTTTGTTGAATTTATCTTTTTTGTTCATAGTATCCCTAGTGTTGGGATTTACAATGTTTAAAGGGAGGCATCCACTTGTGTAGGTGCGATCAATTAATTATGGCTATCAGAATTATCAAAGATAATCATTAACAGATAAAGCAAAAACACACAATAACTCTAAATACACTAAACTACAGAACAAAGGGCGTGTGTGTATGTGTGTGTGTGTGTGTGTGTTTGTGCGCAGGTCTGGGTGCGCGCCAAAAGGAATGTGTGTGTGTTTCTTTGTTCTGCCTCCGTATGTCTCGCGTGCACGAGCATGAACCCACGTGGTCAGAAACAAAGGAACATGTGCAGCGGGAGCTTTAAAGTCACTCTCTCCGCCATGTGTGTGGTTGTGTTTAAGGGCCAAACTAGAGGTGTATGTGTATGATATGTTTAGGATAATGGTGCCAAGTTAAAAGGAGTTGCAAAGCATGCAAAGACTATTAACTTTTATTGTGAAAATTAAGTTGTAATAATTACATCAAAACATCTTGATGATGTCTTCATAACTTACCTGTTCTCATCTAAAATTACATCAATATTTTTCTACTGGTGCCTCCAAGGAAATAAATAATTTTCGTCAGAAAATGATTTCATGTATGAGGTTCAACTAGAAACATATGACATATGATCCAGCTAGTTAGCTGTGATCATATATCACTTTTGCAGGTTTGGGCTTAAAGACTTGTTGCTCTGACAACAATTCCAGAAGAACTGCTTCAGTTTCAGGCTCCTGGTATTGTGCATGCTAGCTCACTGTCACACTATCATGGTTTACTGGGAAACTAGAATAGAACATAGCCATCATTAATGTTATTGGTAATACATGCTTTTCCAATTATGACAAGTCAAAATGTCTGCTGTGAAAATTAAATGTTTTGCTGTTTTTTTAAAGATACGACTAGAGATGTTACAGAAATGTTCTCATGGAAGAAATGCAGTGTAGATTGTTTTAGCAGGGAACGTACAGGTGTAACTAATAACATTTTTGAGCCAGCATGCAAAATACTAGAACTATACATGGAATGGAACCATCATTAATTAGTACACCTGTGTTTGACTAATTAAAATGTCTGCAGTGAGAACAGTCTAAAATTCTCCTTGTATAAATCAGAAACTTGGTGACATGTGTCAGGAAGACTATTCACAGCATGGTCTTTAAAGTAACTTTAAAGTAGATCACAATCTCACAGGACCGCTGACCAAAGACCAGCTGCCGTTTATACATGAGAATAGCTTCTTCTACACACTGGGCTCTGTACTATAAGATGTTCAGTTTGAACTGGACACTAGTATAACTCCAGTGAATTAAGTGTGAGTATGTAATTTGCCAGAAGAGTTGATGGTGTGACTGAGTGTCTCAAAACAGTGGGTATTGTGTTCCAGTCATTTGATGCTCGAAAAAAAAGACTGATTGGCTAAATGAACTTCTCCTTACTGGTATGATGCAGTGACCTCAATCAACATCTCTAGTGTATCTGCTTGTAGTTTTGTTCACAAATTAAAAAAATGGAAGGACCTTGATGTATGTTAAAAACTAGTATTGGGTCTAAATACCTCACCAAAATTTCCCAACTTTAAAGGTCATCCTGAACTACTACTACTACTACTACTACTACTACTACTACTACTACTACTACCTTTGTATTAAATTGGGTCAAGAAGGTAGACTTCCTGGATTCCTTGGATTTTATTTTTTTATTTTTTTAAAGGTATATGTGGGATTGAGTCAAAATAAACAACATGGTGTGGCTCACTGACGTGTTTTTAATAGTTTTTAGACAACAAAAAACTATTAAATAAGATATATGAGGCTTTGGATACACAATACTTGTTAGTAGGATCAATACATTGTTGCTTTGGGTCTGCACATGGGGTTTGTTGACAATAAAAAATATATACAATATCACCAGACTTTGATAGTGGTTTTATATGTCTGAGCCCAGCTACCCAAACATTGTGTAAAATGAGGGAGAATCATTGCATTCTGGGTACATCTTGCAGAGGAAACTGGATAAGATGATAACTTGGCTGCTGCCTGAAGAGGGTCAGCCCTTTGTCCTCTGGTGATGATGATGGTGCCCTCTACAGCTATTTCCAGACAATGTGGGGTTTGGCAGTGACCCTATTTTGCAAACAAAGACTTTCCTCTCTATTGTGCTGTAAGTGCTGTAGCTGGGCTGAGAGATGGGAGTGTGTCAGACCAGTTTCCTGAGTTCTGAGTGCAAGGACATTAGTGGTCGTCTTCCAAGGGGCAGAGCGGGACAGTCTGGTCTCCTCAGAGTCTCATAGCAAGAGTTAAGTTACATTCGTAAGATGGCTGACATATCATGATGCCCATTCATTTGGGTGTCACTGTATTCCACTTTCATGTTGTAGGAGCATAAATAACAGCTACTGTCCAACCACCAGCCAATGCAGCAGTGAGGATCACGCACAAGTGAAAAGATGATGGAAGTAAAAAATTATATTTCTTTCTTATAAATGTGAATGATAAATTGCCATTTAAAGCTGCTTCTTTGATATTTTGATAATTGCTATCCTCAAATAGTATTAAATGTGAGGTGATTTAATTGATAATTCCTTAAAACAATTGTTTCCACTATCTCTGCATTTGTCTTCAGTAGTATTGTATTGGCCTGATATGTTGTGTAACATTTTGATTAAAAGTTCATTCTTGACCTTGGAAACAGATTTGTTTGATCTGTGGAGGAAAAAACACTTTTTAGAACATGTAATATTTCAAGTAGCAATATGGAGCAGTTTTTCGGTGAGTGGATCCCCATTTTTTTGCGTTTTTCCAATGATCTGATTGGTCAGTGGGTGGGCTGTTGGCAGGTATGGATCTGATCCTCTGAAAATAACCTGCTCTAGAGCATTTTTAGTGATTGATTGTGGCACTAACCTTTATAACAAGTACTGTACATTGCATTTCTTGTCTTCACAATAAAAGTCGCCCTGTGTTTCACTAATTGAACACTATAAATGTGAATTTGCAGCAGTAGGAAATGTAGCAGATATGTTTGTAAAGAGCAATCAGTTAATAGGGAGACTTCTATCAATGAGATAAAATTATGGTTATTGTGGTAAGTTATTATGGTAAGAATGGTTATTCTGGATTACATCGTTTCCAGTGAATTGCTCATGCGTATGAAGGCAATTTGAATCCAGCGCAGGAAAGGCGGAATCCGCCATTGACAATTAAAACTACTGTAAATTAAAGTAAATACATGGAATGGCTTCCAGCACCCACTATCAAAAATGGAGTTTGAAATAATAAAAAATCTTAAGGACCGTTGTTGTGATGTTTTTTGGGAGGTTCCCTAGTTTCCACTGTGTTATTTTCCTCCTATTCAGTGGTTCTATATGACTACTGTTTACTCTAATAGAATTTTACTCTAATAGAAGTTTTTCCAATCTTTCTCCTCTCTCTCCTTTTCTCCTCTTGTTTAAATCAATCGCTGACGGTGTCATTGTCTTAGTTGTTTGCAATATGACTGATTAATTTTTGATTGGTTTCTGCAGTCTGTGGCTGTAGTATAAAGATGTCATATAATGAGTGTGTGATGCCTGATGAAGACTTTTGACAATTTCAATAATACTTACAGTTGACAGTGTAATTGACAGTGTACCACAGTGGAATTCAATACTTTCTTTTATATTTGTAAAGTAAATTAACTTTCACATATGTCTACATTTTTAGCTGCCCATTTTATAGTGGGCTGTGATGTGTGCTTCCAAACACCCCATCTTTCACAGGAATAGGAAATAGTGCAGATGGTATGGGTATGTAATGTGTTGCCAAGTTTAAATGCCAGCACTAAAAATACCCAGCTGGAATGCAGGACTTGGCAGTGGGGACAGATTGGTGGCCCGGGCTTTGTCGCCACTCTCTGGGCCTATTTTGACACAAGAGGGCCGTCAGACCGTAACCTGAAGCTGGCTGCTTAGTTCAGCTCCGCTTTAATCTCCTTTTTTGTTATGCGAGTATTTTAGGGGATACTTGCAGAGGCTCCAAGAGCAGATGAGAGGGGAATTTGGGGGCACTATTCCTGGGGTCCAGATCAGCTTGTTCTAACTGCAAACTCGCTTTCTGCTTCACCTCCTCCCCTCTGTGATGGTTCCTGTCATTTAAAGAGATAGTTCTGATTATTTGAAGTGGAGCTGTTTGAGGTACTTATCCATAGTCAGTGTATTACCTACAGTAGATGGCGGTGGGCACACCCCCAGTTTGGAGAAGCAAACATGAGTTTGCATGGAAGCAAAGCAACCTACTGCTGTGGAGCGCGTCAGCAGCAAAATGTATTTTAGTCGCCTAAAAAAGGGCCCACCTAAAAGTGTATGCTGTATTTAGAATATTTCACTGCTTTACCTTGCCGTCGGACAGCCCTTTCCTTTAGCACTATATTTTTTTTCTCTGTTTGTTTTTTAGCATCACCACAATTGTTCCATAACCTTAACCACGTTTTTATCATTGTAACCATGATGATGAAGGTCCCCTAACCTTAACAAAGTAGTTATTGTAACCCAAACCATGATCTTTCCCTAAATCCTAACCAAGTCGTTTTTTTTACCCAAACCTAACCAAACCATAACCATAGTGCTGTCAGATCATAAAACTGATTTAATAGGAGGCATCAAATCAGAAACACTTATGTGTAGTTCTAGAGGGCATGGACAAATGACGTATATTGTTGTTTAATTTGGAGGACTTGTTGGTAATAGCAACACAACGTCATCCAGTAATTAATGCTTGAATCACACATGCACATGTGTCTGTGTTGTAAAATTTACTTTTTATCCAGTTTTTGCCCAGATTTTTACAATATACCTTTTAGATCTTGGTCGTTTTTAAATATATCTTTTAACCGGATAAAGTATTTTAGTCATCGGACATGGATTTTAAGTTGTTTTTTCACCTCCCCATCTGAAGCACAACCCAGCTTGTTTTTAGCACTGGGTACTAACTTACGAGGACTACAGCTACACCTCTACAGGGAATTGTTGGGTCTCTGTAAATATATTATAAAGAGTACAGTCTAGACCTGCTCTATAGGAAAAGTACAATGAGATAACTTCTGTTCCTGCACCTCCTCACTATAACATCCAGCTGAAAAAATAAATAGACATCCTTGACCTGAAAGACTTCCCTCCTCTGGTTGCGGTTTCCCTGCCTCCTTTTGAAAAACAGATTGATAATCAAACAGTTTCTTTTAATGGTTTTAATATTCTCAGAGCTGATAGATCTGGTAAAGGTGGCGGTGTGGCAATATATGTAAAATTATCGCTCTGTACTTGAGCTGACTGTAGTCTCAATTCCTAAATATTTTGAATTCATTGCCTTGAAAATTAACCTGGGGTATAATAATTCAGTAATAGCAATTGGTGTCTATAGACTTCCTTCTGCCCCCTCAGATGCCCTTGAAAAACTGGATGAATTCTGATCATGGACCCTGAGCATCAAACAAATTCAGCCGCTGCTTGGTCCCCTTATCAGGATTGGATTTAGGGGCCCTGGGCAAAACCAGGCATGGGGCCTCCTTTGAACCCTATTCTCATTCTTTCTAGTTGAGAATGTCTGATTGCCTTTGACGTTACTGATTGCCATGAATGCACAGAAGGTTACCTTCTGGTATTATATAATTAATGTATTACTTTCCCTCTTGTTTTTTCTTTGGAGAAACCCACTATGATAACTCATTGTTTGATGCTGTGTAGAGTTGCACATACCTCAAAACTTGAACATCAGAATCCTTAACAACAAGTGTGTTCAGTGCACATCCGTGCACAGTCGAATGTGATGGAATAGTCCATTAATCTGCAATCTACGGGGTAGGCACATTGTATGCTGCCACTATGGCTGATGTGACAATTGAGAGTGTATATATATATATAGTTTACTGATAGTTTGATAGAGTATTTGTAACATTTCAACAACTTATTAATTAAGATTCAACAATTCAACTGTTTCTCAAATAAAGGTTAGTTTAGGTTTAAGCACAAAAACAGTGTTGGGTTAAATGGTTAAAGGGGCACCAAACTGTGTAAGTGCAATCAATTAATTATGGCTATCAGAATAGCCATAGATAATAATAAAGCAAAAAGATAATCATAAATAATAACTTTAATTATTAAGTCCTCGGAGGCAACACTCTTCTTAAAGAAGAAAAATGACAGCTAATCAATTGATTGAGTCTCATAAAATACACTAAACTATCAATTTGGAACTTAATTAATAATTAAATTAATAACTATAACCAAAATTACCATTAATAGCTAGTAGGTTGAATGATTTGAGTTCAACATAGAGGAGGTTGGCAAATTACTCACTCTTGTGCAACATAAAGAAACCAGCATAATTATACACAAGCATTTATTTAAAGATAAACAAAGCAAAAACACACAGTATGAAGTCTAACACTATTTGCACTAAACTACAGAACAAAAGGGTGTGGAGGGGCGGGGAATCGTCATCTCTCCTCAGAGCGACCCGCGCCCGGCAGCCTGACGCGCCGTCATGTTGCAGCCATAATACTTTGTTCTTTGTCAGGGGATCTGCGTAACGCAGACCTCCCCCAAGGTGTGGGTGAGGAGAGAAAAGTGGAGAAAGAGAGAGAACAGTGGTATCTGGAATGCTGAGTTCTATGGCCCTCAGGATTGTGGAATGCTGATAAAAGTTCAGTTAAAGTGCCATAAATGAATGAATTCAATGGTGGAGTGCCTGTGGTCCCAACATCGGTTAGGGTACGTTTATGAATTGTCACATATACATATATAAGTTAAACATCTACAGACAACAGTGATACAATTCAATTATTTATATAGCACCAATTTATAACAGAAGTTATCTCATTGCATTTGGAGGCACAATGCAAATACCACCTAGATTTTTTTTTAAATAGTAGAATTGCAATTGTAGTGTTAACATCAATAAATTAATAATAATAGGAATGACAGCTATAGGAAAAATAATGTCAGTATTAGTAACAGAGCCAATAACAACAACTGTAGTAGCAGTTGTTGAGCAGGAACAGGAGGGCAGCAGGTGGCCCACAACCACAGATCCAGACTCTGCAGCTCTGGAGGCAGAAATACCTGCTGAAAGCGACAGAAGGAGAGAAACGAGAAAGCACAGAACTACGGGAGAGAGAAGATGTCGAGTTAGTAACATGCAGTAATAGGATAAAAATTCAGATGGAGAGGGAGAGGAGGAGAGAGGAAAGAGGTGCATCATGGGAAGTCTCCCAGCAGTCTAGGCCTATAGCAGCATAACTAAGGGATGGTTCAGGACTCACCCAAGCCAACCCTAACTATAAGCTTTATCAAAGAGGAAAGTCTTAAGCCTACTCTTAAATGTGTAGATGGTGTCAGCCTCCCGAACCCACATTGGGATGTGATTCCACAGAAGAGGAGCTTGATAACTGAAAGCTCTGGCTCCCATTCTACTTTTGGAGACTCTAGGAGCCACAAGTAATCCTGCGGAGCGCAGTGTTCTAGTTGGATAATAAGGTATTATGAGATCTTTAAGATACGATGGTGCCTGACCATTAAGAGCTTTGTAGGTGAGGAGAAGGATTTTAAATTCTATTCTGGATTTTACAGGGAGCCAGTGCAGAGAAGCTAATATTGGAGAAATATGATCTCTTTTCCTAGTTCTTGTCAGTACACGTGCCACAGCATTCTGTATCAACTGGAGAGTCTTAAGGGACTTATTCGGGCAGCTGGATAATAACGAATTGCAGTAGCCCAACCTAGAACTAACAAATGCATGCACTAATTTTTCAGCATCATTTTGAGACAGGATGTGCCTGATTTTTGTAATGTTATGTAGGTGAAAGAAGGCAGTCCTTGAAGTTTGTTTCATGTGGGAGTTAGCAGTATCCATCCCAGTACAAGCCCTCATCCCACTACGGGTTCGCAAGCAACTTCATCTCCGGTGCCCTCTGCCGTCAGTTCCACCTCAAGACCATGTCCATGCCCTCTATCTACCAGATTCACTCCGTGACCGGCAGACCTCTCAGCCGTGCCCGGGTTAAGACCGCTGCAGGCCCAGTTACCATCCAAGTATGGGTAATGCATGAGGAACAACAACACCTGCTGGTTCTGGAGGGCTTGACCGCAGAGGTGATCTTGGGACACCCCTGACTCGAAAAACATAATCCCATCAGCTCCTGGAGCACCAGCGAGGTGCTGAAATGGGGCGATTCCTGTTACCCAGACTGTTTCCCTCATCTACCTTCACCGTCTCCGCCTCACCTGAAAGCTCTCCCTGTATACCCCACCTCCATCGAGAGTCTGCGAGAGAAACAGTCTGTGGTCATACCACCGTGCTACGCAGCCTTCCGTGATGTGTTTTGCCCCCAGAGAGTGGCCAGATTACCTCCACACAGACCTTGGGACTGTGCCATAGATCTCATCCCAGGTGAACCAGTGCCCCGAGGGAAGATCTACCCTCTGTCCATCCCTGAACAAAAGGCCATGAGGAGGCCTTAGCCCAGGGCTATATCTGACCCTCTACTTCTCTTGCTGCATCCAGCTTCTTCTTTGTGGCTAAGAAGGACGGAGGCTTGCAGCCTTGTGTGGATTACCGAGTCTTTACCAAGCTGGACCTCCATAGCGCATACAACCTAATCCGGATACGTGAGGGGGACGAGTGGAAGACAGCCTTTGTGACGCCAACGGGCCATTACAAGTACCTCGTCATGCCATATAGTCTGGCCAACGCCTCCTCCGTATTCCAGGACTTCACCTACGAGGTGCTCCGAGAGTTTCTCCATAAGTCTGTGCTAGTTTACTCCCGGAGCCTGGCCGAACATCGCCATCACATTGCGGAGGTCTTGCAACGCCTGAGGGAGTTCCAGTTCTTCCTCAAAGCAGAGAAGTGCACCTTCCACCAACCCTCAATGTAGTTTTTGGGATACAACATCAGTAACAGTGGCATTCAGATGGATGAGGGGAAGGTGGACGCCATCTGGAACTGGCCCACACCAACCACCAACAAAGAACTCCAGAGATTCCTTGGTTTCTCCAACTTCTATCGCTTCATACAAAATTACAGTACCATCATTCATCCATTGACCAGCCTACTCTGCAATAACCCAAGTCTCCATCCTTGTCGCACGCCGCCAACGATGCCTTCAATAGGCTGAAAGAGGCATTCACTAGCGCACCGCTCCTAGCTCATCCCGATCCCGAGCTACCATTCGTGGTAGAGGTGGATGCCTCTACCACAGGAGTGGGAGCAGTGTTATCCCAGCAGCAAGGCACCCCAACCAAACTCCACCCATGCGCTTTCTTTTCACAGAAACTCAGCCCGGCAGAGAGAAATTATGACATCGAGAACCGCAAACTCCTCGCCATCAAACTAGCCCTAGAGGAGTGGAGGCATTGGCTGGAGGATGCCAAACATCCCTTCACCGTACTCACCGACCATAAGAAGTTGGAATACCTTTGAGACGCCAAAAGATTAAACCCCCGTCAGGCTCGCTGGGCCCTCTTTTTCACAAGCTTTGACTTCAACATCTCCTATCGCCCCGGTTCCCAGAACGTGAAGGCAGACGCATTGTCCCGGTTGTACACTCCAGAAGACTCCAACGAAGAACCCAAACCCATCCTTCCAAAACAGTTAATCGTGAACCCCATTCAGTGGTCCGAGACATCCATGCCTTCCTCCAATGCCTCCACCCATGCTCTGCCGGGCTGTCCCCCAGGTCTACAATATATCCCTAGAAGACAACGCACCCCACTAATCCATTCATCCCACACATCTCTGGGCACCGGTCATCCAGGGGCCAATGAAACCCTCTCGCTGCTACGAGAACACTTCTGGTAGCCTAATATGGCAAGGGATGTGAGGAGGTACATACAGGGATGTCAGGAATGTGCCATGTCAAAGAGTCCACGCCACCTTCCATCTGGCAAGCTATCTGCCCCCCTCCGACAATAACACCTTCATCCTGGTAGTCGTGGATAGGTTCTCCAAGGCATGTCGATTAATTCCCCTCAGAGGACTACCCACGGTTCTGGAGACCGCTGAACTGATGTTTAATCACATCTTCCGATACTACAGCATCCCCGAAGACATCGTATCCGGCTGAAGACCCCAGTTCATCTCCCAAGTATGGAAAGCATTCTTCTGGAATACTTCGTGGACTGGGAGGGCTACAGTCCCTAGGAGAGGTCCTGAGTACCCAGACACGACATCCTTGATCCTACCCTGCTCCACGCCTTCCACGCTGCCCATCCTACGCAACCTGCCCCCCGAGGAAGGGGTTTACCACCACGACATCGGAGTCCTGTCATGAATACGCCAGGCTCCACACTCACCCAGGCACAGCGCTCTCCCTCACTTGAGTTCTAATCACACACATGTTCCCAATCGCACACCTGAGCCCAATCTGCATCATATCACCACCAGTATAAAGATACCTCCACAGACTCAACTCAGTCAGTTGTCCGGTCTTGTTTATACGAGGACTAACTTTCCTTAGAACAAGACTTCGTTTGGACTCCAACCTGTACCCGTGGGTGATTCTTCTCCCGCATTCCTGTTTCCTGACCCATCTTCCCTTCACTCCAGTGTGTGAGAGTCCAGATCCCTAACTCCAATCCCAGCCTCACAAAGGACGATATAACCACCACATTCTTTCATCCACTGTTTGCCTCATTGCTGTGTTGTGAATAAACTATCTCTGTCTCCACCTCGGTGTCTCCAGCCTGTCTGTCCGTAACATTTGGGGCCAAGTACAATAACTTCAGTTTTGTCTGAGTTTAACATCAGAAAGTTGCAGGTCATCCAGGTCTGTGTGTCCTTAAGGCATGCTTGAAGTTTAGTTAACTGGTTAGTTTCATCTGGCTTGATCGATAGATATAACTGGGTATCATCTGCATATCAATGAAAGATTATGAAGTGTTTCCTAATAATGATGCCTAGAGGAAGCATATATAAAGGTGAATAGAATCACTCTCAGCACAGAACCTTGTGGAACTCCGTGACTAACTTTGGCATGCATGGAGGACTCACCGTTAACATATACAAACTGAGATTGATCTGATAGATAGGATTCAAACCAGCTTAGTGTGGTTCCTTTAATGCCAATTAAATGTTCCATGTCTCTGTAATAGGATGTGATGGTCAATGGTGTCGAATGTAGTACTAATATCAACAAGACAAGTACAGAGACAAGTCCATTGTCTGATGCAATTAAAAGATCATTTGGAAATTTCACCAGTGCTGTCTCTGTGCTATGATGCACTCTAAATCCTGACTGAAAATCCTCAAATAAACTATTGTTATTTAGAAAGTCACACAACTGATTGGCGACTGCTTTCTCAAGGATCTTAGAAAGAAAGGGAAGGTTAGATATAGGTCTTTAGTTGGCTAAAACCCCTGGATCAAGAGTGGGCTCTTTAATAAGCGGTTTGATTACAGCTACTTTAAAGGATTGTGGTACATAGCCTGTTAATAAAGACAGATTGATCATATCCAGTAAAGAAGTGCTAACTAGGAGTAAAACGTCGTTAAGCAGCCTAGTTGGAATGGGGTCTAAGAGACAGGTTGATGGCTAAGATGAATTAATCGTCAAAGTCAGCTGAAGAAGGTCGGCAGGAGCAAAGCAGCCAAAACACACATGAGGCTCTACAGCTGTTTCCAAGGTTCCTGTGTTTGAAGACAAGCTGGCACCAGTTGAAGGCAGGACTTGATGAATTTTTTCTCTAATAGTTAAAATTTTATCATTAAAGAAGCTCATGAAGGTGTTACTACTGAGGGCTATAGGAATACATGGATACAGTTGAAATGTTACAAGCACTCTATAACCTATCTGTATCCAAGTAAAGTGCTACCCATAATTTTATATGTATTATGTCTAAACAACATATATCTATAGTTATCAAGAGCCCTCTTAGTTGGGGACCTCAGGCAGCTGCCTACAGTTCCTTTTTTGCCTAATGGTAAAGTCTGCCCCTGCCCCTTATTCCAAATATTAAGTGTATTTTTAAAAAAACGTGGTATTTTCTTTGACAGTTGCCAAAACTTTGAACAACACAAATAAATTGTTAAATCAAATTTTGCCAAATCAGGATTTTTTTTCGAAGATCAGAGCAGTGTTGTTCTTCTGTAGTATTCAGACTGTGCAGAACTCTGCAGCCAGGCTTCTGACTAAGACCATATGCTCTTCTAATATCACACCAGTTTTAGCTCCATTTGAAAATCCTACTCATCACTTACAAGGTTTTACATTGCCAGGCACTCTTAGAAGGCCTCTTAGATCTGCTGGGTTAGGCCTTTTATGTGTTCCAGTCCAGGTTAAAGAAGAGGTTCATATTTTTTCAAGTGTATATTAATACATCTTATACTTACATGCCCATATGTACATTGAAAGGGTTAGTGGTTGCTGTAATTCTTTCTTCTGTCCATACAAGCTGCATAGAGATCCCCTCTTCAGGCAATTTCGATGTACAGTAAGTGATGGGAACAACATGCACAGTCCTCATTTTGTATAAAAATGCAGTCTAAAGTTCAGATGAAGCTAATATGAGGCTACAGCAGACTGAGTTAGTCAAAACAATTGAATATCTTCAAAGGTTAAAGCCTAGAGAACAGAAAATTCCGTTTTTTGTTTCCATCCCTCTGCCAAGGCTCAACAAGGAAACACTGTCTGTTTAAGCACAAAGAGGGAATTTCATTCTAAAAAAAGATTGTACCTTTAGAAACTACTATTTCCAAGGTCAAGAATGAACTTTCACACTCAAACATTTTTATATTTTTTATGTTTTAAGTTATTCTTGTCTGACCACTGGATATATTGTTCTCATAATACATCTCTGTAATGTTACTAGGACTGCCCCCTGAAAGTCGAAGATTCGAATCATCAGTCGGGAGACCCCTTCAGTTCAGTAGTCAGTTTTTGGGGTTTTTTTTGGTCAGTCAGTGTGCAGTGTACTTAGCTGCAGAGTGAGCGTTCCTCGCTTTCAAGCTGCTCTCCAGGGTAAAGTCATTCCACTACGTCAAGTCGTCCCGTCCGCTCGGTGAAGATATCTGCAACAGGTACAGGCAGTTGCGGACCCAGACCCAGGGTGAGTCTGAGTGAGACGGAGGCAGGTGCACATAATGTTATCTTCTGCCTTCTGTTTAGAAGTAGTGAATTTGCAGCTCACAGCAACTTAATACGATATAGTCTGTGGCTTTTGTTTGATATCTAGTGTCGGCAAAAAACATTTGTGGAGGTGGGTATGGGTAGCTGTCAGCTGCAGAGGTAGAGGTGGTGGAGAGGCTAGGTGAGCAGCATCAGGAAGAGGTAATTGGCACAGCTGAAGTCGGTTAATTAATTATGCTCTCCCTAAATACAGTAGCATGCTGGACCTGAGGAACACGATAGCCAGCCAGGGAGGCTGGCTTTTCTGGACACAAAGGATAAGCAGAGGCAGTCAGAGGACCAGCTGATGCTGGAAGGGAAGATTGTGTGTGGAGAAAATGAAATAAATAAAGAATATTGCCTGAAAACGTGGCCTCAGGGTGTGTCTCAGAGCCAACGGAACTCATGGTAGCACGATTCTGTACACTGTTGTTGCACATTTCCAAACTTGGCTTGTTTACTGTATAATATAAACGTTGCTGTCACCCTGAACATCTGCGGAACCCCGTTCAAAAATCTGGCAGTTCAATAAAGCGTCGTCTATATGAATTTTAGTATTTTAATATTAACATTGTGTTTTTTCCTTTAATGTTTCCGATCCCATATAACTTGTTTTTTGTGTCCTTATTGTCTTTTTCTTATTATTATCCTGACTGTGGGTGGAGAGGTAGGAGCCACATTTAAAGTATGTACAAAATTAACAACACTGGTTTTCCATACATTTTGTAAGACAATCCTTCTTCTACAGCCTGTGAAATAAATGCTGTAGAAAACTGGGAAGTTGTGAATGGCTTCTCATCTATTTTGCCAGACAGAACTGTTATTCATGAAACCAAAGCACAGTGGTAGGAAAACAGTGGACATATGGAAAACTGATTGATGACAAATGTTGCTCGGTAGACAAGCTTGCTGAGCATACACACATCAGCAAAGTTATGACTTCACTGTTTAGATAATACATGGACTTACACTCCATTATTGATTATGTTGCTGGCAGTGTAATGAATGCTGTTTTGGAGTCACTGCGGCCTGTGTTTCATCTTCTGATCATTTCTCATTTACAGTATATCATGAACAGTTGTCACCCATTCTGAATAAGGTCCACATTTCATTTTATACTTCAGTGACAGTTCCTCACCATCACCAACCCTCAACACCTATCAAAATGTTTCCTCAAATGTCAGGTAGTCTCAGGTCTTCCCAACACTGCCATATTGAACGTTGTTCCTTCCAGCATCTCAGAACAGATTGATGTAACTGTCAGGACAGTGATTTACATACAACAAATCTCTGACTGCTTCCAACTGAAATAAAGTGATCACCAGGGCCTCCAGTCTGCAGCGGGCCCCCTGCTGATCCTTGTTTTGCTTTGCTAATCTCTCCTCCTTATTTTGACCTGAGTTCCTATCACTCTTCCCCCCACATGAAGTTTTGCTGCCAAAGCCCATTCTGTAGAGATGAGCACGAGTTTCTGGTGAATCTGTTAGCAGGTCGAGACAAGGAGAAGCTCAGTCCAACACACTTGTAATTATGTGGTGTAGTTTGACAGAGTACAGTAGTGTGGAATGTCAAGTATGTTACCTTCATCATCAAAACAATATCTATATACCCCTTGATATGAGATTGTCCAACATTCCTAAAGCCAAGAGTAGGAGGGAGTTGCATGGATGAAATTATTCAAATGGACTAAAGTTACTCATGAGTACACTGTGTAATCTCACTTTTAGGGTTTTAGGAATGTACTTCATAAACATAATGAGGGTAGAGGAAAAAAGGAGACACACACAACCACACTCTCACAACCCTGTGTGTGCATATGTCGCAATCTAGTTTACTAGTAGAGATATATCATCTGTACAGTTGGTACATTGGCTGTTTGGGGCCAGTAAACACGGACTGCACAAACAGTCCAGTAAGTAAGTGTAAGTCTGGTGTTATTCTATATTTTTCTTCTAGTTAACAAATCCCATGTACTGACCCAAACCCACAATGAATATATCCTACTAACAAGTATTGTGTATCCGAAGCCTGATAGATTTTATTCCTCTGTGTCATAGAGCTCCATTGTTGTCCAAAAACTATTAAAAACACACCAATGACTCACCCTGTTGCACTGTGTGACATGTTCCTTCATTACCATGAATACACACACTGTATGCCTGAACCATATACGATTTGTGAACATGGAGAATGATTCAAGGTTCTGTAAATGAGATTCTGAACATTAATATAGCAGCAAACAACTATTTGCTATATAAAGATATTGTGGAATAATGGCATCCTGAGCAGAGGATGACATCACACTGCCTCTGCCTGTGTTGCTATTGCAGCCTCTCTGTGCTTTGTTTATACAGCCGTACTGGCCACGTGTGCATGCGAGTCCCTGCGTGAAACTGTTAGTCTGTGAGGAGAGCTGTTTTTTTTCTCCTCATCTAATGCAGTGAATTAAAGGTGGGGTATGCAATTCTAATCCAATACACATCTTTTTGTCAAATTTAGCGACTATCTCAACACTGTCCGCTAGCTATCCGTTTGTACACATCCCTGGTTCTGTAAATGAAGTGTGTTTAATGATGGTCTGCGAGGTAAAATTATTGGGGGGGGGGGGTTTCAATGAAGTCTGGTGGCGATTAAACAAAAAGGATCTTACTGTTTAACAAAAAGGTCTAGCTCTGTAGCGATCCTTTCCATAATGTTGTCAGACACTTAGAATAGCAGTCTGTCAGTGGCAAAAACAAGCACTTTTAGTGGACGTACTTTGACAGGTGCGTTTGTCCACAGCAGCCATTTGTCCACAACTGTTTTTCCTCAATGGTGCTCTAGTGTGATATTTAGTGGTAGTGAATGTTGCTTTAAGCTCAGCAATTATGCAATTAACCCAGTACAGCATGTGAAACAGAGCTGTACCACCTGTGTTAGAGCTGTACCACAAAATGTTAAAAAAAAAAAATTTAAATCACTCTTTTCAGTGGGTAGCAGCCATTAACAAGGACATATGTCTTAGCAGTCTCTTAGAGAAGGAAGTGACTGTCACTGAAATACATTCTTAAGTTTCTTGTCACTGAATTCTCCAATGATATATGCAGCAGCTTCTGTCCAGTTTCCTGCTACTTTAAAGTTCTTCACATGTTCCAGTCATTTATATCATCTACACAGACTGACACTGATGGTGTTTTATGTGCTATGTGCATTACATCCATGGGAAATGTTATTAGATGGAGTCTAGCATATGCATTATTTTAGTCAAAGGAGAGAAAACAACCAGTCCAGTCTGGTAATTGTCACGTGCTGTGTAGTGGTATGTGGACCCAAATGCAGGTGCAAACAATCAAGGAAGGGCCAATAATCAAAACTGGAGGGAAAGCAAAAAAGTCCCTTTCTGTGTCTTGTAAACCACAAGACACACAAAGGGAGGAACACACTACAAAATAAAGCAGGAAGTGACAAAACCTCAAACTACAACAGTAATGTCTTCCACAGATGAAAATACAAACTAAAATGAAAAGGTGTCACACGACTTAAAGAAAACGTGGGATGCCGGTAGATCCTGATGCCAATTGTGTCATCTTGGACATTAATATTACTTTAATTTTGCAATTTTTTTAAAATTATTTATATAACGCCAATTCATAAGAGAAGTTATCTCATTGCACATTTCCTATAGGGCAGGTCTAGACCGTACTCTTTATAATATTATTTACATATTAAGACATTGCTCAATTTCATCTTTCAGTTCTGATCCTAATAAGATTCCATTATCTCTTTAACACAATATCATGGTTTACTTACTTAACTTACTTTCTATGCAAATTTAATTTTTCACAAGTTTAAATTGTGCAAATAAGCAGTTGCTGAGGAAGACAATAAAGTAATTTTGACTGAGTCATTTTGACTTGACCCTTGATCCTTTTTTTCATCTTCATTATTTAGTTTAGTTGTCTTTTTTCCTTTGACAAATTCAAACTCATTCATGCTTTTTATTAACTGTCATACAAAAATAACTTATGCAAAACAATTACAGGTTCTGGATATTATGTCTGATTATGAGATTTTACACCTGATGCAAATCATTATGCAAATCTGGTTGTCATGTCAGATAAACCACAAAAGTTAATGCTGTATTAATTGATTGTTTTGGCCATTTGAGGGCAGCAGAACAAGCTGTAAAGCCTACATTGATGTGTTATAAAGTCGATATGGTGAACAGTTTTCTATTTACATATCCTACAGACACAAAGCAACATCAGAATGCGCTTTTTCAGTGACAACAGCTGCCTGCTTGAAATGAGGTTGATGAGAGTGGTGAGACTGAACCAAAGACTAACTGTGTTGGAAAACTTAAACAATAAGCTGACAGACGTCAAACATTTCTAAGAGCTGAGGGAAACTGCAGAGTTAGGTGATAATTCTCTGTGGGTTTGTTACTACTATTGATTATAGCAGATTTAAGGTCTATTTGTTTTGTTAGTTAGTCATCAACCACCACCGTTTATCTACCGGGCTCATCCACACTACCAGCGCCAGATCGTCCTCCTACGCGCTACACGAAACGGCTCACATAAGCGAACTATTGAAGTGTTCCTGTTCTCACCTAGATGGTAACCTTGTCTGTCTCTGCCCTAGATTTACGCTCTGCCGGTGATCACCGCTCCCGTCTGTCCTCGGATCTCCCAGACTTCCATACTGCGCCAGTAGCCACGACTTCCTTGTTTCCCGACCATCGGACTCTGGTACCAGACTCTACGTGGCCCAGCCCCACCACGCCTGCCAACCCAGAACCAGCTCCCCTGGTCTCCACTCGAAGCACCGCCATCCAGCCTCCGACCCAGTTTGGTCAAGTTCGCAAGACAGCCACGCACTTTGCCAGACACGCCGCTCTCCCTTAAACCTTCAGCACAATAAAAATGTTATGAACTTGATTTTCTCTGTCCATGTGTCCTGCTTTTGGGTGCCAAGCTCGGTCTTACGACATGATGATCGTCATCTCTCCTCAGAGCAACCGGCGCCAGGCAGCCATGACTGACTGGTAGATTATATCTGTACTCATCGCATTTAATCTGCCAGTTATCAGTGTATGTAAATGTTTTATTACTGAAGTTGATTTCGTATCACATTAATATCAATATATCAAATCCAATAAGTCCATTATTGCAAACATTTTCGTCTAGTCTACTAGCCTGCTAACTTGCACGTGGTTCTAATAAATATCAGCTAATTTGAGCTAGTTAGCTAATATATTTTTCTCATTAGCCAACATTTAATTTCTTAAAAATTAAAACGAGTCAGTAAGTAAAATAGACAACGGACTTTGTTCATGTCTAGCAAGTTAGGTGCTAGACACAGTTGCAAACTACAGGTGAGTTTCAGCCACAGATTGTGTGAAACATTAGTTCCACTCACTAACTTAACACCAAACGTTGCAATGTGAGTTGGTGCTAATTGTGATAACGTTGTCCACCTCTTCCAAGGTGCTCGTTGTCTTTTGGTCAGGTTGAGCTTTTTAGTGTACAATAACCGTGGTCAGTCAGTGACAAGAAGGAATACATGTAACGTTAACATTAGGGTAACTTATGCCCCACGACTAGACTATATTGTTTATTAGTCTCTATCTGCATGCAATTTACTTATTACATTTCAATAGTTGCATTATTTTATTGCAGTGTCAACTTAATTTCAAGTGCTTGCAGATTCATTAGTTGCAATTTGAAGAACTGACGATGGCGTCAACCATCCTTTTGTAGACTGTGCGTGAGCGTACACACACAGCAGAGCTGTTTTTTGGCCAATCAGAGAAGGCAAAGCACAGGGGACAGTTTGAAAACTGTTAATGGGGTTGGGGAGGGAGTAAAATGCTGCTTCTAAAGGTGTGTTCACACCAAACGCGAAGCAAATATTTGCCTTGCGTTACCTACGTGAGTTTGACCGCCACATCATTTGCGTTACTTGCATGAGTAACGCAAGTAAATACAACACGCAACCAAAAGGATGCCGAAATAACTACATCATGATGCCGATTTGTAAAAAGTTTGAATTCATGCTTTGTCAGGTGGCGGCTACAATAACGACAGTGGAGGTTGGCACCTCTGATCAGAATCTGAAATACTTTATTGATCCCTGAGGGGAAACTCTTTCATTAAAGCTGCTCACTATCACGTCAGGTTGATAAGTATGTATGGTATAATACAATGTAATAATATAAGTAATAGTGCAATAATGAGTACTGTCAAGTTACATGTAGCTTATAAAGTTGATTATGAGACGGTGGATATTGCACAGCATAAAATAAATATTAATAAATTAAACT